>NC_138033.1:73513396-73949013 GCF_964106645.2 Podarcis pityusensis
AGGGGGCGCAAAATTACTTGCCTTGCCCCGGGTGCTGACACCACGCTACGCCACTGTTGGGAAAAAGCCAGATTTGGAAAGATAAGGTTTGGACTGGTTTGGAAATGGGGGGTGGATAGACCCCCCTATGCAGGGATGTTTGGACTTTCCAAGTCTGGCAATGGGCCGTGAGATGTTTGGGGCTGTGGGGGCTCTTAATCTTGGAGAGATTCTGAAACATGTTTTTAAATACCACATGGAGTTTAGTCTGGACTTTGGAAAGGGGCTGATTTGTTGAAAAGGGTCAAAAACATTACCAAGCTGGAGTTCCCCATGTGTGAAAGGAGAATATGAAGAAGAGCTGCGGAAGGGACATGGAAGAGACTTAAGGGCCTCGGATATAAGGTTACCAGGTTAATGCGCTAGATCAATGGGATAAAGAGGACTGACAAAACCCAGGACCAGGAGGAAGGGACGCTGGATGAAGATTGGATCGTTTTTATTTCTTTCTTTTTTATTACTAGGATTGTTTTATAAAATTGATGAATGTTAGAAAAATGTTGGAACGAAATTACTGGCTCTACAAAAATGTCTAAAGAATTAGGTAAGAATATTATGGTTATGAGAAGTTGGTAAAAATAAGAGTTAAGTTTAAGTTTAAGGTTTCTATAAGATAAGATGAAAATAGATTAAGGTAATGTAATGACAGAATATTATGAAATATGGAAAGGATTTGCTGCGATAATTAATAACTAGGATACAAAAAAAGGGAGGAGGAGGAGGCCAAAGAAAGAAGGTAATGAAAGTTGAGGATTCGAGAATGATGGATTTGTTTTTATCTGTTTGTGGTGTGTTTTGTTTTTTGAATTTACATTGTTTTGATGTGGTTTGTTTTCTTTTTGATTTCTTTTTTTCTTTTTCTGCTGTGTTCTTTTCTGTAATTCTAAATTTTTTTCAATAAATATCATTTAAAAAAAATATATTTAAAGCCTCTTCCCAGCTTGTGTCTCCTTTAAAGGGGGAAGCAGGAGGTGGAAACATAGCAAACCAAGGTTTAAGTGATAATCTGTCAGACACCTCTGTTTTAACTATGGCTAAAGTTCAACCACAGATTAGCATTATATGCAAACTCATCGCCTCAGTGAGAAGCAGGCCCAAGATTTCATAGAAGCAGACACAAACTTCACACTTGATTGGTGTAACAGCAAGCGATGGAAATGCAGGTGAATGGGACAACCCTGATGGAGCCTGCATTTGTGTAGGATGTTCCTGTTAAGGGTCTTATTTTTAACTTATCTCATGGTTTATATTTTGGTTTTGTTAGCTACTTTAACTGCGCTTGTTACAGAAAAGTGGGATATAAACCATTAAGATGAAACACATTCAAAATAAACCTTTACTCTCCCCCCCCCCCCCAGATATGATGCTTTTCAGTGAGGTGTCTGCTCACGCATTCAGCTGCCAGCAATTGTGAGTAGTAGCCAACTAAGTCCTACTTGCAGGAGACCCATTTAAATTAATGGGATATACATTAGCCATGCCAATTAACTTCAACAGGTCTACTCTGGGCGGGATTAGCACTGGATGCAACCCCAAGTGTCCAAGCATCAGTTGACGGACATGCATGTGGGAATCAGACCCTGAAATAGTGAATCATTATTTCATGATATTAATTATGGGAGGTAGATTTGAACCTCCGACTCCTCTCACCGAAATCCCAAACACTGGTCAACTCCCTAACAAATGTTATCTGGAGTCCCAGTGAATGTGTAAACAAGTGGCATCTGTAATAAAGATGCCCTATGATGCAACCCCATTCATTGGGAAACACAGCCCTTTCTGCTTGAGCAACCCTAATTCCAAGGAATGGTTAGAATAAAGGAAGCTGACTTACATTGAGCCTGACCATTTGGCTAGTATGATAGACACTGGCTGGCAGCAGCTCTCAAGGGTTTCAGCCAGGGTGCCTCCCAATCCTACCTGGAGATGCCAGAGATTGAACCTGGAACCTTTTGCATGCAAAGCAGGTGCTCTACTACTAAGCTAGGGCCCTTCCTTATCAGCCTCTCACAAGGTGAAACAGTTCTTGCATTTTCCTAATGAGGTTTCAGAGGGGGAAAAATCAGTCGAGAAGCAGCTTCAGGCACATGCTGCAGTGTGCGTGGGGTGTGTGTGTGTGTGTGTTTGTATGTGCGCGCTGCTTTCTGCTGAGCCAATTTCCAAATGTGGATCTATACAGCCAGATGCAATTTCCTCTTCAAATCAATGTTCCAACCCCCACTCGCTCTTTCTGGGTGGCTGATGTGGTCTCCAACCATTCACAGAGGTTGATTAAAGCCCCTGACACTACAAATTTGATTTGACCCAAGAGAAAGGGGGAGCAGAGGGGAGGGAGGAAAGGATGGGGGATGGGGTTAATTTAATTTAATCTTTGCAAGAACAGGAGGAGTTCCAGTTTAGAGAATTTCAATGCTCACCCCTTTGGCTATGGAGAGAGCAGGTGGGGGCCATTTACCCCTCAAAAGCAGCCCCTCCTTCTCCTTACTTTCTATTATTAAAAAATAAAGTTAACAAGTTTGGCTGTCAATAAGCATGCAATACGATAGGCAGGCATTTGCTGCAGTCTTCAATCTAGGTTTACAGCGGACAAATCCCATTCACTTCAATGGGGCAGACTTCAGAGCACACAGCCTGAGAAAGTGTTGGCTGCAATCCTCAGACATGCTTGCTACCCAGTGACTTTTCTTTCTGTGCAAATATGACTTGGATTGTGCTAGTTACAGATGGGTAGCCGTGTTGGTCTGCCATAGTCGAAATAAAAAAATTCCTTCCTGTAGCACCTTAAAGACCAACTAAGTTAGTTCTTGGTATAAGCTTTCGTGTGCATGCACACTTCTTCTGATACACTGAAACAGAAGTTACCAGATCCTTCTATATATTGAGAAGGTGGGGAGGGGTATTACTTAGAAGGGTGGTGGGAATCGGAGATTGGCAGATAGCTGAGATGAGCCTGTTGACGACTCTTAACGACTGTAATAGGTCTTACAGGAAAAGGCAAGGGGTGACTAAGCCATTTCTCACCTTCTCACCCCTTGCCTTTTCCTGTAAGACCTATTACAGTCGTTAAGAGTCGTCAACAGGCTCATCTCAGCTACCTGCCAATCTCCGATTCCCACCACCCTTCTAAGTAATACCCCTCCCCACCTTCTCAATATATAGAAGGATCTGGTAACTTCTGTTTCAGTGTATCTGAAGAAGTGTGCATGCACACGAAAGCTTATACCAAGAACTAACTTAGTTGGTCTTTAAGGTGCTACAAGAAGGAATTTTTTTATTTGGATTGTGCTGTTTGCCTTTCTCCACCCCACACCCCACCTGCCATGTTTAAGAAAGGAAATGAGAATCAAAGATGGGAAGAGGCCAGGAAGCAGTTGTGAAAGCAAACACAAGTTGGGGGGGGGGGTCCCCCAACATAGGTTTTAGTCAGCAGCCCCATCATAACTGTGCAAGTTGATTGTGTGTGTGTGCATGTGTGTGTGTGTTTGCTCTGCGTTTTCAAAATGCAGCTCAAGGGACAATGGAGTCAAGTGCAATGCACAAATCAAGGTATTGGTCCTCGGATCTATTATACATCTGAGCTGGGGAACTATTGGCCCTCCAGATGTCGCTGAACTACAACTCCCATCATCCCACGCCACTGGCCACGCTGGCAGTGGCCGATGGGAATTCAGGGCCAAAGACTCGCCTGCCCTGCCTGCCCTACACTGTTTTGGATTAGGGTATCTGAAAGACCACCTTTTCCCATGTGAACTGGCCAGTTGGTTACGCTCATAATCACTGGAGGCCTTGGGTTTGTTTGTTTTTGTCCCACTGTCTAAAGAAAGTTGTAGTTAGTGTCAGGGTAATCAAGACAGGGCCTGTGGCAGCAGCCCCATAATGAACTTTCCTAGAGACTTTTCTAGAGACACTATAACTGGCCTCATCCCTGATGGTTTTTAGGTAGGCATTGGAAGTGTTTTTGTTTTTTGGTTTTTTTCCATTTTGGTCATGCGTTCTTCACCTGGGTGCTTTTGCAGGGTTACGTTTGAGTAGCTGTCTAAATACACTGGGGCATTGTTCCTAAGGAGCATAGGAAGCTAACAGACCATTGGTCTATCTAGCTCAGAAGCCTCTCTACAGTTCCTTCGTCCATTTGTAACCTGAAACTGTTCTTAACATGAGGCGCGCTTTCGCTAATGGTGCCTCCTGCTGCTGCCGCGCCACCGGAGCACAACTTCCGCTCGCATCCCAGGGCAAAGTTTGCAACCGGGAGCATCTACTTCTGGGTTAGCAGAGCTCGTAACCTGAAGCATTCATAAGGAGGGCAGTACGTAACATGAGGATCCACTGTGTAGGGCAGGGGTCAGCAAACTTTTTCAGCAGGGGGCCAAAACACTGTCCCTCAGACCTAGTGGGGGGGGCAGACTCTATTTTGGGGAAAAAATAAAATGAATGAATTCCTATGCACCACAAATAACCCAGAGATGCATTTTAAATAAAAGCACACGTTCTACTCATGTAAAAACATGCTGATTCCTGGACTGTCCACAGGCCGGATTTAGAAAGTGACTGGGCCTTAGTTTGCCTACCCATGGTATAGGGTTTCAGACTGAGACATTTCCAGCCCTACCTGGAGATGCCGGGGACTGAACCTGGGACCTTCCAAGTGCCACTGCGTGCAAAGCAGATGCTCTGCCACTGAACTACAGAGCTTCTCCAACGTGGGAGGTTGCATCACGCTATTAGAAGACTCCCCATTGTTCTCCAGCCTTGCTAAGATTGCTGAGCATGCCGTTCCCAGAAGGGAACCAACCGTTACTGACATGACAGCATTTTAAAGAGTGGGGAGTGGAGAGGATTTTATTTGGTGGATGGACTCCCAGAAGGATACTTTGAAGTTAAATATTTCCCTGCTTTTGAAAAGCCTAGTGTAAAACCCATCAAGATAACCTCCCTAAGTTAAACAGTAAAAGACAATGGCCTCAATCCAAAGCTACAAAAACACACACAAATTCTGCAATATTGTTGTTCTTTCTACTTCAGTGGGAAAAAGTTTCACGCATCAAGACTGCAACAGGGTGGGAACATCCCCTGATGTTGACAGAAATAGGTGAAATCTTGCTCCTATAATCTTTGAGTATACATTGGAAGGCCCTGTATGCAGACCCAAAGCCAGTGGCGGAGCTTCATGCTCTGGCACCGGGGGACGGAGAGCAGGCAGGGGCGTGGCGTGCAGCCCGTAGGGGCATGGCGCCCAATGTGGGCAGGGGGAGCAGCCGTGATGGCACACCTCTGGGATCACACTGCTGGGGGCAGTATGCTCCCCCCCCCGCACGCCTCTTCCTCCGCCAGTGCCCAAAGCCACTATCTTATGCATTTGTTGGTCACATGCAGCAAGTTTAGAATTAACTCCAGGCAACCAGGTGGGGAAGCATTGTAAAGGCTGATTTTCTTTTTTGCTGACATGTGGCTAACTAAGGGATATTTAGGCACTTGGGTTAGTAAAATGGGGAGAGAGAAATAAATTGTATAAACTTATTTGTAAGGCCGATCAAGACAAATAGGTGTGATCTAAAGACATGCTGCAGGTGCCACTGATTTCTTATTTGCAGGAAGGAAGCGAGTTAGCCAGAAGCACAGAGTAGAAATTTACTCTTTGCCTTATTACTCCTCTCTTTACAGCAGACAGCATGCTTTACACTTCCTTTGTAAGTGGGATTCTCCATATACAGTGCACAACTGCTTTTGCACAGACAGCTGTACACATCTGCACATACAAAGCAGCTTCTCTGGAACCCCTGCATAGTAGCCATTTGGCAAATTGTACACAGACAGGTGTGAGCATGCCACTCCTCCAAAATGTGCAGCAATCAGCCACACAAGGACCCATATTGGCAAACACCTTGTGAATATGCACTGCACAAAATCGCCCCAGTCATCAAACCTAGCATGACCCTATATAGAAAGTACCATATATCATAAAGGACCAATTACCGTATATTAATGCAGACTCAGCAAACCATGTGTCAAAAGCCCTTTTCCCTTCCCAACAAGCCTTCCCTTCAGACATGTATTTTATATGTAAATAGCCACACAATATTTTATTTAGTGCACTCCACAGCTATAAATTGTGTTGCTGTCAAAATGCATGTGACGTTTTTCAGCCTTATAGAATCACCATCTCAAGGAAACCTGAATCTGCCGTGCTTCCAATTATCATTGTTGCTGTGAAACTGTGAAAATGGCACACTGCTTATGACACCTAGGATTAAAAGCAGGCAAGTTTAACCTATAATACTAGAGTTATAAAACAAACTGTGAAACACTTGCTTTACTACCCAAACTTCCAGGCACTCCACGTTCCAGGGAGTTCTACATGCTATAAACTATTTTTGGCTAATAATTTAAAATAATCATCTACACCAGGAGCACCTTTATAGTCCTCTTCTCAGAGAGCTGCTGGCAGGGTGGGGGGCTGTAGCGAGAATGACATGGAAGCTCAATAATGTGGCAAAAGCAAGCGAGCAAAGCTTCAGAAGTTTCTACCCTTCTTTTAATTAAGAGACTCTGCAGCTCTTTAGATTGACTATTTGATCTTGTTCAGCTCTGACCTGCTTGTGCCCATTCTTAGGGCATGTTCATACACAGAGTGGCTGTCTGGGACTGAGAGGCACCCATTTGACCAGCCCAATCCTTGCAAAGTGGCTGGCAAGTTTTCTGACCTTCATTAGTCCCACACATAAAGAATGTGTGGGGTATTAGTTGTCTGTCTGTTTATTTTATATGCTACCCTTCATCCAAGAAACACAGGGCGGTTTACAGTATAAAAAAACCCACACAAAAATAGGTAACATAATAACAAACAAAGCAATAACACCCCACCCAACCCAGTTTAAAAGGCCATTGGTTGTTATCAGCCCCAGTCCTGGGTGAAGAGGAATGTTTTCACCTGGTGCCTAAAGCAAAGCCCTAGCTACCGGGGGAGGGGGGCAGCCAGGTTTTTTGCCCCAGGTGAAGCCTCCAGAGGGGTGCCATTGAGGCTCCCAGCCTATGTATGCGTGCGTGCACAAATGTGCATGGGGGAGGGTGGCAAACCGGGTCTCTGACCCAGGTGAAATAGAGCCTAGTTCCACCCCTGCCTAAAGATATGTCATGAAGGCACCAGGTGAGCCTCCCTGGGGAGAGAATTCCACAAATGGGGAGCCACTGCAGAAAAGGCCTGTTCTCATGGAGAAGGCACACAAAGAAGAGCCTATGATGATTGAAAGGTCTGGGTAGCTTCATATGAGGAGACGCGATCCTTGAGGTATTGTGGTCCTGAGCCGTTTAAGGCTTTATAGGTCAAATGCAGCACTTTGAATTGGGCCTGGAAATTAATTGGCAGCTAGCGCAGTCAGGCCAGGATTGGTGTTATATGCTCAAACCGTCCTGTCCTGGTGAGCAACCTGGTTGCTGAATTCTGCACCAGCTGAAGTTTCTGAACAGTCTTCAGAGGCAGCCCCATGGATAACACATTCTTGTAATCTAACCTAGATGTTACCAGAACATAGACAAAAGACATTAGGCTATCCCTGTCCAGATAGGGGTGTAGCTGGGCCACCAACCAAAGCTGATGAAGGCACTCTGTGCCACCAAGGCCACTTCAGCCTCAAGCAACAGTAAAGGAACTAGAAGTAACCCCTAGCTGCATATCTGCTCCTTCAGAGGGATGTGTAATCCCATCAAGAGCAAACAACCTGCTCCCATCCATCCACTCTAGGCTAACAGTATTCTAGATCAGTACCTCAGTCTGATCTGGACCAAGCATCGGTTTGTTGGCTCTCATCCAGTCCATTCCCGAAATGGTACGCCCAAGTGGCAAAGTTAAATTCAGCAAAATGTTGCCTAAAATTCTGAGTGACATGGTTCCCACCAATGATGGCTGGTGTACATTGAGACTAGCAGGGTGGAGAGTAGGGAGCCCAAACAGAGCCAGAGCCAATGACAGGCAAAGCCAAGTAATTCAAGTTTTGTCTCCATCCTCCTCCTCCTCCTCACTGCTAGGTTCTACAAGGGGCAATGCTAAGATTGAGGAGGAGGAGGAAGCTGACAGCTAGGGTCAACCCAACGGGACTGGCTATAAGTAAGAAGGCGGGAGAGGGGGCTGCCTGGGGTTGGTGGGGTAATGTGTCGTTTGTCCTAATGGATCCATTTTCTCTTATTCAAGTTCACTGGTGCATTAAGGATAGGGTCGTACTGAGCAGAATACAGCAGGGTTGGCTTACTATACTATACAGTGGTACCTATAGTTACAAACTTAATTCCTTTTGGAGGTCCATTCTTAACCTGAAACTGTTCTTAACTAGAGGCGTGCTTTCGCTAATGGGGCCTCTTGCTGCCGCTGCCCCACCAGCACACGATTTCCGTTCTTGATCTCCGCCAACAATTCTTAGACCATCTATGTATCCCAATGAGGAAACCAGAGACAGAGGTTATACGCTTCTTATTACAGGGGAGAGACCAGGAGCTCACCAAGACGGTAGCTAAGTTCCTCTATTTGATTTTTTGCCACCGAAGTATGCTACAGGACCCTGCCCTTGCTGGAAACCCCCAGAGGTGAAATAGATCGCTCGCCTCTTCTTCCCTTTGGCAAATGATTATACTGTTGAAATGGCGACAAGATCGCATTGGCCTATTTATTCTGAATGTTTGTAAGTGATGCCAATAAAGGTTTGATGATGATGATTTCTGTTCTCATTCTGGGGCAAAGTTCTCAACTCAAGGTAACTCTTCCAGGTTAGCCGAGTTTGTAACCTGAAGCGTTTGTAACTCGAGGTATCACTGTATTTAAAATAGGTGAAGTAATACACATTACCATCCACAGCAGATGTCAGGAACCTTTGGCCCTCCATATGTTGCTCAACAACTTCCATCAGCCCTTGTAAGCATGCCCAATGGCTGGGGATGGTAGGAGCTGTAGTTCAGCAATATCCGGAGGGTCAAAGGTTCCATATACCTGATCCAAAGTGAACCCTGCCTGCCCCTAGTGAAAGCCTAAAATTAACTAACTACACCACAGTTCCCATTTTGTGGTGAGGGGAGATACCACTTTGTATACTTCCTGTTCAGCACGACAGCACCCAAAAAAGGGAAGGGTGCTCATAAGAACGCACTCTTAGGTGACAGTGGCTCCAACCTTCCAGTGTGGTAGCCATGTTACATTTGTTGCAGCAGAAACAATAAAGAAACTTCTTGACAAGACTAAAAAAATTATTAGGGCCTAAGCATTTGGACACTAAAGAGCCCCACTTCGTAAGAGGCACAAACGGTGCTTGAGGTGAATTAGCTCTGCGTTACCAAGTTCAGTTAATTAGTTAAAAACTCTCTAAACTACACCTGTAAATAATTCCCATAATTGTTGGGCGAACTGAAGATGAATTAAGTTTGTTTTGTGGGGTAGAAAGTTGTGTAGTTCATCTTTGTGTTCATTCTCTTACTCTTTAGGCCTGTAAGCTTAAATATAATAATTACTGGAGGAAATAAACGACCCAATTCCACTGTGTCGTTTTTTAATGCTTCCTTAGTCTTCTGAAGTATATTTTATATTTCAGCACAGCAACTTATAATGTTTAGATATGGTGGCATCTTTCAGTGGGTGAGATGTGCTGGACTCCTTGTTTTAAGTAATCACAATATTTTTTTCGTTTTTGTTTCGTTTTAGCTGTATATTGGTTTTAATTTTATTTTTAACTCACTTTGAGATAATAATAATAATAATTCTGAATGCTGAATTTTTATTTTATCTTGCCAAGGATCATTTGGACAAACTGAACTGAACTGAACTGAACTGAAAATGTATTAAACCAGATCACTCTGTGAAGGGACGGGCGTAAACCTGGATTAATCCCTTTCTGGACATGCTGAACTCTGGATTATCCTGAATGATTTAAGCTACAGCCTGTTACAAAGGTGGGGATACCTGTGGGCCCCTGAGAGGTCATCAGGATTCTAGCTCCCATTGTTCCTGACACTGTCCATACTGGCTAAGACTGATGGAAATTTGAGTGCAACAGCATCAGAAAAGCCACAGGTTCTCCATCCCTGGCCTACAGCAGGGCTGCCCTTACAGATGACTCAGAAACCTCGACTGGTTCAAAGTGCAGTGGCCGGATTACTAACAGGGGTTGTCTTTAGAACCCATATAACCACAAATAATTCCATTGGCTGCCATTGTTTCTGGGACCAATTTAAGGCGCTGACAACTATCCTTCTTACCTACACACCCTCTCGGGTGTTAAGATAAACGGGTGTGGGTGTGGGTGCGCGCATGTCTTGGTAGTTATGCTGCCCTCAGAAGTTCAGGGCATTCCATGTGGCAGCCCCCAAACTGGGGACTTCCTCCTTGACAGAGGTGTGTCTGACACCTTCACTATACAGCTTTCCACAAATGCTTGAAGATGCAACCTCTTCACTCCGGCCTCTGACACTTCAGGTGTGTGTTTTCAGGACCCTATTCTTACAAGCAAAATTTGTTTTAGCTGCTTTTAATTCTGAGCGTTAAATTGTTGCAACCTGCCCTGAGACCTGCTGGCAAACAACAACAACAACACATATTTTTCCCTCTCAGGCAGCAGGGTACCACCTTTCCCAAAGGAGCAATCCAAGATATCTGCAATGTTGCAGCGGCCTCTAGATCTCGCATGTGCCAATCAGAGAAGTGCCCACCACTGTACAAAGAAGAAAAGCCCACCCTGTGTCTAGAGCCTGGGGGCTCTGGACTTTCCCCAGCACAGCTACTGAAGCTGGTGAGTGATAATATAAACAGGCCTAGATTGCCAGCCCCCCACTGCCAATGCAATTTAATTGGGGTAGGTAGGATCAGGCTCTCCAAGGCTGAAGAACTGGCCACCCTCAAATCAGCTCTCTTATGAGCACATCTACACTATGAATTTAAACCAGCCTCAGATAGGTTTTGCTGTGATGACCCTGGGGTCTCCCTCATCGCACACACAAAAAACCGTAATGGAATTTTTGGAAATGAACATACCACCAGCCAAGCCATATACTGCAAATAATCAGCTGTCAATAACCACATTTGCACTTCACAGACCCACAAATCCTCATTTGGCATTCAGTGCTCATTTACAAATGTTTATAGATACACAGGTGCACTTCTTACTCAACAAGCCTCACTTTGTGTTATATCACTTCGTTTAACACCACCTTTACCAGAAAAAAAGAATAGGATGCCATGCAATTGTCGAAAAGTACAGATGCAAGTCAATTCAGTAATCACAAACTGAAACCCAAACCCTATATTCTTAACGACATCACACTCATCAACAGCGGAGAATTACGGATTCCTGCTCCAGATTCTATACCCATAATGTGGGTTGCAAATCCACTCTTTGCCCATAAATATGATTTGAAAGGTGTGGGGCTGGGAACCCCACCCCATTGTTTCATCATTCCAATTTAGAGTACAGAAGGGTGCTAGAGTGTGCAAAACCAGCTGCCTTAAGTGTAAGCACATTTACGTGAAAGTATGTCTCATTGATTGAAGTATCGGCACAGTTGAGAACAGGGCCTTGCATTTAATTGAACTCTACTAATGCTGTACATTACTCCCATTTTCAAAAAAATATGATTATTATTATTTTTACGAACATAGTGTTCTCATCTTTTTTCAAGATAGGATTGTTATTCCTGCAGTCTTTTGCCAACACAGTTCCAAAACATGCACATTCCAATATCATAATCTAACTTCAAATCCTCTTACACCGACTATTTTGCACTGCTGAATAATATACCAGAAAGGGGAAATGGATGACCAAGAAAGCTGATAGAAAGCTCGCAAACACTTGAGTTGGCATCTTTGAACAGCAGTTTTGCCTGCCTATTGGAGGCTGCAACCCTGAGCCCTCCTCGCTAACATGGAGCTAAAACTAGATGCATTCAGCATAAGAACATCACAGGATATAGCTCTCTCAATTGTCACAGAGGATCACAAACCACTGTCTCCCACCAGCAGTCACACATATACTTAAAAAACAGTGTGCACACCGGCAGGGGTGGATAGATGAAGAAATTATCAAATAGAAATGTGGCCAAATATTAAAACAGAGAAATTATTTCTTTGCGTTCTCATTTTGGTTTTTCGCAATCATCTTACCACTGGAGACGAAATTCGACACCCAGGGCAATCACAGATTGGAGGATGTACCTGTAAGATTCCTTTGGACATAAGAGTCTTCAAACTTTTCCCTGGATGAGAAAGAAAAAAGAGGGGAATAGGGGAATGGAAAGAACAAAACAAGTATTTAGTTTGGCTTTTAAAAAGAAAGAGAGAGAGAGAGAGAGAGAGAGAGAGAGAGACTGAGAGGCTTTGCACAAAACAAGCCAGCCTCTCCCCACCTACCCCCTTTTACAGGGCCCTGGCTTGCACCCTAATTGAACTTTGTACCCTGTAGAAATGATGAAAAGGAGTAGCAGCGCTCATTAGCCCCTATCTAACCTTGTTAAAAATGTTCGCCAGGCTGAAAAATAATAGGGGAACCCTGAAAAAGGAGAGGCCTTGGAGGAGCAGAGCCGCTCTGCACCCACCCCGCCTCCCCCTGCATCAAGCAAACACCATTCAAGATGCCTGCATTTGCAATTCACAGCCATGACGCCAGCACTCAAAGGATAAAACACACACAGCTGAAAGCAGGTAAAGAAAGGCAAACAACAGGCTGAAGAGACAGGCGGGGAGCGCAGGGAGCTTAGCCCCCCCCGCCCCTGAAAAACTCTTTTCTCCGTCCCTTGAACACCAGCTCTCCTCCCCAGAGGAATGAGGGGGCTTTTCCTGAAGGCGGCCGGAGGAAGGGGGTAGCAGCATCATTAGAGCGGCGGCAGCAACAGCCGCTCTCCTCCTCCTCGAGGCGATCAATAAACAAGGCGAGGTGTCAGTCACCTCCTAATGGCTCTTGGGACCCTCGGCGTGACACATGCAGCCTTCGGCTAATGACATGTCAAGGCGGACGCCTCTTGGGCTTCCCACCTCCTTCACCCAGCTCTCCGGCCCCCGCTTTGCCCCAGCCTCAGCTGGCTCCCCGAGCCCGGGCAATGAAATAAAATAAAATGAGGCGCGCGGGGGGGGGGGGGTTAAAAAAGAGCGCGCGCGCCAATGCAAGCCACAGGGGCGATCCTCGCCTCCTTGCACAACAGCAACGACGACGCACCCGCTTGCCGCTCCACTTTTCCCGGGGAAAGTCGCTGGGGCGAAGGTGTGGGGAGATTTTGTGAAATTAAATTGTTAATAAAGGAGGAGGAGGAGGGAAGAGGAGTAGCCGCCAGCACAGACCTCCCTCCCACCCACCAGCTCCCTCGCCGCCGCCACCCACCTGCCTCGGCGCATTGGCGGATCCGGACTGAGCGGCTGGGGTTGGGATTTCGGTTTCTATTCGCATCAGCCCTCTCCGAAGCGACTCCCCCCCACCCACAGGCGCGCTTCCAGAGCAGAGCAAGGCAGGCACAGCAGACCCGCGGTCGCCCCCCCCCCGACCCGCTCCTCCGCTTAACCTCAGCGTCGGCGGAAGGGGCGACCCAAAAGCATCGAGGCCAGTCCCGGATCGGGACGCAAGCGGCAGATCAACAGCAAGCCACGGAAGACGCCACACTGCGGGTTGGAGGAGGGACACCACAGGTCCACGTGCCTCTTGCCTGTCCGAGGTGGGGGGAGGGGAGAGAGCAGCTCCGCTCATTGCGACGCCGGTAAAAAATGCAATCTCTCACAAGACACACACATACTTGGAAGTCGACCCCGCAGAGTTCAGAGGGACTTACTCCCAAGTTAGGATCGCGCCCTCTAACAACGCCACGCTACGCGCAAACACGAAGCTTGCGTTTTTGAACATCCCTTTCCCCCCCCCTCCACTCCAGAAAGCAGCGAGGTTGCTGCGCCTCACTTGCCATTCAGGGGGGTGCGGGCGAGAGGCGAGGCAACCGCGCGAAAAGCGCTCCCGCCAGTCGCAGACGAGCAGCAGCGGAAAGGGGGTTCTCCAAAGTCGCGCCCAGCCGCCCCGGCGCAAAAACTACACTCACTTGGAGAAGAGGGAAGAGCGAAGAGCTTCGGTTTGGCAGGCGGGGGGGGGGAGGGGTGACGGGGCGGGCGCGCCATTCACACATACACACGCTGAGCTAGACGTAAACAGCAGCTGTGCAGACACAACCGCGAAGGGCGCCCAGCGCCAAAACCACAACTCCGCAGCCAGGCGAGCAGCGCCTCAAAGGGGACGCGCCGTCGGGGCAGCAGAGAAAACAGCGCGCAAGGCAGCTCCAAAAAGGATAGGAGTATGTATCTCTGTAGACCCTTTGCTCTTTGCAGTCCTGCTTCGATCCCCCACTACACGCACACACACACACACACACACACACACACACACAAAAAGAGCCCAGAAACACACACCAGACTCCGGGCGCCAAAGCGCTGGCGGCTTCTCGGCTCAGCCTGGCCTCGAGAAGTTGCAGCCTCGGGTCACTTCGGAGGCGCGCTCCAGACAGTCCCTCGCTCCGCGCCAGGCGGCTCTGGTTTGAAGTGGAGGAAAGATGAGTCTCTTCCAATCCTCAACCTCCCCCCCCCTCCAACTGGCGCGCGCGCGCGCGAGACTCCGCCACCGCCCAACAAGTGCAATCTCTCCCCCCCCCCCCGTGGGCACATGCTGCCGCCGCCGCTCTTAAAAAAATAAATAATCCACCCTCGGTTTTACTTGGCCCGCAAAATACAAGAGGCGCGCATCAATAAGTCTCTTCAACTTTCTAAGCACGCGCGAAAACTTCCGTCACCGCCGTCGGTTCTTTCGGATTCTGCAGCGCATTCGAGCGTTCGTTCGTTCACACGCACGAAAAGCGAGTTTCATCTAAAGGCGTGTTTGTGTCAGTTTGACTTTCCGAAAGTAAAAAGGGCAGTTTATAAGAGGTGGGGCGGAGGATAAGGCTTGTGAAAGACGCACTTACAAACCCTCGCGGAACATCATCCCGCACACCCGTTGGCCGACAGCTGTTGCCCCCGCTGGGCATCAAGGGATTCGGCGGTGGAGAGGGAACTGGGAACGCGCCCCCTCGGAAAACCGCGGGAGTTTCCCAGTTTGACGGGACTCTCTTCTAACACGCGCCGATAGTTAACGCGGTCACGCCCCTCCCACCGGAACGTCGAATCTCCGGGAATGAGCAAAGGAGTCAAGAGTGCCTCTGAACATGAACAGAGATCTTTCCCCGTAACATTCAGTGAACAACGATCAACCCACCACGCGATTACGGGTTGGTGGGGCGCGGAGACATTGAACCCAAGCCACCTATCATTTTAGCAGTTGCACACTATTTCCGGTAAAACGAAGAGCCCTGTGAGAAAATAAAGCTTACCAAGCCTGTCCCCACCCCACCCCGCTTCCCTTGTCCGAGATCGGGACGATGCAAAGGCTTGTTCCGTCTACTGATTGCTGAGGGAAAGGGAGCCTTCTAAAATCATACACACCCTACCTACTTTTCCCCACCAGCCGCCTGACGAGGAGCCCTGTGCGCCTCGAAAGCCGGCACTTTCGCCCCAGAGAGAAGCCAGCCGAGCAAGCAGAAAGGAACAGCCCCCGTCGCCTGCCGCGCCCCGGCTTCCCGCCCCGGCTAGCTCGCTCTCTTCCCCGCCGGCCGGCCGGCCGGTCGGTACCTTTGTGCCGGATGCTCCGCTTCCAGTCCTTGGCGGTCTCCCGGCCGCTGACGAACTGGAACTCGTTGGGAGTGAGCCACTCTCCCCGGTAGCGAATGGAGGGCCCTTTGCTGCCCTGGCACAACTTATTGATGTATAGGAGCGCCTTGTTCTCGCCGCACTCCACCTCGATGCAAGGCTCGCCGTTGTCGAAGAAGGGCTGGAAATCCGGGATGGACGAGAAGCGCTCCAGCATCAGGTCCTCGGGGAGGGGGTGCGGGTGGGAGTGGGCGGCGGCGTGGGGCGCCGCGTGGAAGTCCAGGTAAGCGCGCTGCTGCTGGTGGTGGTGATGATGGTGCTGGTGGTGCGCAGCGGTGGCGAAGATCTGCTCGTAGGCAGGCGGGTGCGGGGTCACCACGGGGATGGCGGCGGCCGCCAAGGGGACCAGGTAGTCGGGCAAGGTCTCCATGGGCTGGTTAAAGGCGGCCAGCGCCAGCTCCTCGCGGTCCGGGCGCTCCCTCTTGATGGCCGGCATGGTGGCGGCGACAGCGGCGCGCTCAGCCGGCGGCGGCGGCGGCTGCTCTTCCCAGGCTGCAAGTTGCGCGCTTGGAATGAGCCTCCCGCAAGAGCAGCAGCAGCAGCAGCAAAAGCAGCAACAGCCCCAGCACAAGCAGCACCTTGCAGGCGCCGGCTGGAGCGGCGGCGGCGGCGGCGAACCCGCTTGCAAAGCTCCCCAGCGGCGCAGCAGCCAAGGGGCGCCGGGATCCCGCAGCCAGCAACCCGAGCTTAATGCGCCCGGGAGGAGTTCAGAGCGGTGGCGGCGGCAGCGGCGGCAGATCTGCCCCTCCGGGTTAATACTTGACATCTTGGCCAGGGAGAGGGCGCCGCCGCCGCCGCCACAGCTGCCGCCGCCGCCGCCGGAGACATGGTTTCGGTCGCCAAAGGTTTATTGATCTCCACTCACACACACACCCCCGCCGCCGCCGCCCCCCCCCCAGCCGCGGATCGACCCTGCGCCTCTGCCTAGCGACCTCTTTTCTCTCTCTCTTTCTCTCTCTCTCCCACCACCCCCCACTTTCCCGCCTGGAGTATCCCCTTCTGGCTTGCCCTGCCAGCCCACGCAGCCCTCCCTGCTCGTTTGCCTGGCGTTTTATTTTTAATCTGGTTGTGTGCGAGTGGTTCTTTTTAATATATATATATATTACAGTCACCTAAAATCTTGCAACCACCACCAGCAGCCGCCTTATTTTCTCTCTCCGTTCCACGCGGGTAACGCACTTTCACTCCCCTGCCCCGCCACTTGCAAAAAACGTAATTTTTTAAAACTGCATTTTTTATTTTAAAAATTGCAATTGCTTTAGCGCAACCTCTGCAACATTGCTTTCCTTCCCTCCCACACAAGCCTGCAACTTTTCCACAGGTCTGTCTCCCCGCTATTAAGAATAATTTTAAAAAAACCCACCCACATGCATTCACACGTGCACCTGCAAAAGGGGATATTTCTCAAACGACGCCCCCTCCCAGCGAAGCCTATTGAGATGGTTAGGAAATCAATTTCTAGGCTAGAAATTAAAAGCAACCTAGTATTTAAAAAAATTAATAAATAAAAACACTTTCACAGTCGACAATTCCCCCTCCCCAATAAACAGCGCCCTTGCCTTTACTAGAAGTAAAGGGGTTCTATTTGGCTGGGCTTCCTCCTACAAGCACCCCTGATAGAAACATATATATTGATATATTTTCGGAAGTCAGAGTGGAGTTCTGAGACACTCCGACCAAACAAGCTTTTCCCTCCGCTGCCGATTCTCCAACTTGCCCCATTTAAACAGCACAAGGCGCTTGCAAAAAAAAGAGAGAGGCGGAAAAAGTGGAAGGTGGGGGGACTGACTCTAGGAGAGGGGGGTAAGCGACAGACAACCACCTTCTTCAAAGAACCACACAGTCGTCTCCCCTGTGTTGTTTTTTTTAAAGCCCAAATTAACCTGGGTGGATGCTCTTCTTACCCGTGGACTCTGGATGCCGTTGGAGTCAGTGGGTGTCACTGGGGCTTTGCCCCCGAACCTGTTTTCAGCTGGAAGGCTCACTGCTGCCTTGGGCAGCAAGAGTGAAAGTCTCTACTCTGTCTCATCGCAACTCTGGTGTTTGGAAAGAATGGGCTTCTGGATTAAGGTAAGTGTGATGCAGGCAGCTGTGAGCCCCTGCACACTTTTTGGGGGGGGAGGATTTTAAAGTGATCTTCTGGTGGGCAATCTTACTTAGAGGGACATTTTCTACAACATGGACAGGGAACCTGAGACCCACCAGAAGATGCTGGGTTCACAACTCCCGCCATCTCCAGCTAGCAAGGACAACTGTCAGCACCAGGTTCCCCACTCCACCAATGCATTGCCTATGTTGTCTTCAGAACAAGCGTCTTAAACATCATGGCAGTCCTCTGTCATGGGTCTCAGTCTGACTGCAAATTTTCACTGCAGAAGCAGACCTCTAAGGAGAACAAGGCGTTCCAGGCCAGAGCGGGACTGACCCCCTTTTTGGATACTGCCCTTGTGTTTTGGACAGTCACACTACGCAAGGGTCATTGTGTTCTCCAGACAGTACTCTTGGAGCCCAGAACCACCACCTCCATCATAAAACTGGCCCCATAAAACTCTTGTATTCCTGTCCTGTTTACGGCCTTCCCACTGAAGCATCTGATTGGCCAATGTGAGAACAGGATGTTTTTAAACACCTGGTTTTTTTAATCAAGAATTTTATCAAGGGTTTTTTGGGGGTTTTTTTGTAAACCGCTTATCAGGTTTCTTAAAGCTGTAAATTTTGTAGAATGTAAAATAAATAAGCAAAGGATGCTGGATTGGCTGGGCCTTTGGCCTGATCCAGGGGCAAGGCTCCTCTTATGTTACTCTAGGTCAGGAAAGGAAGTTACGGAGAACATGTCCTTCGGGAGAGCTCTACATCTAAATATATATAAAGCACGTAACCAAAAATGTACAGTGGTACCTTGGGTTACATACATTTCAGGTTACAGACCCAGAAATAGTACCTCAGGTTAAGAACTTTGCTTCAGGATGAGAACAGAAATTGTGCTCCGGTGGCGCGGCGGCAGCGGGAGGCCTCGTTAGCTAAAGTGGTGCTTCAGGTTAAGAACAGTTTCAGCTTAAGAACAAACCTCTGGAACGAATTAAGTACTTAACCCGAGGTACCACTGTAATAACAAAAGAGTTGAATTCAATGTTAGTCTTACTCAGAAGAGAACCATTGAAATTAATGAACAATTTCAGTGGGTCTACCCTGAATAAAAGTTAGTCGAATGCAACCCAAAGTGTGGAATTGGATCTCTATTTCATACTACATTTGTTCTAAAAATAAAAATTGGCAGAGCTAGCAGGGGCCAGGAAAAAAATGACTGTGGGGGTGGATCTGGGACCACCAGTTGCCTGTCCTAAAACAACTGTATTTGGCTGCTGTCACAGACAGACTTGTGGGCCACTGTGTCCCTGTTCTGAGGATGATCCAGTCCAGATGTTCTTATATAATATAAAGCAGCTGGAGAAATAATTTAAAAAAAACACAAGCAAAACAACAACACCACCCAAACCCCACACCTTTTCTTGACACTCCCTCTTGTTGAATGCCTTGTGCATGGAGGAAGGAGAAAAAAGTGGTGATCTTGGTTTGTGGTTCACAACTTGGGTGTGTCAGGGAGATATCCTACCTAATTGCCACATTTACTGCTTTCCATTAAAAGTTTAATGGCAAGGTTTAAAATATTACATTACATTGTACTGCGTGTTTACTTGCCAATATTTCTCTGTATTTGATTATTCCCCCCCCCCAAAAAAAATAATGATGATGATGAGGCAAAGCTTGGCAGGCAGCCTACCAGAAAATGAACTATTTCCCACCCTTCATTTGGAATATTTGAAACTGTTGGTAGACAAGCAGCCCCCCTAAAGCTCTGAGAAAAGAGTGATGCTCAGAGTTTTCTGTCTCCCTGCTGGTCGCCAAGGACAAACCGGCGCCAAAAGCGGTTTGTCAGAGAAGCCTTGTGCCAATCTTGTCAGAGCTGAAGGAGACTCTGAATGCAGGAGGGCACAGCGAGGAACTCCCCAGTTACAGCTGTGCTCTGTAAAAACAACTCGGTAACTTTCTGATGGTGCATCCATGTCCAGTACTAGAGCACCCCTTTGGGAACGCTTTGAGCTCAAGGTCACAACGCAGCCCATCCATCCTCATTTGCAGGGTAACTGAGTGCGATGCAGTTGTTAGAGTGCTGGACTATGACTGGGGAGACCAGGGTTCAGATCCTCACTGGGTGACCTGGGGTCAGTCACAGTCTCTCAGCCTAATCTACCTCTCAGTGTTGTTGTGAGGAGAGCTGTGTACTCCTTGAAGGAAAGGTGGGATTACAGTGGACGCTCAGATTGCAAACATGATGCGTGCAGAAGGCACGTTCGCAACCTGCAGCGCTGCATCTGTGCGCACGTACGAGTTGCGATTCGGCGCTTCTGCACATGTGCAAAGTGTGATTTAGCCCTTCTGCGCATGTGCGATTGCCGAAACCCAGAAGTAACCCATTCCGGTACATCCGGGTTTCGGCGCGTCCGTAACCTGAAAAAATGCAACCTGAAGCATCTGTACCCTGAGGTATGACTGTATCCAAAATTACAGAATAAATCCATCAGCTCCAAAATTTGCCTATTCTGGCTACATAATAAGAGTCTGCTGGATCATCTGGTCCAACATCCTGTTCTCACGGTGTCCAAACAAATGTCTGTGAGAAACCCACTAGAGCACTCTCTCTTCCTGAAGTTTCCAGCAACTGAAATTCAGAAGCATTACTGCCTATGACCGTCGAGGCAGAACATAGCCATCGTGGCTGGTAGTCATTGATAGCCTTATCCTCCATGAATAGCCCTTGACATAGAATTATCCTCCTACAATGATTTGTCCAACCCTCTCTTAAAGTGGATTGGCATCGCTGCCTCCAATAGGAGCAAGTTCCTCAGCTAGTACAGTGGTACCTCAGGTTACAGACACTTCAGGTTACAGACTCCGCTGACCCAGAAATAGTACCTCGGGTTAAGAACTTTGCTTCAGGATGAGAATAGAATAGTGCTCTGGAGGCGAGGCGGCAGTGGGAGGCCGCATTAGCTAAAGTGGTGCTTCAGGTTAAGAACAGTTTCAGGTTAAGAACGCACCTCTGGAATGAATTAAGTACTTAACCCGAGATACCACTGTAATTGCTTTCAAGTGACTCAGTGTGAGGGACTGGGCAGAGGAGGCCTCCCCAGCCTGACCCTTCCAGGGAGGAGGGAGGAGGAAGAGGAAGAGGAAGACAGTTTAGATTTACAACAGGGGTTTGCAGGAGGTCACAGCTCAGAGGAAGATGAGGGGAAATAATGGGAGAGGAGGAGGAGGAGGAAGCAGCAGAAGGGCAACAGCTGACGGACACAGTGTCTTTAGAAAGCATTCCAGATCCCCCTCTCCCAGAACCCGGCGAGCCTTGAAAGTAGGAGAGCAAACAGCTCAAAGACAGAGGGCACATAGCAGCACCCGTATAAGTGATGAATGAGGAAGTGGGAGAGACGGGGGTGGAGATTCACTCCAGACAACACCATTATCCAAGAGGCTGGGTTCTATAGCCTCTCCTTCTAATTACTGAATAAAAAAGGATAGTAAGAAACCTTCCCTTGTCTTTATACTTTCCCAGGCAACCAGCTGGGAGTCGTTGACAGCATCCTGACACTCAGACTAAGATCTGTCCTAGCTTTACTCTTTGCAACTCTAACTGGGCCAAGGTCTGAAGTAGGAACATAGGAAGCTGCTTTAGATCCTTGGTCCATCTAGCTCAGCATTGTTGACACACTGGCAGCAGCTTTCCAGGGCTCCAGGGGGCGGGGGGATATATTTCACAGCTCTACCTGAAGATGCTGGGGTTGCAACTGTTGTGCCACAACCCTCCCACTCATTTTCTATAAAAGGTGACGTCAGTGACAACTTGAATAAAATATTGGGGGGCTCCAGGTAAGCCCCACTTTGCATAATCAATCACAAGATGCAGCACACACAGACACACTATTTTAATGGCAATGCCTATCAACTGGGGGGGGGTCAAATATTTTGTTGGGGGGGTGTGAAGACCCCTTGGTCCCTAGTAGTTGGCTCCTTTGCTCCCCATTTCTGGAATGTTCTCCCCAGGGAGGCTCGCCTGGTGCCTTCATTACATATCTTAAGGCATCTGACAGAAACATTCCCCCCCCCCCAAAACAGGCCCTTGGCTGTTAAATGATCTATGTGTGTGGGGGGGGTATTGTCATTATTACAATGGTACCTCAGGTTACAGACGCTTCAGATTACATACGCTTCAGGTTACAGACTCCGCTAACCCAGAAAGAGTACCTTGGGTTACGAACTTTGCTTCAGGATGAGAATAGAATAGTGCTCTGACGGCGCGGCAGCAGTGGGAGGCCCCAACAGCTAAAGTGGCACCTCAGGTTAAGAACCGTTTCAGGTTAAGAACAGACCTCCGGAACGAATTAAGCTCTTAACCCGAGGTACCACTGTATTATGTTATGCATTTTTGTGTTTTTATGTTGTAAACTGCCCTGTGATCTTTGGATGAAGGACAGTATATAAATATAATGAATAAAGAAAGAATAATAAATACCAACAGCATATAAACCCACCAATTAAGCCATAACATACAATCAGCTGAGCCAAGAAGAGCAACTGAATGCAGCAGTAAGCAAGCCTGGCTAGTCCTTTTGGAAAGTGACGTATAAAGCCTTAGGTGGTTTAAGACCCCTGTTCTTCAAGGACTGCCTTTCCCCACATGAACCTGGACCCTGTAATCATCACTGGAGGCCCTTATTCATGTGCCCCATCCATGAGAGGTCCTAAGAGCAGCAACACAAGGATGGGCCTTTTCATTGATGTCCCTGTCATGAGATGCTCTCCCTAGGGAGTCATGCCTGGCACCATCTTTATCCAGTTCTAGATGCCAGGATACGACTCCCTCTCCCTGGCTTTTGGCCCTTAATTTGAATGGTACTGTGGCCTCTTTTACTGGTGTGGGACTTGGAGCTCTGCTGCCTTGTTTAACTGTGTTTTTAGTATTTTATTTGAATTGTGTTTTACGTTTTTATTGAGGTTTTAAATGGTATTCTTGTAAGTTGCTTCAAGTTAACTTGTAGGAAAAGCAATGAACAGTAACTAATTATTATTATTCCACAAAGAGGGAGCCTCCATTAATAAAGGCCTATCCCTTGTAACCACTTGGCCAACCAAGGAAAGCAGACACACTCTTAAGAGGCCCTCCCCCAACAACAATTTCAGATGTATACACAGGAAGTGTTCTTTGAGTCATTCATCTTCAAGAGGTGGGTCAACACCCCGAACTAAGTTTTGTTGCCGCTGTGGCACCAATGCCACTTTTTTCTTTCCTTACTGGTGGAGAGAGATAAGGCCCAAAACTTCACACGTATGCTAAAAAGTGTTTTAGAGCAAGTCCCATTTGCAGACTGGGGTTAAAGGTGGATCCTTGGTCTATAAAAGCTGGAGAATATTGCTTTAAGGCACCTTGGTCCCACACCATTTACGGTCTTAAAGGGCAAAATTAGCACTTTAAATTGTTCCTCTAAACTGTGGCTGGAAACCTGCATATAGTTCTTTAAACCCAAGTGATTAGTTCCTGTTAGCAATCTGGTTACCACAGTTTGGACCAGGTTTTGCAGTTTTGCAAGACCAGGGCTTTTTTTTTTTTCCAGCCAGAACTCACTGGAACTAGAAAAAAAGCCCTGTACAAGACTATTCAAAACATCCAAGTCCTTACAGAGTCCTATATCCCTGGCCTAGACTTTTAAGCTTGATATGCCAGTTACAGAACTCAACACTTTATGCATGCTAAGTAGGGAGCAACAGTGACTTTTGCAACCTATCAGCTTGCCTTGAATGCAGTGGAAATAATGTCTTGCAAGGAAGTCTGCTTCCCACCCTACCCAGCAACTGAGCTCCTGCAAAGATTATCTTCATTACTTTGCAGATGAGCTATGGTCCCTGTATACTGTAGAGCCCAAACAGGATATGTAGCAGATTTATTCTGCTTAAAGCTAATGCAGGGACTGTTGAATTCTGTATTCCTGTAAGCTATCACATTCTCCAGAAACCATTCCAGAGGCTAAATATGACACTCCAATTGGAGGTGGGTGTGGAGTCAGTAACAACAAGCATCTTGTTGGCCATTGTGAGGACAGGATGCTGGAGTAGATGGGCCAGTGGCCCATTAGGCTAGTCCTAATCATCTGGAGGGTTGCAAGACCCTCCAGCGTTGCCTGATTTTAATAAAGCACCAAAACATCTCTCTGGTCAGCTGAGCTCAACCACATGAAAGCCCAGTGCTTCTCAGCTCTGGACTGGGTGGTGGTAAAGGAATGATTGAAATCTGAGAGGCAGTGCCACATCCAAGGCTGGATATAAATAAGAAGCTAAGTAGGTGGGTGTTGGCTTGGTATACTAGGTTTGTGGGGCTGTGCCCCATCTGACCTAGTGGGCCGGCCTCCATGTCCGTAAAGGGATTTAATTTGGGGGTGCGGGCTGGAGGAAAGAGATACAAACAATAAGTAAATTTGTATGCAAGTGTGCAAAATGGCACCCACCTTCTAATAATACCCCTGACAGCTGCTGATAAATTATTTCCTGGTCTCGACTTTAGATTCTGTCCCAATGGAGACCCTAGAACAGCATGAGTCTCCAGCTGTTGTTGGACTACAACTCCCACCATCCCTAGCTAGCAGATGTGCCGGCTGAGGCTGATGGGAGTTGTAGTCCGACAACATCTGGAGTGCACCAGGTTGTAGAAGGCTGTCCTAGATCTTTCTCTCCAGGCCGTGTCTAGCACCACCAGGCACATGAGGCCCCAATGTGCTGTGCAGGGCAGCTGGGCAAGCGCCACCAAAGTCCTGCTTGGTGGGATCAGCATCAGAGGTCAGACTAGCCTAAGGCCAGACTGCTTCATTAGGGAAGATGTTTTGACAGCTCAGAGAGGAACAGCCGCCAAAGGGAAGGGGGGTGTAAGGGGGGCTTTGGGTGGGGTGATGGGGCTCGAAGCACTGAGGACATAAGGTCCTATTTAAAAAAAATACAATAAACACCATTACTGGAAAGATCCCAGGTTTCGCCTGCTTTAATCCAGCAGAGACCGAAAAAGGCCAAAGTTCCACAGTGATTTCTCGGAACATAAGAAGAAATCTCCACAAATGCAATAAACATTCCCTCTTTCCTGAGCAAGGCCACATTCACACCATACATTTAAAGCAGTATTACACCACTTTCAACAGTCACAGCTTCCCCCAAAGAATTCTGGGAGCTGTAGTTTGTTCTGGGTGCTGAGATTTGTTGGAAGTTCCGATTCCCCTTTACAGAGCCGTAATTCCCAGAGTGGTTTAGCATTCAATCTCTTTTCCCAGGGAACTCTGGGAACTGTAACTCTGTGAGGGGAACATGGGGTTCTCACAACCCTCAGCACCCTTTAGCAAACTACACTTCCCAAGATCCTTTGGGGGAAGCCATGATTGTTTAAAGTAGCATGATAGTGCTTTAGAGTTTAGATGTCTAGTTTGGGTAGGACCTAAGTCCTACTCAGCAGAAACCCATTGAAATTAATGGACCTAAGTTACACAGTCTCACTGACTTCAATGGGTCTCTTTTGATTCTCTGCTATCAGGTGTCCCATGGTTTTTTGTTTGTTTGTTTTTCTTTATTTCCTCCCTCTCTCTGCTGCCCCCCCCCATCCTTTTAGTCTTATTCCCCAGGCAAGGGATTAATTGAAGTAAACCCATTGCCATGACAACCACACAACGTGGAGCTTTAATCAAACAAAACTCCGATAAGATGGGAAAAGGGAAGTAAAGACGGAGAAAGCAAAACCAAAAAAAACCCAACAACAACCCTGGGGGAAAATATTAAAGACCCACAGTGAAACTATACCAAAACAGAGACAGGTGGCCTCTCTCTGCCTCCACTGCTGACTTGGTGAATGTTTTATACAGAGTTCAGTCAGAGGCCAGGCACCCTGACCGTGAGCGGGGCAAAGGGGTGCTTGACACCAGTGAAGGGCAAGAGACAGCCAGGTCAGGGTCTGGCTGGGGAAGCTTCTTCCAAACTGGGGGCCACATTCCCTTCCTGGGGCCACATGCCATTGGTGGGTGGGGCCAGGGGCAAAAGTGGGTGGAGCAACACATGTACATTTTACCTCGGTGCAGCAGGCTAGTTTCTAGATGTACTCACACACACATCTCTATCAAGGCAAGCAAGAGACATGATCAGGGTCCAAGGACACGTTTCAAGGCAAGCGAAAACACGCAAGGAGGGTGCAGAACAGTGTGGCCTGGAGAAAGCAGGTGTAGCTAAGGAGGGGTGTGGACTGAGGATAGCCCTAGGGGCCAGGCAGAGAGCCCGAGAGGGCTGCTTTTGGTCTCCAGGCCAGGTTCCCCATCCATTTGAAGATAAAACCACCCAACTCCCTTCCTTTTCTGTAGGCTTCTCTGTAGCATGGCACCGGCAATACCAGTGGCTAACGTGCCCATGCCTTTCCTAGCTCCTACCCCCAGTGGCATAGGGACGCGGGTGGCGCTGTGGGTTAAACCACAGAGCCTAGGACTTGCCGATCAGAAGGTCGGCGGTTCGAATCCCCGCAACGGGGTGAGCTCCCGTTGCTCTGTCCCTGCTCCTGCTAACCTAGCAGTTTGAAAGCACGTCAAAGTGCAAGTAGATAAATAGGTACTGCTCCAGTGGGAAGGTAAACGACGTTTCCATGTGCTGCTCTGCTTCGCCAGAAGTGGTGTAGTCATGTTGGCCACATGACCCGGAAGCTGTACGCCGGCTCCCTCGGCCAATAAAGCGAGATGAGCGCCTCAACCCCAGAGTCGGCCACGACTGGACCTAATGGTCAGGGGTCCCTTTACCTTTACCCCCAGTGGCAGAGCTCCATGCTACAGCACCGGAGGTGGAGAGCAGGCGGGGGTGGGGCATGCATTTCTGGGGGCGTGGTGCGCTGCCTGCAGGGGCGGGGCCTCCAGCACGGGTGGGGGGCAGCAGTGATGGAACCCCACCAGGACTGCGCTGATGGGGGCGGTGTGCTCCCCCCGCCCCCTCTTCCTCCACCAGTGCCTACGCCCAACAGTCAATATCTGCCAGGCTACGCGCCACGAAGGTTTTCCCTAGCCAATCCTGCTTTTCTTTCCAAGCCAGGAGCTTGCTTCAGGCTAGCATGCACAATGACCAGCCGTGAGTCAGGCAGCTGTGGGCCCCACTCTGAAAATAAGCCAACTAGCCAACTGTGAGTGCTGGTGAGGGGCAACGTGTATCGATCAATAGAAAATGATAGACATGCATACCTATATGTCTGTAAAAGAGATAAAGGCTGCACATTTAATGCACGTTATTTCTCTCTCCCTGCCCACAAAGTACCATGTGAACTGCAATCTAAAAGATAAGGTGCTTCTTCAGGCAGCGCAAAGTTAAACTATGGAACTCGCTCCCACAGGAGGGGCAGCCATGGCCACCAACTTGGAAGGCTTTAAAAGAGGATTGGACATGGAGGAGAAGGCTGTCCATGGTTGCAGGAAGCAATGCTTCTGAAAACCTGTGGATGGAAACCAAAGGAAGGGAGAGCGCTCTAGTGCTTGAATCCTGCTTGCGGGTTTCCGAGGCATCTGGTTGGCCATGGTGACAACAGGATGCTGGAGAAGACTGGCCATTGGCCTGATCCTGCAGGCTCTTCTTAAGTTCTTAGTTTACCAAGAGTACTGGGAACTGTAGCCCTGTGAGGGGTGAACTGTAGTTCCCAGGATTCATAAGGAGAAGTCATGTGCTTTTTAAATCTATGGTGTGTACGCAGCCATAGAGAGGCAGGGGAAGCCTACCCTTAACAATGATTATTTTTCATCACGAGTTTACGGGGGTGGGGTGGGAGGAGAGAAGCACCAATTTCCCTTTGGTCCGCTTCATCTGTCCCTTCTCTCTCCTGCTGACTACTCATCACTGACTCCCGCAAGGGCAGTTCCGAGACAGACACGCCTGCAATTCATCAAAGGGGAGGCATAAGTCTTCAATGACAGGTCTACTGTAGCGTATCACACCGATGCAATGGGATGTTAGCACAGCACAGCAGAGGAGGGGAGAGGAAAGCCCTGGAGGTTGCCAGCCCTCTCGCCACAGCAAGCCAGTCTGGACCTCGCTTTAATGAATCTGTGTATAATTGCAGTAAAGAGCCAATCTCCAGAAAGGGGTGGACAAAATCTGTTGACTGCGATTTCTCACCTAAGTTTCTCACTTTCCCAATCTTTTAAGTTCAGTTCATCACCGTTCTGCACCACTTTTGCAATTTTGCCCACAGATCATCAGGATTTCATTTATCTTTTTGTCAAAGTATTTTATACTGCCTTCTCATAAAATATAGGTATGTGTGTGCGTGCACACAGCAATATATGGAGAGACATTAAAAGCAGGGCAGAACAATCATTAAAAATGACTGGCTACTCAAGAAAATCTTAAACAACTGCATAGGCGTGTTGGCATAAAAAGGACTTCAGGATATGCATCTCTGCTGGAAGAACTGATGTTTGCAAGGAAAAATCGGTATAAAATGAGAATTCCTTGAATGCCAAGATCCAGGGTTGGGGCAAGTACTCTTTGGTGAGAGAACCCAAGCAGAGATTTAAAATCACAAGATATTCAGCAAAATAAAATGTGGGAATATAGGCTGTTAGATCTTTAAAATATGTCCTTGTGAGTTCCAAAACTCCCTTCTTCCCTTAGCGTAGAAAAAGACCACACATTTGGTAAGTTAAAAATGGCTTACTTACAAACTCTCAAACTCAGATTCATGTGCTTTTCCATACAGCATTCGGAAAAATTTGCACAGGCAGTAAAAACTGGCTTAGTTACAGCAGTGAAAGTTCCTAAATTATTAGTGTAGGAACACAAGAATGGCTTGTGAGAGCCATGCGGCTAAGCTGGAGCAACCAGCTTGTTTTGGAAAGTGTACATTAGGTTAAATTTGCCTTTCAATGCAAATTGAATCAAATATCTCTCCCAACAGCAAGCCATTCTGTTTTTAGATTTTAAAATAACAATAAAAATTATTCACCTTTCTTCCAGCCTCTAGCCACCTGCCCGGCTATAAGATAGGGCCAGCTTTAGACAGATTTTTTCTTTTTATCTGGACAGGGCAGCTTCTGTCTTTAACCCAATCACTGACGGGAGTTGGGCGGCAGACCAGCTGCTCCCAGAGCCTGAGCCCAGGTCAAAGCAACATCAAAGACAGAATCACAAGGCCTTTCAGCTTACATTTGGCCCCTGAGTTTCCCGTTTCATCTCTCTCCCCCTTTTGTGTTTGTAGTCTTGAAAGAAGGTTCTGAGTTGCAGCACAGAAGTGAGGGGCAAGGTGGGAACCCACCATTTATCCACTGATCTGACAGCAGGACGTGGCCCCCCCTCCTCCAACGCATGCACACATGTCGAAGCACTCAGGAAGTGTGCCCAAACTTTGCTGGAGCTATCAGACAGGTACATTACCAGGCTTGGCACCAGTCACTAAGGCCCCAATATGGCAGAGCCTGCTGTTGACTACTGCCCTTGCTCCTCCTTTCCCCCCTGGTGCTGAGCAACTGCAAGTCACAGTTTAAGATCATGGGAAGAGCCCTGTAGCTGGATCAGTTCAAAGGTCCATCTAGTGCAGCATCCCGTAGTCATGCAGTGGCCAAAGCCTATGCAGTGCATCCTGCTTGCTTGGATTCTGATTCTGGACCATGTCAAGGACTGGCTGGGTGCGGAGGAATGGTGGGAAGAAGCACCAAAGGAAGAAGGCTCAGAGCCCGGGGCAGGGTGGGTGGGACAGCAATGAGTGGTCAGAGGCAGAAGACTGGGAAGAGGAGGTGTTGGAAGCTGAAGGGGAAACAGGGCTTAGTGAGCTGGGAGAGTCATAGCAGAGAGATGTCCAGAATCAGAGGCAGAAGCTGAAGCAGGAATGTGGGGGAAGGGAGAGTCATAGGCAACAAGCTCCCCACACCACCACCCCCAGTCTCCCAGGACCAGAAGAGGCGTGAAGCAAGAAGAACAAAGACAGGCACACAGGTGCACTCTCCACTTGCTCAGAAAAAATACCAGAGAGGAGGAGACAGGGGAGGGGGGGACCTTTAGTCTCAGCAACTGATCCATGGGGCAAGACCTGCTCAAGAAGAGTTCCTGTGATCATTAGGCATTAGGCATTCCGCCAAGTCTATGCAGATCCCGTTTTTGCTAATAAAGAGTTAACTCCAACTTTGAATAGTGTGACTTACTGCCGGCTCGCTCTGTGACAAACCAGACCTGGACATGGTTCTGGTTGCTGTCCCGTTGGTGCGGCTGCTGACAAGTCGCTTGTTGCCCAGTAAAAACAGGACAAATGCACACATAGGCAGAAGAACAGGGAGGGAGATAGAATTACAAAGTGAAGCCAAAAGGCTTAGCAGCGCAAGAGACAGTGAAAAGGCAATCCAGTCAAAAGAGTAAGGCAGGGGCCTTTTATTCCACAGAGGGCTGTGTTCCCTTTGAGGCAGTCTGCTGTGGCAGAATGCTGATGGTAAGGGATGGGCTATGCTCAAACCAGTGGTGAGTAGCACCAGATCTCAGAGGGGGTGTGGCATCCCTTATCTCTCACTCTCTTTCTTCAGCCTCCTTCTCCCCTTCCTTGACACACTCATGAAATTAAGATGAGGGTTGTGGGTTGTCCACCCTTGGGGCAGAAGATACTGGATGGGAGTAGGAATAAGCCACTTTCGTCCGGCATGTAATTGGTAAAGCCAGATGAATAGTGTGTTATGTGATAAACAACTTTCTATTGTGGGTGAGGAGGGAATTCCTGCAGCACCTTAAAAACCAACGACATAAACAAGCCACCCCCAGTCTCCACGCTTAATACAGTCAAATCTAGAAATGAGGAACCCATCGCACCTGCCTGATATGTGCTGATTTATGCTCCATACCAACAGTGCATTTAAAGCACATGGTTTTCCCTAAGGAATCATAAAACTGTAGTTTGTTAAGGGTGCTGGGAATTGTAGCCCAGTTGGGGTAAACAACGGTTCCCAGTGTTGTTGTTGTTTGTTGTTGTTTTGGGGGGCTGCTTTTTTTGGTTTGTGTTTGTGTGTGTGCAGCTTTTAAAAGGGTCCTTTTCCTTGTGGAAAAAAAGAACCAGTAGCCTCTAGGGTTTGTTGCTGGTGTTGCCATTTCTGTTTGTTTGCAAAGATGTCCACTGAGCATGAGGATGACACTCAAGAGGGTTTTAGTCTATAAAGCAGCATCCGTTGCTTTATACTGAGCCAGACCATTGGTCCATCTGTCTTGGCATTGTTGACATCGACAGGCAAAGACTCTCCAGGGAGTCTGTCAGACATCTTCACTCAGCTCTACCAAGGGAAGGAACCTGAGACTTTCGGTGTGTAAAGCAGGTGCACTTACCACTGAACAACAGCCCCTGCGTTGATGATAACATACAAAAATAAGATACAAAAATGAGAATTAAGAGCATAAGTAGAGCCCTGCTGGATCAGGCCCATCTAGTCCAGCCTCCTGTTCTCACAGTGGCCAGCCAGATGCCCGTGGGAATCCTGCAAGCAGGACCTGGGCACAAGAACCCTCTCCCCTCCTGCGGTTTCCAGCATCTGGGATTCAGAAGCATCACTGCCTCTGACTATGGAGTCACAGCACAGCCATCGGTAGCCCTCTCTTCCATGCTTTGGCACAATCCTCTTTTAACACCCTGTAGATTAGCGGCCATCCCTGCCTCCTGTGGGAGCGTGTTCCATAGTTTAACTAAGTGCTGCATGAAGGAATTATTTCTTTTATCTCTCCTTCAATTCACATTATGCATTATATTGGGGGAAATTGGTTTTAAAAATGTGCATATGTGAACTGAAACTGCATATAAATGTGTGTTTATTAGGATAAACCCACACTAAAATGCTGATAATTCTTTTTATGAGGAAAAAACAAAACATCGCTGTGGAAATGTGTAGAATGTAATTTTTTAAGAAATGAAAAGAAAAGAGAGGAAAAACTGAGAAGACAGAAGTGGACAGATTTGCCCGTCCCTAATACACATGGTATACCAAGGTGGGCTCCTGGCTTCTCAGGGTGATATGGCAGTAGACTTGTCCATTCCTAGTAAACATACATACACAGATGTATCTCAGCCTCCAGCCATCAGAGAAAGGTCTTCTAGCCATTAATGCCCATTGACGGAACATCTTTGCTAATAGCTCAAGAAAAGGCTAAGGGAAAGGTCACCTCATCCCTCAGCTGCTATTGCAGTGTGCTACCAAGAGCGGTGTGCCATGGTGGGGCGATTCTGACAACCTCTTCATCCTGCCCATGGTTTCTGGTGAAACAGCTGCTGTGGAAAGGCTTGTTTAAGGCAGCTTCTTTGTTTACAGTACTACACACAGGTCTGGCAGTTTGGATATCCGAACCTGTGGTGGGTGGGTGTGTATAAGCGAGGTTTGGGTACTAATTTCTTGTGTTTGGATAAGTGATTTTTTTTTTTTATAACGAGCGTTTGAATAGCGGGACCTGCGTGTATGTGTAAAGGAAGCCATATATCCTAAAGACACCACGGTCTCCAGTGACCTTCATTTCATGGAAACCGAACCCTGGTAAAGTGCGGGTACCCCTGGAGTCTCTCACTGCTCAGAGACCGGGGTGGTCTTGACATAACTCAGGGCCTCATAAAATTATAGAATTGTAAAGTTGGAAGGGACCCTGAGGATCATCTAGTTCAACCCCCTGAAATGCAGGAATATGCAGGGGTGTGCACAATCGTGTTGTGAGGATGTGGCCATAGTACTCAGATGCTGAACACAAAAATATTCATACTCTAAGGCAATTCTGTCTCTAAATGCGCGTGCGCGCACACACACACTCATCACAGTTCTTCCTCTACTTTAAACTGGGCACGTCTGGAGTGGATGGTTCCAGCTCCCAAAAGCTTCTCTCTCTCTCTCTCTCTCTCTCTCTCTGGCCAAGCCAAAGACAATGTAAGCTTATCCTAATGAGATTTTGAGCATTGCTTATCCCTTCAGTTCACCGAGGTTAAGTGCTATTGTAACTCAGCGACAGAAGCGGACTTTACAACCATTCTTTCAATTTTGAGGCGGAATGAAACAAGCCTGTATGAGGATCATGATGAGAATATTTACCCTATTGTTATTATTATTATTATTAGCAAGCCCAATGTGTGTACACTACTATCAGGCCTCCTAAAGGGCCACCCATGCCCAGAACAGGAGTGAAATTCAATTCAGTTCACATTTAAAGCTGAATTTATCAGATCTACACTTTCTGAAACAATCTGAGGACTGGAACACAACCATCTGAATCTTGCAATACAGTTTTCCAACTACACTACATTTACAAACATGCATATTTTAGGGGAACAAGTGCATAAATGTAAATATATCAGTGAAAACAATGTACAAAAGCTGCCCTATAACAGGACATATTGCTTGCAAAAAGATGTGCACATTAAGGAAAATAATTAGGATAAATTTGCACTAAAATACTGGAAATTTTTCATGAATATTCATTTTAAAGAGAATTGGAAAATTGCTGAAGAAATGTAGAGAACTGAATTTAAGATCGAGGAAAATGAGAAACCAAGAGAACCAAAACTGAAAGATCCTTCAATTCCTACGCAGGGAAGAATATTGGAAGCTGGGTTGGTGAAAGGGCATTGGTTCTTCTAGCCCAGTACTGCCTGCACTGACTGGCAGCATCAATTCTTCAGGGCTCTCTCATCATTTGCCACCTGATCCTTTTAATCAGATATGCTGGGAATTGAACCCGAGACCTTTGGCACGCAAAGCAGATGCTTCATCACCAACCTATAGCCTCTCTCCTCACCCCATCCCATGAGCTGCTTTCAACCAATGCAAACAGTTGGTCCGTTTAGCTCATTATAGTCCATTTTGGTTTAACTACCTGAGGTTTTCAGTAGAACCTTTGCATGCAAAGGTGTGTGTGCTCCACAATTTAGCTAAAGACTCACATGAGTCACACCCAATGGAAGGACACAGAAATATCTGCCTTATCCTTAGTCATACTGTTTGTCAATCTAGCCCAGCACTGTCTGCTCTGACTGGCAGTGGTGTCTGGCAGAAGACTTCTGCCATCCAGTGGAGGTTGGTCCGCCAGGGCAAATGGGGAGCTGTTCCACTAACCTCAGCCAGCCCTCACTTCCCTGCCTCTTTTCTTACAACCAGTCCAATGGGATGGCCCTGCCTGTCAGCTTCCTCCACATCAGTCTCAGTGTTGCCTCTTGCAGAACTCATTAGGGAGGAGGATGAGGACAAACCTAGAATTAATTGGCTCTGCCTGCCATTGACTCAGACTGCACCTACTGTTGGTCTCCCTGCCTTCTGCCCCACCAATCCCCATGGGCGCCAGCTGCCACTGTAGACTAGGCTGCTTCAAATCTCATTCCTTCCATGGACTCATTAGCTGGACTTGCGGCAATTCTCTCTCTCTCTCTCCCAACCCTCCCTCCCTCTTTCAACCCTCTATCTGCAGTAACAGTACTATCAGCCTACCTCGCAGGGCCGTTGTGTGAGGACTGTTTCCAAAGGCATGCATGATGGTCTTTGTAAAGTATACTGCATCAGCATCAGTCTGCCTCAAGAGAAAATGGAGGGTGCATCCCAGGGTGAAGTCAAACTGCTGCACTGCAGCATCAAAGAGACCTCCCCAGGGTGCAAGCCTAGGCGGTGTGTATGGAGGTCCTGCGCTGCCCAGAAGACAAGACCTACCTCTCAGCATCGCTGATGTGGTCCAAATGAAAGCAATCTATTTGGCACCAACTTGGCTGCAGGAGTTTTCAGAAGGAGGCGTACAAGGCACCATCCAACCATCTTAGGGACTCCACTCTAGATTTGTGTACAGTTTACTCCTTAGGCTTTTCTTCTCCCAAAGACATCCCACAAAGCACTGGGGGTTTAGGATCAGAGTTTTCCTTCTCCTAGATGGGTTACCTTCCCAAGTTCCCCATCTGCCCCTCACTTCCCTCTGCAGCACATGCAGGAACCACTTTCTTGACTTTTGGACCCACTATTGGTCTCATCTGCTCAATCCACCAGAGCCTGTCTTCGTATGCATGTGAAGTACCGGTATATGGTGCTATGTCAAAGATTGTTATTATACGGATATAAATCCAGGACCCTTGAAAACCAGCATGGATGGGTGTGTCCCAAAGGTAAAGGTAAAGGGACGACTGGACCATTAGGTCCAGTCGTGGCCGACTCTGGGGTTGCGGTGCTCATCTCGCTTTATTGGCCGAGGGAGCCAGCGTACAGCTTCCAGGTCAAGCTGCTTCTGGCAAAGCAGAGCAGCACACGGAAGCGCCGTTTACCTTCCCGCCAGAGCGGTACCTATTTGTCTACTTGCCCTTTGACGTGCTTTCGAACTACTAGGTTGGCAGGAGCAGGGACCGAGCAATGGGAGCTCACCCCGTCGCGGGGATTCGAACCGCTGACCTTCTGCTCAGCAAGTCCTAGGCTCTGTGGTTTAACCCACAGCGCCACCCGCGTCCCATCCCAAAGGTAGAAATAATTATTTAGAGCTTGGGTTTAAACAAGAGTGTGGGAAACTTCTGTGTGGCTCCTTCACATTCTCTGGTATGCCTGGGTCTCAAGCCTGTTGATTTCTCTGTGCCCCCCCTCCCCTGTGCCCCACCTGCCATCGCCCACCTGCCAGCCACGGTCCTGATGCACACATGGCAGCTGCGATGGCTTCTCCCGGTGTAATTAACAAGGAGCAAAGGCCTTTGGGGATGCATTAGCCCCGCTTCAGGCAGCCGAGAGCGGATGGGAAAATAAATGGGCTCGGGAGCTCTGGGGACATTAGCGGGCCTGCAGACAGCGAGGAGGCAGCAAGTGGAAAAGAAATACTGCTAGCCAAAAGGGGGGAAGGATATTTACGTCCATTCCTCTTCCGTGCAGTGCGGCGGGGAGAAAGGGAGACGAACCGAACCGGAGAGAGCCGGGAAGGAGATTGAAGGCGCAGGGTAAGATGCTTGACATTTAGCACTAGCACAAAGCCATGTTGAGCTGCATGGAGAAGGGTGCGATGCTAAGCCATAAGGTGGGGATCTGAGTGCAAAAAAAGAAAAGAACATTGAAAGAGCTCAGCTGCTGGATCTGGCCAAAGTACCATCTAGTCCAGACCTGTTCTCATAGCGGGCAATTAGATGCCTCCGTGGGAAATCTGAGCACAATAGCACTCTCTCCCCACTTGCAATTTCCAGAAATTGGTATTTAGAGGCATTTTGCCTCTGATAGTGGAGGGAGAACATAGACATTGTGGCTAGTAGACATTGCTAGCCCTAACCTCTATAAATTTGTCAAATTCTCTTCCGAGAAGAGCATCATGAATAAGAACAGGAGATAGGTGCTCCTGGTTCAAGCCAAAGGAGCATCTAGTTCAGCATCCTATTCTCACTGGACGCCCCTATGGGAAGCCCCCAAGCAGGATGTGCCTGCAACAGCCACTCTCTGGACTCTGACCGACACATCATGCTTATTCCTTTACACAGGAACCCAGCCAGAACAGCCCAAAGAGGCATATCTAGCCTAGTATACTGATTCACGCAATGCCCACCTATGGATGCTTAAGAACATGAGAAGAAAAAAGAAAGAAGAGCCCAACAGATCAGGCCAATGACCCATCTAGTTTAGCTTCCTGTTCTCAGAATGGCCAAGTTTCTAGCAACCGGTACAGTGGTACCTCGGGTTACATACACTTCAGGTTTCAGACTCCGCTAACCCAGAAATATTATCTTGGGTTAAGAACTTTGCTTCAGGATGAGAACAGAAATCGGCAGCAGCAGCGGGAGGCCCCATTAACTAAAGTGGTGCTTCAGGTTAAGAACAGTTTCAGGTTAAGAACAGACCTCCGGAACGAATTTAGTACTTAACCCAAGGTACCACTGTATTCAGAAGTACTGCTGCTTCTTTTAAAGCCATCCTAGTTGGTGGCCATCACTACTTCCTCTAGGAGTGCGTTCCATATTGTTACTATGCACTTCAGGATGGGGACAAGGTAATTTGCAAATCTGTCCTTGAGATATCACAAACTGCTCATCGGAAACAGGTGTTGTGTTCCTTTAACCTATTGATTTCACACACACACCCATAAATCTGGATTAAATTGGGTAGGGAATACAGGGTGGCATCTTGATGCAGACAACACTGCGGCCATATCCACAACATACATTAAAAACACTATTACACCAGTTTAACAGTCATGGTTTTCTGCCCCCGCCCCGGCCAAAAACTCCTAGGAACTGTAGTTTGCTGGTGAGTTGTTTGGAAAGCCTCTTTTCCTTTCACAGAGCTACAATTAACAGTGTGGTTTAACAACCAATCCCTCTTCACAAGGAACTCTAGAACTACAGCTCTCTGTGGGGAATAGGTATCTCCTCTAAACTCTCAGCACCCTTAAAAGATTACATTTCCCAGGATCCTTTGGGGGAAGCCACAGCTGTTTAAAGTGGTATGATACTGCTTGGATGTATGGTGTGGATGTAGCTGCAAAAAAAAACCCTGTGTGCATGAGAAGCATCAATTCCACAATAAAAACTGGTCTTGTAGCATCCCCTCTGAATAAAAATTCATATGGAAAGCCCACAAGCAGAACTTGGAGGTCCTGGCCCTCTCCTGATGTTGCTCCCCAGTAACTGGCATTGCGAAGCAGTGCCTCTGATCCAGGAGGCAGCGTACAGCCATTGCCACTCATAGCCCTTGATTACCATATTTTTTGCTCTATAAGACTCACTTTTTCCCTCCTAAAAAGTAAGGGGAAATGTGTGTGCGTCTTATGGAGCGAATGCAGGCTGCACAGCTATCACAGAAGCCAGAACAGCAAGAGGGATTGCTGCTTTTACTACGCAGTGATCCCTCTTGCTGTTCTGGCTTCTGAGATTCAGAAAAAAAAAATTCTTGTTTTCCTCCTCCAAAAACTAGGTGCGTCTTGTGGTCTGGTGCGTCTTATAGAGCGAAAAATATGGTACCTATGAAATAGTTGCAAGTACGGTTTGACATCGCATGACTTTGCACCAAACCTCTGAGGCAAATGCACAGTTGGAAAATGGAGCTGGGAACCTCAGGCCCAGCTGTGTGGCAGGTTGTGGCCCTCCAGGCCTCTCTACAGGGCCCTCAGGATTCTCCCCAGGCCACACCCCTCACTGGCCCTACTCTGCACCCTCCTTGAGGACTCACACATGTCTTTGAATTCTGATAATGATTCTTGGTTGCCTGGATGCAGGACAGTAGAAACCAGGTAAAATTTACATTTGTTGTTCTAGTCCCTTTTGCCTCTGGCCCCGCCCACAACTGGCATGTGCCCCCCCCCCCCCCGCATTTGCCCAGAAGGCAATGTGGCCCTCAGGCTGAAAAAGGTTCCCCACACCTACCCTTAAGAAAAAGGAGAAGCCTGAAAAGGAAGTCTGAACAGCCTCTAGCATCACCCCCAGAGAAGGCCTCCTTTTTAACTGCTCCCCCTCCCCACAACACACACATACACACCACCGTGAACAAGCTGCATAATTAACAGCCTAACAACTGGGGCAAGCTACATGAAGGGAAACCAGCCAGCCCTGGGAGTAGGGGGAGAAGAAGGGTGAAATGTTAATTAAGGCCTGTAAACCATTTTAAAATCACTGGAATAAGGTGCCACAGCAGAACATCCTGCCCTTGACCAAATAAAACATATTTTTTTTTTAAATAGTGCAGCAAAGAAGACGTCGGCAGGAAAACCTGACTTCCTTTGCAGGAGGTACTTTCAAAATGTGTCATAGTGAGCCTCCCTGAGTCAAGAAAATTACTTTTCTTCTTTTTCCATTTTTTGGGGACATCATCAGGACTGACACCCAGATATTCAGCTGCCTGAGGCAAAGGGACATGTACTGTTTCATGTACAGCTTGCATTGGGTACACTCTGCAGAATCTTCAAGCAGGGCTGTCTGAAACCCTGGAGAGCTGCTGCCAGTCAGTGCAGACAATACTGAGCCAGATGGACCAATATTCTGACCCTGTATAAAGGCTCCTATGTTCCCATGTCTTAAGGGAAGGGCCATAATTCAGTGGGAGAATATTTGCTTTTCATGAAGAAGATGACAGGCTCAGTCGCCGGAATCTCCTGCTGGGACTAGAAATGTCGCCTGCCTGAAACTCTGTAGAACTACTGCCAGTCAGTGCAGACAGTACTGAGTAGAATGGACCAATGGATAAGTCAGCTTCCTATGTTCCTACATAAAGGTGAAGGTACCCCTGACTGTTAGGTCCAGTCGCAGACAACTCTGAGGTTGTGGCGCTCATCTCGCTCTATAGGCCAAGGGAGCTGGCGTTTGTCTGCACACAGCTTCTGGGTCATGTGGCCAGCATGACTAATCTGCTTCTGGCGAGCCAGAGCAGCGCATGGAAACGCCATTTACCTTCCCGCCGGAGCGGTACCTGTTTATCTACTTGCACTTTGACGTGCTTTCAAACCGCTAGGTTGGCAGGAGCTGGGACTGAGCAACAAGAGCTCACCCCGTCGTGGGGATTCAAACCGCCGCCCTTCTGATCGGCAAGTCCTGGGCTCTGTGGTTTAGACCACAGCGCCACCCGCGTCCCTATGTTCCAACATAAACTGGTATAAAATCAATTTTTTGCTTTACAGGGAAGATAAGAGCTCTGGCTCATTAACTGGCCCACCTCCAAAGGCACAAGATGCTGGCAAACAAATTCTGCCAGCTGTTCAAGCCTTTAGTGCAGAGATGGGCAACTGGGTGGCCCTCCAGACGTTGCCAACACTGCAACACCCCATCACCCCCAGTCACTGTGCACATTGGGAGAGATCAGATTCCCCAACCCTGTTTTATATTTTTTCGCTCATAGGATGACAAGCAGAAATCCAACAGGTGCAGCAGCTCTCCGCCTCTATGCCCAGGAAACGAAGCTTCACCCTTGAATTCCTGTCCACCAGCTGGTCGTCCCTGAAAGAAGGGAGGAACCAACTCGTTTCTTTCTTTTCTGATAATAAGCAATATACTTAGGCAAGAATGCAACGGGTGAATCTTAGCTTCCGATGATGGGGGAAACGGCGGGTGAGTGGGCGTCAGAAATAATATAGAGTCCCACCTCCGAGAAAGCCCTGCTAAGAAAGTTTGGCTAGCTGGAACTGTTGGGGAGGCGTCGTTGCTCCGGATCCCCCTTGCGCGGGGTCCCTTTCCCCTCCGCCGCCGCCGCCGCCTCCCCCGGCAGCTTGGCAGCCGCCCCGGAGCCGCCGCGCCGCCGCCGCCACCGCGGGAGAGAGGTAATAAATAACCCGGCGAGAGGAGCGGCGGAGCCCAGAGGGCGGCGCAGACCCTGCTTCTGCCGCCGCCGCCGCGGTTGGAAACTCCTCCAGGCCTCCCGCCCCCGGTCGCCTGGAGCCGGCCGGGCCAGACGGAGGAAGGAAAGCAGGCGGGCGGGCAGGAAGGAGGCGCGCTCCCAAGCAGCCCCATCGCCCCCGGGGCGCACAGCAGGACGAGGCGGAGGCAGGCAGCCAGCTAAGCAGCCTCCTCGCTCGGCGAGCTTCGCCAGCGGTCAGAGCAGCTCCCGGCTTTGCCAGCCTGCGCGCCCTGCTCCGCGCGTTGCTTCGCCCTTTGGGAGGAGGGGGCGAAGGGGTTCCACGTGGCACCGGATCAGGGCCCAAGGAGGCGAGAGAACGAAGCCACCCACTGACACACAGCCCGGCCGTGGTTTCATTGCTTGCTGCAAATTTCTGTTTGGATCCCAAGGGGCCAACCGGATGCCACCTAAGTGCGATTGAAACAGCCCTGGGGGGGGGGGGGGGAGAGACAACAACCCCAAAACTGACAGCTGCTTTCGGGCGCCCCCAGACACCCTCACGGTCTCCCTCCACTCTTTGCCACTCCTAATATAACCCGATGAGGCTTAGTGGGCGAGTTCACTCACCCTCTCCTTTCCCTCCCCAGGGAAAAGAAAAATGTATTAAAGGAACTGAAATGGGAACGCTACTGAACACCCACCCCCTGCCCAATACAGTGGTACCTCGGGTTAAGTACTTAATTCGTTCCGGAGGTCTGTTCTTAACCTGAAACTGTTCTTAACCTGAAGCACCACTTTAGCTAATGGGGCCTCCTGCTGCCGCCGCCGCGCTGCCGGAGCACGATTTCTGTTCTCATCCTGAAGCAAAGTTCTTAACCCGAGGTACTATTTCTGGGTTAGTGGAGTCTGTAACCTGAAGCGTATGTAACCCAAGGTACATACATTTGGGTCTTGCTTGTGGGTTTTCTCGCGGACATCTGGTTGACAACAGTGAGAACGGGATGCTTGGGATAGATGAGCCCAACACATTTTTATGTTCCTAAATGTATGGTGTAAGACTTGGCCAGACATCCATACTGACCACTCTGCAGGGTCATGGATGAGAGTCGCTCACTTTGAACACTGACCAGCACAGAGATGGGGAAACTCCCCCTCCCCCAGCCGATGTTGTTGGACTCCATCTCCCATCAGCCCCAGCCACCCTGGGCAAACATCAGTTGCGATAGGAGCTGTAGTCCCAGTAACGCAGATTCCGTAACCCTGTTTCAGCACAGAAACATTGTTATTCTGCCCCCCATCCCAAATAAGGTGGTGGTCTTGATCACTAGCAATTTTGACAAGCACCTCTTTCAAAAAAATGCCTCCCATCCAATTTTCCTTCCCATGGACCAGAGGAACAGATAATAGTCCTTGTAAAGTGCTGTGTGTGCATGTGCAACAATTTTTTTTAGGCCTGCAGGCACATTTTGATTTTTGAAGGAGTGCCACAGGCACAAGCTGCTCTGGTCACTTCTCCCCCAACTCCCTCCCCACAACAAGACAGAAAGAGAGAAAGTTATGAGTGCACACATTTTTCTTCCCCCAGGGTTCTGAGTTAAAGTCAGATCCAGTCAAATTAATATGAGCATTGAAAAGCACATAGAATTGAAAGAGAAAATGGGAAAGAGCATCACTCTTCCAACCTCCTCCTCCAGCTTTATGTGCTTTTAAATTGAGAAAAAGGGTACCCACAAGACCCTTGTCTGCCCCACACCCCATTCTGACTGCCCACTCCGCATGAGGTGCTTAAGGCATGATCTTTTCCTCCCTTGAAAAATGATTACCCAAACCAGAGCAAGTCATGCAAAAATAGTAAAAAAAAAAATAATTAAATTAATGCAAAATAATAGAAGCTATGTGCATTTGCATGATTTTGTTACGTTACAGAATCCAGCTCTTTTTGGGAAGTGCGCAGAATTTGAAAGCATTTTAAAAAAATGTTTCCTGTTACGGAGAATGCCCACCCTACCCCACTCCCCTTCACCTCCCCAACCACAGCTGATGCGATGAATAAAATTGTGGCTGACAAGGGGATGAGCAACCAGACAGAAAGCCAGAGGCATTGGATGGCGTTAACCAGTTTTAACAAGCAGGAGGGGGTTGAGGTGGCTTGAGTAGCCCCCCCCAAAAAGAACCCCAGTATTTATGAAACATTGCCATGCCTGCTACCACACCTCTAAAGCACTAAACCACAAAGTGTTAAAGGAACAGGGTTCTTCTTTTTATCTTCTTTGTTTTGTGGCCTTTTTTTTTTTTTAATCCGGAGCTGTCAAGTGCAAGGATGAAGGTTCCCCCAGCGGAGAGAGGGAGACAGCTTATGTGCTTGGCTTGGCTCCCTTCCTTTTATCGCGCCAGCCGCCCTCGGCATAGAGAGAGGGGAACAAGAGCTGCCTTCTCGGAAGAGGGGAATCCTGCACCCACGCTCAAGACTCCGGCACGCCCAGAAACCGACTCTCGCCTCCTCTCTTGTGGTTTGCCCTCAAACCCGCCCCCCCGCCCTCTGCTGTTTCTTTCGAAAGCAGAGGTGGGGAGCGAAACTGGTTTGGCAAACATCTATAATTATAATCGCTTGGAGGTGTGTGTGTGTGTATGCGGCGGAGGGTGGGGGGAGAACCTAGTTAAATCTGGAGGTTGAGGGAGGAAGGAAGGAAAGCAGACATGAAAGGAGATATAGGCCGCCGGCCTTCCCACACTGCCCTGTGACTGGGGTGACATGTCGTGGCCTGTTGGTACCTAGGAGCACAGGAAGCTGCCTTCTCCTGAACCAGAGCATTTGTCCATTTAGCTCAGTCTTGTCCAAACTGACTGGCAGTGACTCTCAGGGGTTTTCAGCCAGGGAGCATTCCTAGCCCTCCCTGGAGGTGTGACTAAACCCCAGACCTTCTGCATGCAAAGCGGATGCTCTGCCACTGAACTAAGGCCCTTCCCTTAAGATATGCAAACCTAGGAAACGGCCTTATTCCAAACGAGACCTTTAGTCTGCTTAGCTGAATATATTCTACACCGACTGGCAGCCACTTTCTGGGGTTTCAGACGAAGGATCTTTCCCAGCCTTACCTGGGGATGCCACTGGGGATTGAACCTGGGACCTGCTCCATGCAAAGCAGATGCTCTGCCACTGAGCCAGGACACTTCCCCATCTAACATACATACTCTGTAAGTTGGTCCGGCTATGTCCATTCAAGCCTGCATTATGACTGGCATCTGTTTTCTGCATTTGAAGAGTGTCATTTGGGCACCTGTTTGCTTGGACTGATTTCCTAATTACCCTCTTTGATGCAAGCTGAAAAGTGAATGTACCAGATGGATGAGGCCTCAGGTAGAGTAAGAGGGCGGATGGCATGATTATTGGGATGGCTTCTTCCCTGAGGCTCAGGAGATGCTGGTTCATCTCCTCCTCCCACTTCTTGCTCCTTTAACTCTAGGCAAGCCTCTCCTTCTGCCTGCTGCTGGAGAGCCACAACTTTGGCTTTCTGCAAGAAATCAAACAAACACCCTGGTGCACTGATGGACTTCCTCGACGGTGGCTAACCCGGGTCAGAGCCATGACATGCTCCAGTTCAACTGAGAAGCAGCAAAAGAACATGGGCAAAACCTACAATAGTCCTCCCTTCTCAGCGTTGCAATACAATTGTCACAGTCAGTCTATGGAATTTGCTCCCACAAGATGGCCACCAACTTGGATGGCTTTAAAAGAGGATTAGGCAAATTCATGGGCGAGGTCATCAATGGCTACTAGCCACAATGGCTATGTCCTATCTCCATTGTTGGAGGCAGTATGCCACTGAATCCCAGTTGATGGGAATCACAAGTGGGGAGAGAGTTGTGGTGCTCAGGTCCTGCATTTGGGGTTCCCATATCTGGTTGGCCACTGTGAGAACAAGATGCTGGACCAAATGGGTCTTTGGCCTGATCCAGCAGGGCTCTTCTTACGTTCTTCCTTGGATAAGTGGCTTCTCATAATACTAGGTGCCTGTAGCAGCTCTCAGAAGCAACAGCCAGTACAGGAAACAGAAGGCTTCTTGCCACATGGAGGCTCATTTGCAGGCCCTTGTGAAAACTGGCCCAATGAATTACCCAAAGCAAGGCTCAAGTTAGCTTTGATTAAGGATAAGTAAGCACCCACTTGCTTCACCTGAGTATCAACCGGGCTGCTTGAGTGTTCAAGTACAATGCTAAAAAACAACAACTCAAAACCTTTGTTGAGGGTTGTACTAAACTTGAATTTGAGCAGGGGAGGGGCATAACAAAGGTTCCACCCTACGCAACTTTCACTTGTGACACCCCAATAAGATTATACTTGACACGTCCAAATGGCTACAGGAACCCTCAATACATGGCCCACAGCTCTTTGGGAGAAGGAAGGTGTATTAATGTGAAAGATAGTATACAGTGGTACCTCGGGTTACATACGCTTCAAGTTACATACGCTTCAGGTTACAGACTCCACTAACCCAGAAATAGTACCTCGGGTTAAGAACTTTGCTTCAGGATGAGAACAGAAATTGTGCGGCGGCGGCACAGCAGCAGCAGCGGGAGGCCCCATTAGCTAAAGTGGTGCTTCAGGTTAAGAACAGTTTCGGGTTAAGAACGCACCTCCGGAATGAATTAAGTACATAACCAGAGGTACCACTGTATTAATATAGGTTCTGGAATGCATACATGTTCTGTCTAGGCAGCGGCTGCAGGCTTAGTTTTGTTCTTCGCCAGCTTAAAGCCTCACAGGTCTTCCCGTTGTAATCCTCTAAAACCCCTAGAACAGGTGAAGCAGAGGCTCTCAGCGTGCTCAGCCAGGCCAAATACTAGCCAGATTAGTATTTTGTGCCATTCTGTGCCACTGACTGCCTGACATTTGCCAATTGGTTACTACCTTGAGTGGTGTATTAGGCTACTGGTGCAGATGGCCCACAGCAGCTGTTGCTGGGTGGAGAGGGAAGAAAGCCACGGCCGCCAGGCACAAATCGCTGATCTTAGAAAGATTAAAGAAAGCTCTGTAACAGCTTGATCCCAAAGGGCCACTTCCTAGGCTGAATTCCCCCACATGCATTTTTTAAAGGGGGAAAACATATGCTGCTCAGGCACGACCAACGACAATGGGAAATGTACACTTGCACCAGAGTAGTGAGCCTAACGTTTAACTCAGCCTAGCTCCTAAGCATGGATGCCTTAAGGCAGACTTGAAAGTAAGTCCACCAAGGCGACTAGCCCACAATAGCTTGTGCAAGACCGTCTGCCTAAGAACATAAGAAGAGCTGTTGGGTCAGGTCAAAGGCCCATTCTGTTCTCACAGTGGCTAAATAGGTGCCTCTGGGAAGCCCCAGACAGGGCATGAAGGCAAGAGGCCTTTCCTTCTGTTATTTATCAGAACATAAGGATAGCCCAAAGACTCATCTAGTCCAGCATCCTGTTTTCCCAGTGGCCAGCCAGATGTCCCAGTGGGAAGCCCGAAAGGACAAAACAGTGCTTTCCCTACTTGGAATTCCCAGCAATGGGTATTCAGATGCATATGACCTCTGGCAGCAGAGCTAGAACATAGCCCTCATGGCTAGTAGCCGTTGGCTACTATGAATAGTCATGGATGTAGCCATATATCCTCCTACAAAGACCCAAGTCTCTGGGGTGGGGAAGACATGGCTCTCCAGATGTTGCTGGACTACAGCTCCCACCATCTCTTACCATTGGCCATGCTGGCTGCTTGGAGCCCAACAACATATGGAAGGCCATATGCTCCCCCACCACTGGGTCAACCCTCTGCGGTCTACATAAGTTGTTTGAAGTAGCGAGCTCCGTAAATCGTCAAGTGGAAACATGTGTTTGTAAACACAGCAGAAAGGCACACTCACATACCAGTTATGATGCAAAACAGCCACTCAGACAGACAGAGACACCCAAGCAGAAGATCAGCCAGTGTCTTCCCCTTTAGAAGATAAGAATGCAAGAAGAGCTCTGCCAGAACACATTGGGGAAGAAGGAACAAGGAAGCATCAATAGAACAGCACCCAGAATAAGAACAGAAGCTGGATCAAGCCAATCTAGTCTAGCAACTTGTTCTCACAGTGGCCAACCAGATGTCTGTGGGAAGCACACAAGCAAGACCTAAGTGCAAGAGGACTCTCTCCTCCTATGGTTTCCAGCAACTGGTATTCAGAAGCATACTACTTCCAACTATGGAGACAGAGCGTAGCCATCATAGATAGCAACTACGGAGAACCCTCTCCTCCATGAATGTGTCTAATCCTCTTTTAAAGCCATCACTGTCTCCAGTGGGAGAGTTCCATAGTGGAACTATGTGCTTCTAGAACTACTTATTTTTCTTTGTCCTGGGACTTCCAATATTTGGCTTCCTTGGATGTCCATGAGTTCTAGCGTTATGGAAGAGGGAGAAAACCTTTTCTCTATCCACTTCCTCCATGCCATGCATAATTATTTAAACTTACACCATATCACCACTTACTTGCCTTTTCTCTGTGTTAAAAAGCCCTCTGACAAAGTTGCAGTTCAAAGAGGCCTTTTGCCCATGTCTCAGGTTCTTTTGGGAGTGGGGGCAAGCCACTATTGTATTTTAATATTTGTATTGTATTTTAATATTTTGTTGGAAGCCGCCTAGATTGGCTGGGGAAACCCAGCCAGATGGGCGGAGTATAAATAAATTATTATTATTATTATTATTATTATTATTATTATTGGCAGAGAAAATGTCCAGTTTTGGTTGCTGACCACTGTCATGTAGGAAGTTCTCTTTCTGAAAGTCCCTCAGTATGCTTTCAGGCTGTTGTGATTTCCAAGTGGAATTCAATCACATATCGGCAAATTCAGGTTGTGAAATTATAGCGCATTGAGAGCTCTTGCGCATCAAATCTCCTTCCATAAAATATAGAATTTTTGGGGATAATCGTCGTAACATGTCAGCAGCAGCAACAACAAAAACAATAACTCTAACAGTCTTCCTACCCCGTCTCCTAGACTACTTGGTGTACATAGTTTGAGAAAGTAACACATGTAGTTTAGGACTACGCAGAAGAATTGTAAAAATGTTCATGGTTGCTTTTTCAGTAGAAAACTAAAGCTGGAGAAAAGCTTGTGACCTTTTATTTTTTATTTGCTCTGGCCTAATCCATGCACGTGCACCAGACTGCAAAGAAGTCCATTGGTTTAGCTCTTCCTTCAGCAAGTTTTATGGAGGTCAGTTTTTCTACCATAATGATATTCCAGAGTCTATGGTACCATGCACTGAACTATGATACCACTTTAAACAGTCATAGCTTTCCCCAAAGAATCCTGGGAACTGTTGCTAAGGGTGCTGAGAGTTGCGACAAGGCCCCTCATTGCCCTTACAGAGCTACACAACCCAGAGTTCCCTGGGAAGAGTGATTGTATTGTAGCTCTGTGAGGGGGAATAGCAGCCTAACTCTCAGCACCCTTAACAAACTATAGTTCCCAGGATTCTTTGAGGGAGCAGACATGTATGTTGCAGGTGTGGCTGTCCTCTAAGCTCCCAGCAAACAAATCAGGACGAAGGCTCAATAAAGAGGTCCTTAGGAAGTGGCCATAGCCTGGACGCAGTGGTTCTCAACTTGTGGGTCCCCAGATGTTGTTGGACTACAACTCCCACCATCCCTGAGCTCTGGCCTTGCGAGCTAGGGGTGATGGGAGTTGTAGTTCAACAACATCTGAGGACCCACAGGTTGAGAAAAGCTGGCTCTGGAGTGACAAAACAGCAGCATAAAATTTGCTTGAAATCTGATGCTACCAGAGATTCGAATCGGTGCTTGTGGCTTGAGCTCCTTTCTCAGGCAGTTGTTGATCCTATCCAGTCTCGCTCGCCTCCGACCAAACCGGTTCTACTTCACAGAACTCTGTGACCTGCCCTCTGTATAAATAGCAACACTTCCATCACCCTCCGGGGCCTGAGTTATCTCTCTACACTGGATCGCTATGACCTGTTTGGCAAAAAAACATTGCTGCACCCAATGAGCCCAAGCAGGAGTGGCCGTGGCCTTCCTTACAAATTGTAGGCTGAATTGCACGCTACAGAGTGGCTGGTTTGGTTCTAGAAGCAGCTGTTTGGAGTGGGGGGTGCCTGGCATGATGGAAGATTAAGGCCAAGAATAGGATTCAGTAAGTCGGTGGGTGATGGGAGGCAAGTGGTGGTGGGAGCATCTTCAGCATGAAGCCAAATGGGATTTTGGCTTTCCCCTGCTGGCCACCAAGCTGAAGACAAAAAGGTACATTTTTCAGAAGACACAGGAAGCTGTCTTATACTGATAAGACTCTTTCCTTTAAACATAAAAATAAGTATATCTGGTCCAGGTGGACCCAGTCATTCTTGGAACAGACTCAGATCAGGATCTGGATGTGCTGAGAAAGGCAAGGAGTGCTGAATTAGTGCTTCTGATTCAAGAAAAATGTGTGGTTTTTTGGGGGGGTGTCCCGTGAAGATACTAGCAGTACAGAATAGAGGTTAGCTCAAGGAGGAGTGGAAGCAGCTTATCCTACATAAGAAGCTGCCTTAGTCAGACCATTAGTCCATCTAGCTCAGCATTGTCTACACTGGGTGGCAGCAGCTCTCCAAGGTTTCAAACTGGGTACATTTCCTGGAGATGCCAGAGACTGGAAATGAGATGAAAACTGCTTTGAAGACACTGGTAGCTCAAGAATCAGCAAGGCGGAAGGCATAAAAGACTGTATGTAGCAGCAGAATAGTGGCAGAACTATTAAGTATCTCCAGATTGCATTGCAGGGGGTTGGACTACAGTATATGACTCTTGTGGTCCCTTACAACTCTACAACTCTATGATTCTATACTGCAGAGCCCAAGCACATTTTAGGCTGTGTTTGAGCAGGGCAGGAGAAAAGCCTGTGATAACCAATGCGCTGTAGTGGATAGAGCAGGGGTAGGCAAACTAAGGCCCAGGGGCTGGATGCGGCCCAATTGCCTTCTCAATCCGGCCCGTGGACGTGTTTTTACACGAGTAGAATGTGTCCTTTTATTTAAAATGCATCTCTGGGTTATTTGTGGGGAATAGGAATTCGTTCATTTTTTTTTTCTTTCTTCAAAATATAGTCCAGCCAAAGAAATATTAGATAGATAGATAGATAGATAGATAGATAGATAGATAGATAGATAGATAGTCCGGCCCTCCCACAAGGTCTGAGGGACAGTGGGCAGGCCCATGGCTGAAAAAGGTTGCTGACCCCTGGGATAGTGTGTCGGACAGAGAGATTGCACTGGACAGAGAGACCCCACTCAGCCATGAAGCTCAACTAGGTGTGACCTTTGGACAGTCCCCGTCTCTTAGCCTAGCCCACTTCATAGTGTTGTGAGGATAAAAGAGGGACGGGGGGCGGTGGAGAGAACTATGTGCACCACACCTTGAGATCCCTGGAGGGAAGGCGGGATATAAATGCAACTGATAAGTAAATAAATAAATAAAAATCTGCTTGATTATCACACATATGTCACCGCTTGCAAGTTGGGAAAGCCCTCCTCCCCAAAGCCCCCTCTCAAATGCTCAGGGAGGCAAGAGCTGCACTGTATGCATATTAATATGCAAAGTGTGCCTTCCCTCCTAATTAAATGGAAAATGCTATGATTAAAACTAGTCAGATAGCGCTGAGCGACGGGGCTTTATGCGCTCCACGTGGAAGGCCCACAGGAGCTCACGAGGGGAGGGGAGAACGGTGCCAGCCAGGGAGATTACTGGCAGAACGACTGGAACAGAAATGAAAATCTGCCTGAGGAGTCAGGGAAAAAAAGGAGGAAAGGGGCATACTTGTTTATAGGTAGATTTTAGCTCACAGGGAGTTTAGAAGGTGTAAGGCATGAAGAGGAATGAGATCCCTCCCACCTCAGGATCATATGGTGTGGGGATCCCGGCTGATTCCCACACCAGCAACTAGTCCTCCTGTCTCAAGCACTGCACCTCGTTATTCTGGCCCTGCTAAGCCCAAGGAACTATTGAATATTGCAAGCAGACATCACTTCCCTGACTGAATTTCCCTTTTCACCCTCTCCTCTTAATGCACTGCCACCCTGCTTTGAGGGGCGCACTCACAGTGCCCTGCAAGGCCAGTGCCGCTTTGCAAGACTCACTAGAACGGTGCGGGGCTTGCAGGGTGCCCTAAGCTGCTGCATCCTTCCCACAGCACCCTCCAACTGGAGGGCAGGCAAGACGGACACAACAGGGTAGGGCGTCATGATGCCCTTCCCAAAGAACTACCTCCGAGACAGCCTCCCCAGCTACACCTCTGATCTCAACAGAGACTTTCCCCAAGATGTTCCAACTCTGACCTCAAGATGTTCCAACTCTGATCAGCCTATGCCAACATAGCTGGCTACTCGCCATCTTAATTTGCCCAGAGGCATTCAAAATTATAAATCAGCTTGTGTAAATGTATCCTGTATCAGAAAATTCTGATGAAAATGAGAGCGGAAACTGATGATCTTCATCTGTTCTTCCCATGTCCAGAACAAAAATCAGTTCAACAAATATGACAGATATACACTATTGTTGTTGCTTTCTTGTCCTCAAATGATACCTGATTTATTACACTGCCCCCCCCCCAAAAAAATATTTGCATGCGGTATCCTTTATATTAAAACGTGTGGGGTGGAATAATGTTACAACAATGTAATTACATAACTTAAGCTATCAATTTCATAAATTATATAGCTTTGTGATACTGGACAGCAAGACGAATAACTTTGGCGTAAGATGAACCACAGTGTAATGGAACATCTTTGCCCTCTTTCATCTCTAGCTGTGCCCCAAATACTTTAAGGACCTAGGAAAGATAAGGAGGCAAGCAGGGCTGTCGGGAACCTGATTGCCAACCCCTCGGTGCTTGGAGGACTTTGCTCGTATTGTTTTTAAAATGATTTCAAATACTTTTAAAATGATTTTTTAAAAACAACAACAACCCAGGTTTCTTTAAACACATATACGTGGATAAGCCCTTCTTTGTAACAAGGGGGAGAAGATCAGCAGAGGACTCAGCCACCATGGGCAACTCCTAGTTAAGTTGAGGAGGAAGCTGGAAAGAGGGGAGGGGGGAACTAATTAATAGTTGGCTGGAAGCCTCCCTCCTGCTTCCCAAAGGTGTTCGGGGGGGTGTCACCCTAAGCCCAACTTGAAGCTTCCCTCGCACCCACCCTCAGTCCTATCACACTTGCACAATGCTGCCGTAGGTCATTAATCTGGACCCAAACACACACAAACATACACCTTCCCACAGTGTCGCTGCAAGAGCTTGCACTCTGTCTTGGGGCCACGCTGCCTGCCTTGCATTTAATTAGCTCAGAATCCTTGCATTTCTGTTGCTATGGGTTTCCTCCCAGAAGAGTATGCTCTTTTTTCCTCCCCCCCACCTCCCTCCCTCCCTCGCCATGTCTGCAGAAGTCCCACCAGCATTAAACACTTAAGTTTCTTATTGGAGAGCCGGCAACCGTTCCAATCCAAAGAATCCCAGCTATGTATGCGGACGCCACAACACCTGGCCTGCGTAAAAAGTTATGCACTAGCTTCAGCAAGGGGGATATGTCGGTGGTAAAAACACATGGGATTGCACATGGACGGCAAGGGATTCAGCGGCAAGTCACCATCTCCTTTTGCACACCTGGTGCAGCTCATGCGCAGGCAATTTTTGACAGGGTTTTAGGAAGCTGCCCTTATACTGAGCCAGACCACTGGTTCATCTAGCCCAGTATCATTGACACTGACTGGCAGCAGCTCTCCAGGGTTTCAAACAGACATTCCCAGCCCGACCTGGAGATGCTGGGAGTTGAACCCAGGACATTCTATGTGCAGAACATATGCTCTACCACTAAACTACAGAACTTCCATTCTCTTTCATCCAGCTAAATATGATGGGTAGGGTTTTACATAGACTAACTCTCGGAAATCGGCTTGCTACCCAAATGTGCTAAATTTCCCAAAGACTTCCCAAAAATTCCCTCCCCCCAATTGTCAGCAACTGGTGTTCATTCACAGGCATACTGCCTCCAACAGTGGAGGGAAAATGTAGCTATCATGGCTAGAAGCCACTGATAGCTATTTCTGCCATGAATTTGTCCAGTTCTCTTTTGAAGCCATCCAAGTTGGTGGCCATCACTTCCTCTTGTGGGAGCAAATTCTACTTGAATCCATTTGAAAGTAATATATTCACTTTGCAGAATTCCTCCCAGCTTATGGAGGCTTTTGTGAGGTGTGGAATTATACATAGAAATTGGAAGCTGATCCATTAGCACTCCTTCCTTCACTTTTGCAGTGGCTGCAGGAAAATAATAATAATAATAATAATAATAATAATAATAATAATAATAATATCCCCCTCCTCCGGCCCAATCCTGCCTCATAATTTCTTCAGTGTTGCAAGTGTGGCCACCTCTGCTGCCTCCACTGCACCAGCCCTAATTCAGAATTTCCCACGTTCTATAAGTTTATGTTTGACATTAATGTTATTTAAACATCTCCTTATTTCTTCCCCCTCTTTCTCCCCCTTACAAATTTCATGCCTAGGCTTCTCTTTCTCTCTCTCTCTCCCTCAGTCTCTTTCTATTTTTTTTTTTAAGCGATAGTTTATGAAGAAAAGCTGACTCTACCTCCGCTTCGTCTCCTGGAACAGCTCCGACGAATAAAAAACCCACCTCGTCGGAGACAGTTTTATTCTGTTGATCGGAAGACTGCCAGCCCAATTTATGATGGAACATAAGATCTCCAAATCTGAATTTATGCCTCGCAGCATAACGACAGGTCAACGAGATTAAAAGTATGTTCATGAGAGAGCTGTAAGGCAATTTGGGTTTCACGGTTGTGTGGTGATTGGGCATTCAGTCTGAAAAGAAGAATAAAAAGGGATGGGGGGGGGAAGAAAAAAATCCCAACCAGCTTTAATAAAAAACTTACAGTTCTTGGGAACATAATTCATTACTGTAGCCTTGTAGTCTCCTTTACAAACACCCCTATACCACCACCATTAAGAGGACCAGACACACACCCCGTAATTTTGGAAGAAGCGACGGAGGAGATAATGGCAGCAGTAATAAATAGCATGAATTAACAGCATAAATGCAGCCTTGTCAAATGGTCCTGACAGCGCAACTGAAAGGGGGGGTGGCGGAAACTGGGGAGCTCCATCCCTCAAAATCAGGAAAATCTGCTTCTGCTCAAGTCCCATCAGCTTCTCCAAGGGAAAAAAAGGTAAGGCAAAATCATGGATGGAGCCAGAACACCTAAGCCAGTAAAAGGAAATGTTCCTGGCATGGTTGAGAAAGACTGCCCCCCCACCAGTGGCTCCCAGTAACCTAAGAGTATGTGGTTGGACATTACAACGCCATACCAGAAGGCACCTGATTTTTCTCGAGTGGAAAGGAAGGCTAGTGGGACACAGCATCTGCCTTGCATGCAGAAGGTCTCGGCTTCGTTCTCTGGCATTTTAGGATCCCCTGCCTGAAATTCTGGAGAGTCGCTGCCAGTCAGTGCAGACAACATTGAGCAAGATGCCATTTTAACATTGTGTTTTTATTGCTGTAACCCACCCTGGGAAGTTAGGGTGAAGGGCGGAAGGAGGAGAAGGAGGCTAAGAATGTAAGAAAAGATCTGTAGCTGGATCAGGCCAAAGGCTCATCTAGTTCATCATCCTGCTCTCACACTGACCAAGCACTGCTGAGAGTACTATGTGCCCATTAAACATGTGAACAAGTGTTGCGGGTGGGTGGGTGTCTGCACATTCACTGACGGAGGAATGGGGTGCGGTGGGGGCGGACCGCCCCGGGTGCCATCAATGAGGGGGTGACAAAATGAAACTCAGTGCTGCCTGTGGAACCGAGCAGGGCTGAGTTGCATTGTGACGTGTCCCCTTCCCAGCAATCAGCCAGGCTCTCTCTGCCCGTCCCGTCCATGTCCCATCCTTGGAGGGACCCTGCCTTGCCTCGTGAGCAGCAGCACAGCTTTGAGTCCAGCCATGTGCGCGCGCACACACACACAGAGGGGGTGACATTTGGCGCAGTGCCCACCCACGACTCCCAAGCTTACCCCAAGCCATCGGGGGAAGGCAGGGAGCTGCGCCGCTTTGCCGGCAGCCTTCCCCCCTTCCCCCTTCCTTTTGACAGCTCAGGGGAGGCTTGGGAGTCGTGGGCGGGTGGCGCACCATTGCCCCCCACACTCCCAGGCTGCTGGAGGAGGGCAGGGCATGGCTTTGATGGGGGTGGAAGGAGGAAGGGGGAGAAGACGGGATCTACATCAGATTGCTGCCTGCGCGGCTTTCTTTGACGGGGGTGGAGGGAGGAAGGGGGATTTCAATGTGGGGGGGTTGACAAAAAAATTTTCACACTGGGTACCACCTGACCTTGCTACGCCACTGTGCACATTAAGAAATTTCAAGCACTACCAGGCTGTCACTGTTTTCTAGTGGGATTCACTCACACACCAAAAGTCAGGTTGAGCAAAAAAAGTTCACGTGGAGCGCTTGCACTACAAGCCTGCTGCCGGACTGTTCTCCCCAACTGACCTATTTTTTTTAAAAAAGAAGCTACAGGGAAATGCGCTGAAAAGTGTAGGATAACACACTTGCTTGACGCAACCTTGTCTAACCTCCCCACAGACAAATCAGAATGAATGTTCCATGAGCAGCTGACGTCATCTAGCCTCCTCCCAAGCCTTTTGCAAATAAATTAGGATGAATTCTCAATGAACAGTTTGTCTGGAAGCCACCGCCGTCACCAGAAGGACCACAGCTCAGCTAATTTAAAATAATGAAGTATGGTGAAAGCTCTAATTGGCCGCTAGCACGCTAGCCTTTGGCGAGTAAGAATCACCTCCAGGCAATCTGGCTTTAAGGATCAAGAGAGCTGGGTTTTCCCCCAACCCCTTCAAACTGTTGACACACTTCAAAAAACTATTGTGCACAGTGTGCAGCTGGCCAACCATATGCAAATCATCATTATGTATCTTTATTATCATTATTACATTTACATATATGAGAATGGCAGGACTTTGGGGTCAGGGAGTCTGATATGAAGGGAGGACTAAGTCCCAATATAAGACTTGCTTCCTGATCCAGTCCAAGAGGGTTTGAACTTGATGGGAACTTCATAATAACTGATCTCATACAACTGATCACCACACATCTCTACAGGGCTTTTCAGCATATGTTGTCTTTCGCAAACTTCAGTCTGCTTTCTTTTTTTTTAATCACACTTTTTGAAACAATGTGCAAACTGAAATGCAGCTATTCTTTGAAATATGCATGACTCTGGATTTCTCACTGTAGTTCCCCTACCAAATAATCTGTACAAAAATGTGTATATCAGGGAAATGTGTGCATAGCAGAGCATATATTAGTGAAAATAATCAACTATTATATTCGAAGAAATTAGTACTATAATGCTGATGAATTTTCATGAGAACTTTAAAAACAAAAACAAAAAACCCCCAATGCTAACTGATGTGGGGAACTCAACTGAAGATTTGAAAAATGAGAAAATAAGAGAAACTGAAATTGAGATTTGGCCATCTATATCCTCACACACATCCCAAAATACTCCCTGCACTCAGCACACTTCAGAGCTCTCCCTCTTACACTGATGGGAAACTAAGGTTAAAGGAGGACTGAGAAGTCACCTAGGGCTGCATTGAAGTCCTACTTAGTAGAGACCCATTGAAAGAAACAAATCTCAGTTATGTCCTTTAATTTCAACGGGTTTACTCTGAGTAGGACTAGCACTGCCTACAACCCCATTGAGTAAATGGCTGAGCCAAGTCTTCAACCCTGGTGCCCCAAAGACAACTCTGTAACCCCTGAACAAGTTTTCTGATTCTTTGTCCCCAAATCTGAAGAGAACCAGGGTGGTGCAGCGGTTAGTGCTTCAGACTAGGGCCTGGGAGACCAGGGTTCAAATCACCACGCGGACATGTAGTTCACTAGGTATGACCTTGGGCCAGTCACTGCCTCTCAGCCTAACCTACTTCACAGGGTTGTTGTAAGGATGGGGAGGAAGAAAACAACTTGTACAACCTTAAGCTCTTTGGAGGAAAGGTGGGCATACACACACACACACACACACACACACACACACACACACACCTGTGTACATTCACAGAGAACACCCTTCAGCCAATTCTTGTTTGCAGTCAAGCAACCAGGGTGGTTCTACATGGGTGTTTATTGCACAATCATGCTGATGATAATGTATGCAGGTTCCTTGCGGCATCCAGACGGCATCATTGTCGTCAAAACACTAACCGGTTTTACCCCCTTCCCCCCAAAAGAAGATTTAATCCAGATTTACCTTTTCCGGGGGAAATCCAATAAATAAAAAAAGCCTGTTGCCAATCAACTGTTTGCAATATCTCCATGACCCGTTTGGAAGTTAATCTGCCATCTGGAAGCCATCTAATTCCTAATTCAGAGCTCTGAACAGCACTGGATATGGAGGAAGCCTGTGACAGATAGGGGTAAACCCTGCAGAAAACTCATTGGTTTCCCCATCTTTGGAGCGTGTTACGCTGCTCTTTAATCTCTTCTCTCTTTCCTTGGTGGGTGGGTGGGGGGAAGCTTTGCATGCAGGAACATAATGTATTGCCAGCAAGGATGAAACAGGGGCTCCACCATAAATCTGAACAAAGATGTCAGCTCTCAGATCTATTCTCAGATTGTCCAGCCTGGAAGTGACAATCTCCAAGGGAACTTGGCCCCAGCTTCCCAACCCAGTTTCCTGCTGATGCTAAAAATCCATCTTGACTTTAAGAAGGTGGCTTGCAGAAATTTCAAAGGCAATGTCTGGATACTATACCCTTGAATGCTGTGGCCTCCTAATATACATACATATATATATTCACATGTGCATACACAATCAGTGCAGGGACCTCATTTGTAGCAGTCTTTACAACTGAGTTGTATCCAATGCTAGTCCTACCTAAAGCAGACCCACTGAAATTAGTAGCCATGGCTAACTTAGGCACATTGATTGCAGTGCCTCTACTCTTGAGAGACTTAACTGGGTGCAACCTCCTGGGTGCACTCGGGCTAGATATGGTGGATCTACATGGAAAAGAGTTCCATAAATCCATCCAGAGGATATTTTGCTAGTTCAGGCATCCCCAATATGGTGCCCAGGGGCAACATGGTGCCCTCAGAAACCATAACCCAAGTATCCACTAAGACCCCCTGTTCAAATCAATGTCTTTCTTTCTTTCTTGGTTTTTTATTTTTTGTTTTTTTATTTGGTTTGGAGAGAGTTAGCTGTTTGGGTATTTTCCCCCTGACTGTCTTTTATTTTGTGTATGTGCGTGTGTAATGTTTTGCCTGTTCTGATCATCACCAAGCTTTCATCTGTGGAATAGGTATTTTGGGGTGAGCACAACAGTTCCTTTGACTTCCAAGTGCGCCCCCCAGGGGTGACCCCTGTTGTTGCAACCTTCTTTGAAGATTTAAATCACCAGTGCATTCTAGCTGCAGAAAATGAATATTTGGTATATCCCAATACATTATGATGCTTCTCTCCTGGTTGAATATATTAATAAAACGCTAGAAGCAGGTAAGAATACCAGTCCATTTTTGTTTCTTCCAGTTTCTCATTTTCCCAACCTTCCACATAAAAAAAAGGCTTATCAGCTCTTCATCAGCACTTTTGTGTGAATTTGTCCTACTATATGTCTTCTTTGCAAAGCAATTTCATTTAACAGAATGCATTTTTGCATGTAATTTTCAAACATATATGGATTTTAAAGACCCATGTGTATTCATTTTTGGACACCTCATGCAGAGGGATAACTGCACTGAAAATTTCAGAGAAGTGCAAATTGTAAAAGACGCCTGTGTTTTCAATTAACGTATTGTTTCAAAAAGTGCAAATTTGGTGGGTTCATCTTTAAATGTGAACTGAATCAAGTTTGTCAACCCATCCCTAGATGCAGCTGGATGGTCTTAGCAGAAGAGCAGATTCACATTGGCAGAAAGCTGTTCCTGTTTGTATAAAAGGAGAAGTCTAATATTATGTCAAAAGGCAGCCAGCTCCCAAATCCAGGTTCCCTGCCGCAGCCCTGCCGTAGGGCAGAAACTGGGGCAGTGCTTGTTTATTGAGCAAACAGGCCTCTGACAGGCAGTGAGATAACCAGGATATGCCTGCTCCATCTTTGTTTAATCTGCACTGTTGTCAGGCAGGGCGGCGGGCCAGTAAAAGTTTCCCCCTTTTTTGCTGCGGGCTCCAGGGGCGGACCAGCTTCAGAATTTATACAAATAAAGGGAAGAAACTCAAGAAGTGCCGGCAGCACCGATCTGATTACAGAGTCATTTATTTTCTGGTCGTTAATAATTTGTGCAATAAAGGATTGCGTGCCTTTCTGAGTTAGTAGGAGTTATTGGCACAAATTTCCCCTCCGCGCCGGTGTGAGGCTGTGCTTGGAACATAAATTATTAGTTTCTTATCGCTCTCCTCTTCATTTTTCATGCTGCCACGGCTGAATCGCCAGAAGCCAGCCCCCGAGTCTTGCTCTTATATTATGCTGCAGGGGCGAAGGCAGCAGACACGGTTATTTTGCCTTTAATTATACAACCGTCTTGCAAACCAACCCTTCCCCAGCCTTGGCGACTAAGGTGCTCGCAGTCTGTTGTTTGTGTGTATGCGGCGGCCTGCGAGGAGAGAGAGAGAGAGAACGCCAGGTATTCCACCATGCCGCCATGCTAACAAACATGTTCTTTGCTGACAGAAGTCGGGATGACAAAATGACAGCCATCCACCACCCCTGCCAAGTTCTGACAAGATATCCATCTGGAAGACGAGCAAGATGGTTGCATATGTTTCTCAGCAAGCCACCCTCATCGATAGCTTTGCGGGGCGGGTGCCTGGGACAGATTACAAATGCTGGCACGCAAGCCTTGTGTATTGTTATTATCTGTGGCACTCGTAAAACAATATGGCACCAGCGAAGGGAGGCTGGTGATGGCCAATTAGGTCACAGTATGGTTCAGGGCCAGAAGACTAGAAAAACAGGGAGCTGCCTTATATCATTGGTCTATCTAGTTCTCTGGGGTCTCAGGAAGGGGTCTCTCCCAACTCTACAGTCCTTCCCCTAATATTCAAGAACATCAAGATTCAGGCTTGATTAAAAAAAAAAAAAGAGGACTTATTCACATGGCACATAGTTAAACTATGGAATTCCTTCCTACAGGAGGTAGTGATGGTCCCAAACCCAGATGGTTTCAAAAGAGGATAAGAGAAATTCATGGAGAAGGCTATCAATGGCAACTAGCCACAATGGCTCTGTTCTACATCCCCTGTCACACCTCTGAATACATACACAGGTGGGCAAAGTGCTGTTGTGCTCAAGTGCAGCTTGCAGGTGTCCACAAGTAACCTGTAAGAACAAGATGCTGGATGGGCCATCGACTTGATCCAGCAGAGTTCTTTTTTATGTTCTTATGGGAAGTTGCGTTAGAACATTTGTCCATATGGTTCATTGTTTACACTCACTGGCAGCAGATCTCCAGGGTTTCAGACAGAGCATCTTTCTCAGCCCTACCTGGAGATGAAAGGGATTGAGCCTGGGGCCTCCTGTGGAAATGGAACAGACTTGTATGAAACAGACACAAATTGGGAATAGACTGGTCCATCCAGCACAGCCAGGAAATGCCAGTGCTGGAACCAGGGACACTTGGCTCTGCGTATAGCTATCCCATCTGATAGATCACTGGAACTGTGTTCTGCAGCATCTTCCTGGGCTCTGAAGTGTTTTCAGGCTGTGGACTGGCCCTGTGCAGCTGAGCTGTCATCGGGCCCTTCCAGGCAGGAAAAGCTGCAGAAGGCTTCCTCTTCAAGCCGATTCTTTTCCTGGCTCTGCTGCTTTCTGAGCATCTCTCAGCTCCGATTCTCAGCTTTGTTGTTCAGATCAGTACCTTGGCTCACCTTCCTAGCTTGATTCCCTATTCAAATCCCCTGGCACAACTCCTAGCTTAGAGGTTGCCAGTGTGGTGCCCATGGGCACCAATGTGCCTGCCTCCTCTGGCTCCTTTAAATGGCTTCAGTAAATATTTATTTTGTGTTATATCACGCCTTTCACAGCAGCCATTTTGTGATCTGCCACAAACCCATAGCAACCACTTTGTGGCTCAAACCCACAGCATTTTCTCCGAATTCGAAACACACGCCCTAGCTCAAAAAAGCTGACTCCCTGTATAGTTTCTGACTCTCAGTTCCCTCCTGACATCTGCCTATGGCTCAGCCCTGGCAGTCACCCCTGAGTGGGGCGGGGGGCGGGGCGGGAATCTTTTCCATCATGCGGGCCACATTCCCTTCTTGGCAACTTTCTGGGGGCCACATGACAGCGATGGCCAGGGTCAGACACAAAGGTGGGTGGAGCAATAAATGCTCATTTCACCTTAGGCTAGTTTCTACACACACTGACACAGTCTTCTCTATCCTCTATCCAGGCGAGCAAAGAGTCATTCCTAGAATTCAGGAACACACTTCCAGCCAAGGAAAAACACTCAAGGAGGGTGTGGCCTTCAGAGAGGGGTGTGGCTGATGAATGGCCGTGGCCTGGGAAGAGTCCCAAGTTGCCAAGCCAAGTGGCCTAGAGAGCTGCAAGAGGAAGAGAGACAGTTATCTAGGCAGACCATGGAGAATGAAGCATTAAAAAATACATATGAAGGCTCCCACAGGCATTTTTACTCTGTTTTATAAAATACACTTTCGCACCAATATGGGACAGCATGAAGCAGCCCCAGTGAGGCCTGCTTCTCATCAGTAATGTGCTCAGAGCCCTCCCTGCTACGCCGTGAATGTTTATATGTGAGGCAAGCAACATATTCTCTCCTGTTATGGGCGGGGGGGAGGCAGAGCAGGAGAGAGAAAGTGGGACTGGAACACTCGGTGGAGCAATATGTCAATTCAAGATTGATGACTCAGCGCTTGGTCTGTTCCCCGGCAATTATGCAACACGGTAGGTGAGTCACTGATCTTTCCAAACTGGTGCTGGCATCCACCATGCAGCACCTACGGCGTCCGAGTGTCGAATATTTACACTGCTTTGCAAAGGAAGGGTGCTGTAGACAATGTCTCAGGGGATCCACTGGACTCGGGTTTAATAGGGGGCCAAAATGAGTGAGCTGCCCCTAGATGCCCTGGTCACCTCACCCCCAAAAATGGATTATCGTAGAGCTGGGAGAGGTTCAGAAAAGGGCAACTCCCCTATGAGGACAGACAAACATGTTTGGGGGTTTTAAGTTTAGAGAAAATATGGGCAAGTGGTGGGTGATAGACAGAGCTGTCAACCTTCCCTTTTTTTGGCAGGAAATTCCCTTATTCCAGCGCCATTTCCCACTGCTTCCCACTGCTATCCTGGATTGTTAGATATGCCGTAGACTGTCTCTGGGACAGGTGAGGCTGCTGATCCCTTATTTTCAAATCTCAAGGTTAACAGATATGGTGATAGAGGTGTATAAAATTATGGATGGTTATAGTGAAAGGAGATAAAGATAAGTTTTTCTACCTCTCTTGGAATACGAGAACGCATGTGTCTGCAGAAGCTGGGAGCTGGAAAGGCGAAAAAAGCACTTCTTCACACAGCAGTACAGCTATGGAATTCGCTCCAAGAGCTGGTGATTTGTCTAAAAAAATATTAGGCAAATCCTTAGAAGATAAGAGTAGCCATAATGGCTATGTTCTACCTCCACCGTCAGATGCAGCAGGCCTCTGAATCCTAGTTGCTGGAAATCACAAGTGAGTGGAGTCCTGTTGCGCTCAGTTCCTGCTTTCAGTTTCCCATAGGCATCTTGTTGGCCACAGTGGGAACAGGATGCTTGACTAGACTGACCTTTGGTCTGATCCAGAAGGGCTCTCTTCTGCTCATATGGCCTTCAGAAGTAATTCCTTTAAAAAGATTAAGTCGTCTTCCTAGAAGCTCATAGTGCTGTACATGATTATTGAGCTGGGACGGCTCTCCCATTAGGAAGATTGAGTTAGTGACAGCAGAGAAGGACAGAGCTATGTGCTCCACATGGCCTGACCTGCACTCCCCATGCTAGCTAGATTTGATCACTGTCACGATCTAGCAAGTGGGATTCAATTCCATTGACATTTTTAATTCCATCCAAGTTAGTGGTGAAACCCACACCTCAAGAGAATGAAATCTGCAAGATACATCTGTTTATATTTTGCTTGCCAGGCTGCTCTTTAAATGCAGAAAAGCAGAGCTGGTTGAAACAAACAAACAAAAAAGTTGGATATTCCATTCTTTTCTTGGCATAAATGCCACTTGCAGGGAACCACAGGAGGGCTGACTGTTCTTATGCTTGGGTCCTGCTTGTGGGTTTCCCACAGGCAGCTAGCTGGCCTCTGTGAGAACAGGATGCTGGACTAAATAGGCCTCTGGCATGATGCAGCAGGGGTCTTCTTATGACTGTCTATTGGGTTGCCAAACTGCCATTATATAGAAATGAGGTTAACTATAACTCATAACTGATGAGTCAGCAATTATTACCATTTGGATGGGCTGAATCTCCAGAGACCCATTTTTCAGACAGTGAACTCAGGAGTGCTTCCAGATGGACGTGCAATTTCCAATCCCTGTGGTTCAGATCTGCAGGAGCCTTCTTCCCCTGCTTCGTCCAGATGACAAAATTGGGAATAGGCCTGACGTATGCATGCCTTGGGGACCCGGGTGGCGCTGTGGGTTAAACCACAGAGCCTAGGACTTGCCAATCAGAAGGTTGGCGGTTCGAATCCCCGCGACGGGGTGAGCTCCCGTTGCTCGGTCCCTGCTCCTGCCAACCTAGCGGTTCGAAAGCACAACAAAGTGCAAGTAGATAAATAGGTACCGCTCCGGCGGGAAGGTAAACGGTGTTTCCGTGCACTGCTCTGGTTTGCCAGAAGTGGCTTAGTCATGCTGGCCACTGTACGCCGGCTCCTCGGCCAATAAAGCGAGATGAGTGCCGCAACCCCAGAGTCGGCCACGACTGGACCTAATGGTCAGGGGTCCCTTTACCTTTATGCATGCCTTACATTTGGTTTTCTAGTCTGAGTGCAGAAGAATTCAGGTAGAAACACTCAACTTCCATCCATAGCTTCAGTAGAAATAAATGAATCTGTCAGTTTCAGTTTCTGTCAGTTTCTCCATTTCCCACCCTTAAGCTCAGTTGCTGGATCGTCACCTTGTCGTGAATGAGCTTGCACATTCCTATGACCCTTGTGAGCAAAGCCTTCGGGAGTCTCGTCACCCAAGGCAGTAAGGTCAAAGGGAAAGAGCTAGAAAAAGAATGACCCAAGAAGTCCTCAATGGCAGAAAAAGGCGGAAGATAACGAGCAGCATGTTACAATGGCTGTGAAGGCGGATGAAGGCTGCAGCAGATAAGAATCTACTGGTGTCTCCAAAAAATTTTACACATCTCTTGGGAAGACAGGCAAACTAATGTCAGTGTAATGGAAGAAGCAAAGATCACCAGTGTTGAAGTAATGATTCTACAACATCAACTTCATTGGACTGGTCACATTTGGATGCCTGATTATCATCTTCCAAACCGACTACTCTATTCCGAACTTAAAAATGGAAAGCATAATGCTAGTGGTCAACAAAAGCAGTTTAAAGTCTCTCTCAAGGCAAATCTTACAAAATGTAGTACAAACACTGAGAACTGGGAAACATTGGCCTACGAGTGCTCCAACTGGAGAACAGACTTTACCAAAGGTGTCATGGATTTTGAAGATGTTCGAACTCAGGACAAAAGAGAGAAAAGTGCTAAGAGAAAGGCACGTTTGGCAAACCCTCACCGTGATCAACTCCCGCCCGGAAACATGTTCCTACTATGGAAGGATGTGTGGATCCAGAATTGGCTTCCCCAGTCACTTACGGACTCACTGTTAAGACCATATTCATGGAAGACAATCTTATTCAGCTACGAGTGATCACCAAAGAAGACCCCACATTTCCACATCAGTTTGCATGTATATATTTTTAAATCCTCTTGGAAATCTTTCAGCATTTTAATGCAAATTTCTCATAATATACACATTTTAATGCAATTTTGCCTGGTATACCTGTTTTTTGCAAGCAACCTCTCCTAATCCAACACAGTGTTGCATGTTATTTTCATCAATATACTTTATCATAGTATGCCCAGTTTTGTGCACACTGATTTGCTGGAGAACTACAGTGCAAAATTCAGAGAAGTGTGAATTTTGAAGGATGGTTGTGTTTCAGTTTGCACAACATTTGCAAAGTGTTAATTAGGCAGGTTCACCTTTAGAAGCAAACGGAATCCTATTGCTTTCCCACTCCTATATTCCAGGCAGCTGCTGTCTGAACACAAAGAAGAAAAATATATCAAAGGATCCTGAACAGATCCAGGCTCCAAATTCCAGCTCAAACTGCAGCATAAACTCTTCGCCAGGCATTGTAAATCCCTGCACAACCTGTAGAGATCCTCGCCAGAGTCTGATAAGAAGCAGCAAAAAAACCAGAGAGCTAGATGGCTTGCATTATTTTCAACACATGCACAAACACTACTCCCTAGTGAGAGATTATATTTTAGGGGTACGCTGCTGAGCGATAATCAAAGGGGGTGAAAGGAATACAGAGCGTACGCTGCAAATGCCAGCACTAGAGTCAAGAGTAGGAGCTGAGGAACAAATGCAAATATAAAAATGGGGAATAGTTGACAGCACAAGCAGAAGGGGGCTCTTCTGATTACTTTCCAACCATTTCTGTAATGGCTGGGTCTGGAAGCAGCAGTGTAACAGGATGTGTAGAGGTGTAGAGGAGGCAATATAAGCACCCCCTGCTAGGGAAATTACTCACAATACCTTTTCTGAATGGTGAAGAAATATAGACAGCAAGGGTTGAAGTGGAATTTGGCAATTACTCTAGCGGTGGAAACTCTTGCAATTAGTCATGCACATGCCCTTATTCATCTCTGGGCCTTGCCCCATCAGACTTAGTGCTCACAAGGAGGAGGAATACCATCCATCTTATCTGGGCAACAGTTGGCTTGTCTGTGTTTCATTTGAACGTGTGCAATTTTCAAATTGCTCTTTGCTGAATGTCACAGCTCAACACACACAGACATCTAACAACTGCCACGTGGTACCCAGCTCGGAAATGGCAAATGATCAAGAAAGTTGGCTACACCCAACTGGACAGATCTGTTGTTTTTTGTTTCTCTCAATTTAAAAAAAAGTTCCAAATCCCAAACTCAGTGTGCTACATTTCTGCATTCACTTTCAAATACTTAAAGCAACAACAACACCACTTCTGAAATTCTGTCAGTAGGGTTGGATTTACTGGACCAATGGATTTGAAACCAATGGATTCAAGTTACAAGAAAAGATATTTCAGCTAAACATCAGGAAGAACAGAAGACAGAATCGGGATTCAATATGACCTTAACAGATTGGAAAACTGGATCGAAACCAGGGGTAGGCAACCTAAGGCCCATGGGCCACAAGCAGCCCCATGGGGGTCGTTTAACTGGCCCATGAGCTGCCCCCGAACCAAGCTGTCCACTTGGCGAGTCCCCACGTACTGCACGGTGCCAGAAATCGCGTCTGAGTATGCTCAGACACAAAATATAGTGTCTGCACAGATGCCGGAAACCGAGACCGCACGTGGTCATGCACACACACGATCTGGCCCATGGAGGGGGCTCCGCTGGAGTGAACCAGCCCAGGCGAGGTAAACCTTGCCGACCCCTGGTCTAAACTAACAAAACAAATTTCAATAGGGACAAATGTAAGGTTCTGCACTTAGGCAGGAAGAACCAGCTGCATAAATATAAGACGGAGGACACTTGGCTTGCCAGTAGTGCATGTGAAAAGAATCTAGGGGCCTTAGTAGACCACAAGCTTAAGTGTGTCACCAGTGTGATACAGCAACAAAAAAAGCTAACACTTTTCTAAGATGCATCAACAGAAATATAGTGTCCAGGTCAAGGGAAGTAACAGTACCACTCTATTCTGCTTAGGTCAGACCACATCTGGAATACTATGTCCAGTTATGAGCACCACAATTTAAGAAGAATATTGATAAGCTGGAATGGCTGCAGTGGAGGGTGACCAATATGATCAAGGGTCTGGAAACCAAGCCTTACAAGCAAGTTGTGAAGGAGCTGGGTATGTTTAGCCTAGAAAAGAGGAGACTGAGAGGAGATATGATAGCCATCTTCAAATATCTTAAGGGCTGACACATGGAAGAGGGAACAAGCTTGTTTTCTCCTGCTTGGGAGGGTAGGACTCGAGCCAGTGGCTTCAAGTTACAAGAAAGAAGATTCCGACTAAACAGACGGAAAAACTTTCAGACAGGAAGAGCTGTTTGACAATGGGATTGACTCCCTTGGGCGGTGGTAGATGCTTCTTCCTTGGAAGTTTTTAAGTAGAGGTTGGATGGCCATCTGTCATGGATGCTTTAGTTGAGATTCCTGCATTACAGGGGGGTTGCCCTAGATGACCCTTGGGGTCCCTTCCAACTCTACAATTCTGATTCTAAATTCTACTCAGAGTAGGCCCATTTAAAATGAATGGCCCCAAGTTAGCCATGTTCATTAATTTCAATAGGTCTAGTTGGTGTAGGACAGGCATAGGCAAACGTGGCCCTCCAGATGTTTCGGGACTACAACTTCCATCATCCCTGACCACTGGTCCTGTTAGCTAGGGATGATGGGAGTTGTAGTCCCAAAACATGTGGAGGGCCACGTTTGCCTATGCCTGGTGTAGGACAACCAACTGAGCACATTTTTACATGTTATATTTTGCCTAACAACACATTTTTTTGCAAGCTGTTTTCCAGAATATAAAGCATACTTGTAGTCACTAATACACACATTTTTGTGCATCTAATACACACATTATTGGGTTAGAGAACGGCATCCAAAATTCAGAGGAGAGTGAATTTCGAAGGATAGCTTCATTGCATGAATTGCTTGGGGAAATGTGAATTACAATGGATCACAGGAAACTACATTACACCTTCAGAACCTATCTAGCTAAACAACAACAACAGAAAGGAAGACCGACCTGGCCTCATCCACTAGCCAAAGAAGGATCAACTGCCAGTAGGTTGCATCTGTCCTCCCTGCCAGAAAGAACATTTTCTTTGCAACTGTTCCATTTTTGATGTTTTACATTGAGATCAACTCAGGAAGCAATTCATAAATGAAATAAATAATAACAACAACACTTAATAAGAGCATTGTAACTGATGTCTGAGTTTGCTTTTCTTCCCTCCCAATTCCATTTTCCTTTTGTGCTGTGGCTTTTAGATTACAAGCCTGATGTCAGAGACTGTCTCTACATTGGTTTTGTACACTGCTCTGGGAGTCTTTCCCCACCCCCCCCCAAAAAAAGCTGAATAGCAGGATCAAAATGTTTCCTATAAATAAAATTATACAATAAATAAAAAGGTCAATATAAACCTTTCCAGCAGAAAAGCAGATCTCCCTAGGCAATGAGTCCTGCAACCTCAGCATGGCCAGCCTTCGCTAGAGCCCCAGCAAAACACATTTCAGATGCTAGAATGGCCTTAAGACACACACCTAACATATGGGGAAGAGGGGCCCTTCAGATATCCTGACCCGAAGCCATTCCCCATAACTTAGCAGTGAAAAGCAGCCTGGAAACAAATTGGGAAGTTAGTGAAGCTGCTGCAATTAGGGCAGGCTTCCTCAACCTCGGCCCTCCAGATGTTTTGAGACTACAATTCCCATCATCCCTGACCACTGTTCCTGCTAGCTAGGAATCATGGGAGTTGTAGGCCAAAAACATCTGGAGGGCTGTGGTTGAGGAAGTTTGAATTAGGGAGTCACATGGTCCTGACAACCATCCACTATAATGGGTGATTCTGAGGCCTTTGGCACACTAAAGGGCACGCCCCAAAGGACTCCAAGAAGCACAGTCTCCATCGGATGGATGGATATCACTTCTTCCTCCAATTCCTAGAGCTCCCTCTCTCTTCTTCCCCATGCTGTCTCCCTCTCGTCAAAGACCTGCGCAGGATTTGTTTTCCTGCCATAAGCACCTGTCAAGGCCGTGCTTTCTATAAAATAAAATGGCAGAGAGCCAGCCAGCCTTGTTAAAATAACGCTGTTTTGCAGATCCACACCTCATTCCCCAATGCACTTCAATCCCCAACCAGGACCGCACCACCCACCAGCCTTTATGGTCAAATTCTGCAAAGCTGCCTCTCCACCTTATGGAATGCGGACAGCAGTGAAAGCAGCGGGAAGGGGGGAGGAAAGGGATCGTTGTCATCACCATGTGAAAACTGAGAGGTGGGCAGGACTTTAAAATGGAAGGTCAGTGGCATGTTGGAGTGACTTGACCAAGCAAGATGAATAGCTGATGTGTGGACAGAATTGGACCCCAGTCTGCCGAGGGGGGACAGGTCAAACCTTTGCCAGGAAGTCTCCGGGTGGTCTTTGTTTTCATGCAGTTCCCCTTCCCCTTATTGAAGCCTCACTCCACATAGCAACAGGGGCTTGCCTTTCAGAGGCTTAATTCTATCAGCAGAGTCCTGGACAGGAAGATAAATTGAGCCAGGTGTGTATGGCTGAGCTTCAGGTGTGGCGGTAGAATAGTTTAACTATGCACTGTGTGGAAAAAGTACTTTCTTGTATCTGTCCTAAATCTTCCAACATTCAGCTTCACTGAATGTCCATGAATTCTAGTTTTATGAGAGGAATTCCCAGCCCCCCAGTCCATTTTCTCCTTTGTAGAATCCCTTTGTAAGAGCCTCTGGTCTAGGGCTGAATGTAGCCTCTAGATCTTGATCTCTGGCCCTTAAGCCTCATTCGAGGTAGGACCATAGCTGTCAACCGTCCCTTATTTGGCGGGAAAGTCCCTTATCCCAGCGCTGTGTCCCGCTGCTGTCTCTTATTGAGGATGTCCCTTAAATTTCCCGGGTTTCAAAGGAAGCAGCTCCTCTCCCTCCCTCCCTGCCGGCCAGGGAGGAGGGAGGCTCCAACTGTGTTCCTTGGCTGCGTTGCTCACCCAATAAGGAGTCTAAGAACGACTGGGGGGGGTGGAGCTTGCATGCCATGTGCCAATCAAATTGGCCGCGTTGCCTGGGGCCTCGCCTTTGCTCAGCGCTTCCCAGTGGAGAGGTGACGGTGGTTTTCCTTGCTGCATTCCCTTTGCCGGGTTGCTGCGCTGTGGGAACCACCGCTTGAGGCTTCGTTTGGCTGCTGGCTGGGCTTTCTGCCTTTGGCTTGGAGGGGCTCAGAAGCTGAACATACCTGTGCTTGGAAAATCCCTTATTTTGGCTGCTGATCCCTTATTTTCAAGGCTGCTGGTCCCTTATTTTCAAATCTGTAAGTTGACAGCTATGGGTAGGACACACTCCCTTGTCAGTCACACCCCTCACCAGCCTAGGTTTGCACCCTCCTTGAGTATTTTGCCTGGCTGGAATGTGTCCTTGAACTCTGATCATGCCTCTTGCTTGCTCAGACGGAGGACAGAGAGGGCTCTCTCAGCCAATGCCTCTGCTCCATATTCTTTTTCCCTGGAGACTTGCCAAAGCCCGAGTCTGTGCAAGATGTTTTAATTCACATTGGCTTTGGGTGGGCCAGGGACAGACCAGGATTGAGGAGAATGATTATACAAATTAAAAACAAATTGGAATGTAAATAATGAACCTTTTTAAAAAACTTCCTTTAAATCCTTGAACTGAGGGCAAGCCACAATAATCTGAGGAACTGCCACTGTTACAGATGCCACATGATATGCATTACAAAGTTGTTAGAAATTGATCTTTTGGTGTGGCAGTGCCTAAAGTTGGGGACTCCCTGCCTATTGAAATCAGACAAGTGCCTTTGCTGTACCCCTCACACTGTCTGCTTATAACACTTTCCAGGCATGTAGAAGCTGTGTGCATTTCAACCTTTTTAGCTTATTTTGGATTTTAATTATGTTTTTAAATACCTTTTTAAAAAACAAAACACCCAGACTTTTATTGATAATTTTAATGTTGTGCTTCATTTTTACAAAACACATTGAGGCTTTATTGCAATCAAGTAGTATCTGAATTTTGTTAAATAAACAAATAAACAAACAGCAAAATAAATTATTGGGGCACCTTCTTCTTACATTGAAATAAGGCCATATCCATGTAAATGGTAACCGTTTGTGCTCTCCATAGCAACTGTTATCCAAAGCTCTCCGGGTCCCTTGACAGGCATTAATTGATTAGGCTTCCCATCAATACTCTGGGGAGTTAAGTGACTAATGGACAACTAAACAGGACACCAGGGGCAGGGAGGGACGGACAGGGTAGCCATCTCTCTCTCTCAGAATAGTTATATGGATTGCAAAATGAAAATATCTGAGGTCAGGTTTGGTCAAAGACATTTCCGTGACTATAGTAGAAAATATAAATTCCAGCATGTGTATACATGCACACACACACACACACACACACACACACACAGACAGAATAGTCGGTGGGGAAACATAACATTGAAAAATGGATTGGGATCCAGAGAAGAGCCCCAAGTAGCAGAACTGTTTTCCTATTCAGCTGAGCTTGTGTAGGAGAAGCTCCCTGTGGACCACACCCCATGGGACAGACCTCAGTTCATGCCCCACCTGTGGCACACCAAGGACCTGCCTCAGGAGTATTCAGCTGACATTGAAAGGTGAACCTACTTTATCTGCACTGTCCGAAACAACTCACAAACTGAAAAGATAGCCGTCCTTCAAAATTTATACTGTGTTGTTGCTCTGCAGTGCTCAAGGCAAGTCATGGGTACAAAAATGCATATACTACAGTGAAGTGTGCAAACAATATAAATACTATTGACAATAACATACAGAAGGAAGAATATTGGTAACTCAGATAACATCACATGGAGAAAAAATATTGTTAATTGGTGTGTATGCACCTAATGAGAGAGAGAGGAAAAAATGGATTATTATAAGAGACAGGAATAAATATTCTTTAAAGATATGAATGCAAAGATGATTTTGATGGGTGATATGAATGGTGTAGCCTCCCTAGATTGGGACAGGACTATAAGGGAAAAAATGATACAAAAGAAGGGAAGTTACAGAATGCTTTTTTTAGGATGACTGACAATTTAAGTTTAATTGACATTTGGAGAGAAAAACACAGAATAGACAATTTATATTTTATTTGAGTGCAAATAATTCTGTGAGCCAAATGAATTATGTATGGCCTTCTAAAGATTTGCATACTAAGGTAAAGAAGGTGGAAATTCTACCAAGAACATTATCAGACCACAACTCTATAATTGTGGAATTAAGAACAGGCACAAGTTCCCCAATGAGATGGAGACTAAATGAAAATTTATTAAATGATCAAGTAATATTAGAAAAGGGATTATTTTGAAATTAATTTAAACCAAGAGACAAATTTAAAGGTAGGATGGGATGCGAGTAAAGTGGCAGTGCAGGTTTTTTATATATATATAAGGCAAAGTGCATACCAAAGAAAGGTAAGAGAGCAGGGGTAAAAAAAGAAATTTTACAAGAAATAAAAAGGGGGGAAATTCATAAATTCCCCTCAAAAAGAGATAATGAAACAGGATACAGTGGTGCCTCGCAAGACGAAATTAATCCGTTCCGCGAGTCTCTTCGTCTTGCGGTTTTTTTGTCTTGCGAAGCACGGCTATTAGTGGCTTAGCGGCTATTAGCAGCTTAGCGGCTATTAACGGCTTAGCGGCTATTAACGGCTTAGCGGCTTTAAGAAAAAGGAAACAAACTCGCAAGAAGTCACAAGACGTTTCGTCTTGCGAAGCAAGCCCATAGGGAAATTCGTCTTGCGGAATGACTCAATAAACGGAAAACTCTTTCGTCTAGCGAGTTTTTCGTCTTGCGAGGCATTCGTCTTGCGGGGCACCATTGTATCAAGATGTTGCAAATGCAATATTCAATGATAATAAACCAGGAAACAGAGCAGAAAATTAAATATTTAAAACAGATACAATTTGAACAGTCTAACAAGCCAGGGAAACTATTAGCTTGGCAAATAAAGAAGAAACAAGAAAAAACCTGCATTAATAGAATAAATGTAGGAGGTAGAGTTGTGGAAAATCCGAAAAAAGTAAGAGATCAATTTGTGAGCTTTTACACAGAACTATATCGAGCCAAACAAGGGACTTTAGAAGAAATGGGCAAATATTTAGAAGACAGCGGACTACCTAAGATACCAAAATATAAAATGTCATTTCTGTATGGACCTGTCACAATGATGGAATTACAGCAAGCAGTTTTACAGGCAAAATTAGGGAAGGCTCCTGGACCTGATGGACTTTCAGCAATATATTATTTTTAAAAATACAAGATTACCTAATACAACCTTTAAAAGATAATATGAATATAACTTTGAATACAAGAGCGTTACCAGAATCCTGGAAGAGTTCATACATAACTTTGATTCATAAGCAAAATAGAGATCCAGAGCTGGTTAAGAAATATCGACCTATTTCATGTTGAATAACAATTATAAACTGTTTGCAGACATATTAGCTAATAGGTTGAAAACTATATTAAAAGAGGTAATCCATCAAGATCAGGCCAGATTTTTGCTGGGAAGACAAATGAAAGATAATATTAGAAACATAGTTGATGTAATAGAATATTTAGAAGTAAGAAATGAAAAACAAGCAGCTTTAATGTTTTTAGACATCAAGAAAGCATTTGACAATGTCTCCTGGGACTTTATGTTTAAGGTTTAGGGATATACGGGTTGTGGAGACACTTAAAAGGAGTTAAGGCAATACCGGTGGTACCTCAGGTTAAGTACTTAATTCGTTCTGGAGGTCCGTTCTTAACCTGAAACTGTTCTTAACCTGAAGCACCACTTTAGTTAATGGGGTGTCCCGCTGCCGCCAGGCCGCCGCCGCGCAATTTCTGTTCTCATCCTGAAGCAAAGTTCTTAACCCGAGGTACTATTTTTGGGTTAGCGGAGTCTGTAACCTGAAGCGTATGTAACCCGAGGTAACACTGTATACTTGATCAATCAGCAAAACTGATTGATCAGCAATCAGTAAATAATGTATCAATCAGCAATCAGTAAATAATGTATTCACTGAGAATTGTAAAATAACTAAAGGAACTAGACAAGGTAGCCCGCTGTCACCTTTATTGTTTATAACAGTTTTAGAAGTTTTGGTGCAAAGAATAAGACATAATCAAGAAATTAAAGGAATAAGGGTGTGACAGAGACAATATAAATTAAAAGCTTTTGCAGATGATGTGGTGCTATCTGTAGAGGAACCAATAGAGTCAATTCCGAAAGCACTGGAAGAGATAAAAAAATATATGGATAAATAGCAGGTCTTAACATTAATAAGGATAAAACCAAACTCCTGGTAAAAAATATGAATGATGAGAGTAAAAATAAATTATAAAGTTTATCAGGCTTAAAGATTTAAAAGAAGATTAAATATCCAGGTGTGTGGTATAATATACAGTGGTGCCTCGCAAGACGAAATTAATTCGTTCCGCAAGTCTCTTCGTCTTGCGAGTTTTTCGTCTGGCGATGCACGGTTTCCCATAGGAATGCATTGAAAATCAATTAATGCGTTCCTAGGGAAACCGCCTTCAGACCAGGTCCGGGGACAGTCTGTCCCCGGACCTCTTCTGAAGGCTGGGGGGGGCAAGGGCTTTTCTTCCCACCCCCAGCATTTTAAAAAACCCCGGGACAGCAGAGGACTTCTCCGCTGTCCGGGCGATCTTAAAATGCTGGCGGGCGGCATTTTAAAATCGCCCCGGGACAGCGGAGGACTTCTCCGCTGTCCGGGGCGATTTAAAAGCCCCTGGGAAGGCAGGCAGGGGGGACAAAGACTTTCGCCCCCCGCCAGCCTTCAGAAGAGGTCCTGGACCTCTTCTGAAGGCGGGCGGGGGGCGAAAGTCTTTGCTCCCCCCCTGCCTTCAAAAGCCCTCCGGGACAGGCAGGCAGGGGGGAGCCAAGACTTTCGCCCCCCGCCCGCCTTCAGAAGGTGTTCCCTCCCCCCCGCCCGGCTTCGGAGCACCGTTCCGAAGCCGGGCGGCGGCGGGAGGTCTTCCCTCCCCCCCGCCCGGCTTCGGAGCACCGTTCCGAAGCCGGGCGGCGGCGGCAGGTGTTCCCTCCCCCCCGCCCGGCTTCGGAGGAGCCTTCCGAAGCCCGGCGGCGGCGGGAGGTGTTCCCGCCCCGCCGCCCGGCTTCGGAGGAGCCTTCCGAAGCCCGGCGGCGGCGGGAGGTGTTCCCGCCCCGCCGCCCGGCTTCGGAGGAGCCTTCCGAAGCCCGGCGGCGGCGGGAGGAGGTGTCCCCGCCCCGCCGCCAGGCTTCGGAGGAGGTCCGAGGACAGTGGGGAAGACGCGCTGCGCTTCCCCGCTGTCCCTGAGATTTCCCTATGGGCTGTCGTCTTGCGAAGCAAGCCCATAGGGAAATTCGTTTTGCGAAGCGCCTCCAAAACGGAAAACCCTTTCGTCTAGCGGGTTTTCCATCTTGCGAGGCGTTCGTCTTGCGGGGTACCACTGTAAATTTGTATAAAGATAATTATTTAAAAACTTGGGATAATTTTAAAAGAAATTTGCAAATATGGAGTAGAATGAAGCTTTCATTATTGGGTAGGGTGTCAACCATCAAAATGAATGTATTTCCAAGGATGTCATTTTTGTTTCAATCAATACTGGTGATCAGCAAGACAGATTGTTTCAACAAATGGCAAAAAGATATTTCTAACTATATCTGGCAAAGCAAAAAACTGAGAATAAAACATAAAATAATTGATAGATGCAAAAGAGAGAGGAGGTTTCTCTCTGCCGGATAGGAGATTATATTATGAAGCATCTTGTCTGTGCTGGCTGAAGGAATGGTTGTTATTGAAGAATTAACATATTTTTAGATCTGAAAAGTCATGGTAATATTTTTGGTTGGCACGGTTACTTGTGGGATGAAAAAGTGAAAGGACATAAAGGTTTTACAAACCATCTAATCAGGAAAAATTCATATAGAATACAGTGGTGCTTTGAAAGACGAAATTAATCTGTTCCGCGAGTTTCTTCGTCTAGCGGTTTATTCGTCTTGCGAAGCAACCCTATTAGCGGCTTAGCGGATTAGCGCTATTAGCGGTTTAGCGGCTATTAAAGGCTTAGCGGCTTAGCGGCTAAAAGGCTATTAGCGGCTTAGAAAAAGGAGGGGAGCGAAAAAAATCTCAAGACTCGCAAGACATTTTCGTCTTGCGAAGCAAGCCCATAGGGAAATTCGTCCTGCGAAGCGCATCGAAAAACGGAAAACCCTTTCGTCTAGCAGGTTTTCCATCTTGCGAGGCATTCGTCTTGAGGGGCACCACTGTATAGGATAAGTATAAAAACTTGTTGGAGACCAAAGCACCACTATGGCTTTCACCTTTGGAAGCCATAGCAGTGAAAAAGAAAAAGAAATGATGGAAAATTGGGCAACTTTTAGAAATTTATTAAGAGAAGAAGGTAAAGAATTTAAATTAAAATAATTTAAATTTACCGGCAGATTAAGAAATCAATATAACAATTTTTAAAGAAAGGAATGGAAATGGTTTATTAAGTATTTACAAACAAACTGTAAACAGATTAAGACACTGGCAGGATTAATGTAAAAACCTGCAGTTTCAAAATATATATGTGATATATAGGGGAATAGCTACAGTAAAGGGAAAAAGTATTTGATCCACTGCTAAATTTGCCTGTTTGCCCTCTGACGAAGAAATGACCAGTCCATAATTTTAATGGTAGGTTGGTGCAATAATTCGCAAATGGAAGAAACACAAAATAACTGTCAACCTCCCTCGGTCTGGGGCTCCATGCAAGATCTCCTCTCGTGGAGTTGCAATGATCAGGAGAACGGTGATGAAGCAGTCCAGAACTACATGGGGGGAACTTGTCAATGATCTCAGGGCAGCTGGGACCATAGTCATCATGAAAACAGTTAGTAACACACTACGCCATGAAGGACTGAGATCTTGCAGACCCCTTGCTCAAGACAGCACATGTGCAGGCCCGTCTGCAGTTTGCCAATGCACATCTGAATGACCCAGAGGAGAACTGGGTGAAAGTGTTGTGGTCAGATGAGACCAAAATCAAGCTCTTTGGCATCAACTGAACTTGCCGTGTTTGGAGGAGGAGGAATGCTGCCTACGACCTCAAGAACACCATGACCACTGTCAAACATGGAGGGGGACATATTATGCCTTGGGGGTGCTTTTCTGCTTAGGGGACAGGACACCTTCACCGCATCGAAGGGACAATGGATGGGACCATGTATCGTCAAACCTTGGGTGAGCCTCCTCCTTCCCTCAGCCAGGGCAATGAAAATGGGTCGAGGATGGGTATTCCAGCATGACAATGACCCAAAACACACAGCCAAGGCAACAAAGGAGTGGCTCAAGAAGAAGCACATTAAGGTCCTGGAGTGGCCAACCAGTCTCCAGACCTTAATCCCATCGAAAATCTGTGGAGGGAGCTGAAGGTTTGAGTAGTTACACATTAGCCTCAAAATCTTACTGACTTGGAGAGGATCTGCAAAGAGGAGAGGGACGAAATACCTCCTGAGATGTGTGCAAACCTGGTGGCCACCTACAAGAAACGTCTAACCTCTGTACAGTGGTACCTCGGGTTAAGTACTTAATTTGTTCCGGAGGTCCGTTCTTAACCTGAAACTGTTCTTAAGCTGAAGCACCACTTTAGCTAATGGGGCCTCCTGTTGCTGCCGCGCCACCGGAGCAGGATTTCTGTTCTCATCTTGAAGCAAAGTTCTTAGCCTGAAGCACTATTTCTGGGTTAGCGGAGTCTGTAACCTGAAGCGTATGTAACCTGAAGCATATGTAACCCGAGGTAGCACTGTAATTGCCAACAAGGGTTTTGCCACCAAGTACTAAGTCATATTTTGCAAAGGGATCAAATACTTATTTCACTCATTATAATGCACATCAATCTCTGGCATTTGTCTTCTGGGTTTCTGGGGGGTTTTCCTGTTGTTATTCTGTCTCGCACAGCTGCAATAAACCTACCATTAAAATTATGGACTGGTCATTTCTTCGTCAGAGGGCAAACGGGCAAATTTAGCAGGGGATCAAATACTTTCCCCCAATACTGTATATAAAAGAATATGTTGAGATGATTTGTAGTAGGCAGGAAGATGAAATGAAATATAAAGAAGCACAGAAAGAGGGGGAAGGGAGTCAGAGTTTGAAATGTTAAAAATATGATTGAATAATTGTTGTAATATAAAGGTAAAGGTAAAGGGACCCCTGACCATTAGGTCCAGTTGTGACTGACGCTGGGGTTGCGGCGCTCATCTCGCTCTATAGGCCAAGGGAGCCGGCGCTCGTCTCGCTCTATAGGCCAAGAGAACCGGCGTTTGTCCGCAGACAGCTTCCGGGTCATGTGGCCAGCATGATTAAGCCACTTCTGGCGAACCAGAGCAGCACACGGAAACGCTGTTTACCTTCCCGCCAGAGTGGTACCTATTTATCTACTTGCACTTTGATGTGCTTTCGAACTGCTAGGTTGGCAGTAATATATAATTGTAATATATAGTTGTAATATATATAGTTGTAATATATTGTAATATATTGTAGTAATATATATAAACAAACATTTAAAATTTAAAAAAAACATACATAAAATGCATATGTTAGGGGAAATTGCACACAAACCGATGTGGAAATGTGAATAACCCAGCTTAAGAGTGAAAAATGAGAATCTAAGAAAAACCCAAACTGACAGATTCACCCATCCCTACTCTTGCTTGCCTGGATAGAAGATGAAGGGGTGTGTGGGTGTGTTTTTGCTCATGTCCCAGTCACACCAGGTCGCAAAGCAAACTGTGTGGACCTGAGTAGTGACACAGCTCTGTTCTCCTTTGGAATGGTTTGTTCTGCCTTGAAGAATAGCTCCCAGAGTTTGCACCTTCTTTTTCACCAACGGAAGCAAACATGAGAGCTTCCACCACTGATTAGGATGCAGGCTGTTTGGAAAATGCATGTAGGGCAACCCCAGGCTATTTAGAGGCTGAACACTGAGCATAAAATTGACCTCACTTTCATTGGCAGGGAATGATACATTACCTTACCCTAAAGTACAATTTTATTGGACTGATGGGCAAGGGCAGACTTGCGTCGCTCTCCCATGCACTCAAGCTCGCTTCAGCAGAAGCCAGGCACGGCTCTCTTGGAAAAGTAACAGGTTGTAATGTATGACCAAGCTGTGCTGCTCTTAATGAGCCACTCCAAGCTCCACGAGGCCCTTTGTCTTTCCCCACTCTAGCTGTGTGGCTTTCCCAACTAACTGGCATGTTGCACAGATCTCTGCCAGAGCCTGGCATTTTCATGCCACACACACACTGCCATTCCCTTTCACATCCTCCTTATCCAGAGCACTGGTAGCCTTACAGACAAGCAGCTGGTATGCTCATACTCTGGCCTTGACCCTCACACACTTGTCCACTGCCTTTCCATTATGCTCTCAGCAGATAATAACCATGCGGAAGCCTTGTAGCATTGCAAGCAAGCCCAACAGTTATTCATTCATTCATTCAACATATGTATGTGTGTGAGTCTCATCCATTTATCTACAATGTTCACGGGTTGAGTGCCACTGCATTCAAAGCCAAAATGACAAGAGGGAGCTATCAGCAGACTCAGGAGAACCTCAAGGGGAACAAAGATCCCTTGAAACAGCCCAATGAGGACCATGCTAACCAGGATTATCCAATGAAGCAGAAGGATAGGTCTAGGACAGCCAAAAAGAAAGTCTTCTTCACACAGCAGCACACAGTTTGTTTATATTGGGTTGTTAGTCCTACTCAAGAGTAGACCCACTGCAATTAATGAGCATGGCTAACTCCAGCCCATTAACTGTTGGGGTGCAACTCAGTTTTTATTGACGGCTAGTGGATCTGCATAAAAGAAAGTAGAAAACTTATCTATACAACTGTTACTGAAATGGCTGTATTTTTCAATTTCTGTCTTTGCCAACCACTTCTGAAATTTATAACATTAAGAGCATAAAAACAAATTTCAGTAAATAAATAAAAACCCAGCAAATTTATAAAATTATGCATAGCATGGAGAAAATGGGTAGAGAAATATTTTTCTCCCTCTCCTGTAACGCAAGTACTCATGAACATCCAATGAAGGTGGATCCTGGAAGATTCAGGATACATAAAATAAAGTACTTATTTGTGCACCACATAACTAAGCTATGGAACTTGCTGCTACATGGGGCATTGATGGGTACCACCAACATGGATGGCTTTTAAAGGAGATTAGGCAAATCCTTGAGGACAAAGCTATCAAGGGCTGCTAGCCACAATGACCACGTTCCATCTCCACTGTCAGAAGTGCTATTCCAGCAATACTAGTTGCTGGGAACTGCAGGAGAGGAGAGTTGCTCTTGTCCTTGAGTCTGGCTTGTAGGTTTCCCACAGGCATCTGGCTGGCCATAGTAAGAACAGGATGCTGGAGTAGATGGGCCATTGGCCTGATACAGCAGACTTGTCTTATGTCCTTAACCTCCATGTTAAGGAGCAATCTACCTCTGAATATTAGGAGGGGGGAAAACTGGGGGAAGGCTTTTCCTTGTGAGGCCCTGCTAGCAAGGTTGGCTACTGCTGGGAAGAAAAGGCTGAGTGAGATGGACCTTTGCTCTGACCCAGCAAGACAGTTCTTTATGTGCCCTGCTAGGCACACATACACACAGAGAGGAATACTAGAAGGGAAGGAGAGAGCTTGTTGTTCTCTCTCCACCCCCTCCTCCCCCCTGCACACACTCCATCCTTTTCCTTGGCTACAGACCTGCCTCTAACCCACCGCCATGACCCCATCAGCTATCTCAGCCGTAGCAACCGCAGCTGGAGTCACTGGGGATGCAGAGCAGAGTCTGTGATGAAGCCGACGGCGGCACATTTCAATTAGCAAGGCCGCCCCAAAGCCGACTCCAACATGAGTCATTTGCCATCCCGGCAGCTCAGAGCAAAAGAGAGAGGAAGAAAGAGTCTCTGCAGCAGCGACCTGGATTAAAACCAGACTCCTCTGTTGTCATCACACACAGATCTGTAGAGTTAAACCCTGCCTTTTTACAGCCCCCTAATAACAGATGCCCTGTGAATGTCAAGGAGACAGATATCTGCAATTCCACAGAAGATGCACACAGCATACATCCCCACCCACCTACTCAGGGCTTAATTATGCAAGCCCCACCCCTGCACAAAAGCTGGTGTACATACTCAGGAGAGCCTATTTTCCAATGGGTTTGGAAGGGCAGGGGGAAGGATTTTACTCTTCATTCATCCTTTGTTTAATTGCATGAATTATTTGCAACCCAAATGGCCAAAAAACAAACAAAAACAAAATCACAGTTTGTTAAGGAGGCTGAGAGTTGTTAGGAGACCTTGTATTCCCCTTAGAGAGCTTTAATTCCCAGGGGTGGCTACTGTGAGGACAGGACGTTGGACAATATGGGTAGAGGTGGAACAGCCACGGCTCAGTGGTAGAGCACCTGCTTTGCATGCAGGAGGTACCAAGTTCAATTCCCGGCGTCTCCAGGTAGGACCACTGTCTGAAACCCTGGAGAGCTGTTGCCAGTCAGTGCAGACAACACTGAGCTAAATAGACCAGAGTTCTGGCTCAGGCAGCTTCTTAAGTTTCTATGTCTTAAGAGAAGGGCAGGGCAGCTGCTCTGAATGAAGAACATCCCAGGTTCAATCTCTAGTATATATTGTACATCAGCTTGGGATGCCTCATGGAAAGATATTGGAGAATATAATAAATAATAACAGCAATGATAGGGCTGGGGTGAGACTCTCCTGTCTGAAAGCCCTGGATAGCCACCACCAGTCAGTGTAGGTAACACTTGAGCTAGATGGACCAACATTCTGACTCCATATAAGGCAGCTTCCTATGTCCCTATATTGAATGAGTTCAGTTTTATGTAAAAGGCGGTATTGGAAAGTTGTCTGTGAGCCTCCTGCATGTAATCACTTTTGTTCATGATGACGACAGCTCCACCCTTGTCCGCCTCTTTGATTATAATGTCTGAGATTATCTATGGCTCTCCTTTCAGCAAGGTTTAGATTTTGTTGTAAGCAGTGGTGTTTTCTGGTCACATCCGTTTGGATTCTGTGGCGGAAGCAATCAATGTACAGATCTAGTGTGGTATTGCATCCATCAGGAGGGGTCCATGTGGAGTCCATTTTTGTGTAACATTTTTTCGGCGGTAGTTGGTGGTCAATGTTCTGTTCATTAATGTGTTGGGAGGGTGGTGGTTGTTCCCCAGTAGGTTGAGAGATGTTGTGTTGTGAAGAAGTTGTTTGTTCTACTTTGTCTTGTTCTTGTGTGTGTTGAAAGTACTCCTTCAGGCGTAAACGGCGGAAAAATGCTTCCAAGTCCCCGCAGAACTGGATCATGTGTGGGGATTTGGGTTAGGGTCATAAGGAGAAAGGGTGTCCTTCATACAAAGGATAACCACCATCATCTAGCTACCCTTTGTAGACAATAACATTTCCCAGCATCATAGGATAAAATCCAAAGAAATCAATTCTCCTTTTGGGAGAAGGGACATAGCTCAGTGGAAGAGCACTTGCTTTCCATGCAGTAGTTCCCAAGTTCAGTTCTTGGTGTCTCCTGGTAAGGCTGGGAATGCCCCCTGCCTGAAACCCTAGAGAACTGCTGCAAGTCACTGTAGACAATAACTGAAATAGTGTAAGACAGCTTCTTGTGTAGATAATTTGAAGGCCCCTGGCTCACAGATCAGTTGTGGTCTCCTCCAGACTTTTGCTGGAAGCTTTTTTTCCCAGGGCGGGGAACAGAGCCTGGATTCCTGTCTGGCTCTGCAAAAGCCCTATGTAACATAAGCCAGGTGACCTTACGGGAAAAGCAAGAGCATATCACCTGAACTTCTTTGCATCAGTGCACAAGGGCAGCCGCTTCTTACAAGGTCTGAGTCACCTCTGACTCATTCAGCAATTCGGGGAAAGGTGGGCCTTTCCAGATCAAGTTAAGGTTATTGGCTGTTTTGGTTTTTTGTTTTGACTCTGCCAGGTACAATGGAAGTGCTGGAGGCAAAAGTCAGGTGCCTGAGTGGGTCGTGCCCAGTGGCTGGAATGAACGAGTTCGGTTTAGTGACATTCACTGAATTAGTTCAAATATCTCTGAACTGCACCTGAAAATAGTTCCCATAAATTGCCAGGGTATTCATTGCAAGATGGATGCATAAATACATTTTAAAAAATTTATTTTTGCCATGTTCACATATCATCAAAATGCCAGTCTGTATAACGCGCTCATTTAACCCAGATTTCCTCTTTGTGGGGGAAATCCACCAAGTTAAAAAACCTAGCAAACCTGTGGATAATCAACCATCTTCAGTATCTCAATGAGCCATTTTACAATAGTCAACCTCCCCGCACTCCTGGCCCAATCTAGAAGCACCTCGTGTTGAGCATTAGAGATGGGGCAAGAAATTTGATTCAGTTCACTTTTTTATTATCATTATTATTTATTAAATTTATTAAGTCACTTTTCACTCAAAGCAACTTACAATATTTTTTAGCAAAAAACAAACGTATACATCCATTACAAGCAGTACTTTTAAAACCCACTACATTAAAACATCCTGCTCATGCAAACAGGCCGTGGATAGTTAAAAGCTTGATTAAAAAGGAATGTTTTTGCCTGGTGCCTAAAGATATGTAGCAATGGAGCCAGGGAACTATTGCACAAGCAGGGAGCCGCTACTGAAAAGGCCTGTTCTCATGTTGCCACCATCTAGATTTAAAGGTGACTGACAAATACACACGTTCTGAAACAATGCGAACCAAAGCACAGCCACCCTTTGAAATTCACACCTCGCTCCCCAACCAATGTTGACAAAAATACATATATAAAGGATGTACATAAAAATAAGCCTAAGTGAAAATAACATACAAAAATTAATTGCACTAGGGAAAATCGATTGCAAAAAGGTGTACATGAGCCTAAAACTGAATACAAAAAATGTGTTTATTAGGCGATATTCACACAAAAATGCTGTTGGATTTTCCATGAGGATTAAAAAAGAGGAATGTATTACTCATGTCTCTAGCCATCCCTTTTGTTTCTACTTTGATATTTCATACCTGTTTTCTGTGATTTTGTTTTATGCTTTTTAAATTATTTTAATAGGGTTTTTAAAAATAAAAAAACTGCAATTTGTTGCAGAGATGTGGAGAACTGAATTTAAGACTGGAAAAATGAGAAACTGAGAGAAACCAACCGATTCATCCCCACTGAGCATCAGAGTGGGTTTCTCAGAAGGAAGTTAGGTTTCTCTGTGCATTTTTGGAAGATCCAGATTTGAAGGGAATGTTGATGGCTGAAAGCTGGACAGGAATAATAAAACTCATGCCTGTAGAAGCTGGAACAGCTGTGCTGAGATCTCTCTCTCTCTCAAACACACCCACCCACCCACCCTAAAAAAACACCCCTATTTACTAGACTAGAGCTTGCTTCCAGGGAAGGATTCCAGATGCTCAGCATGAGACCAGCAGGAAAGTTTCATTCCCCCCTGCTGGGATATTCTGCAAATGCTGCCATTATAAAGCCATGATGCGCCCACATTTTCCCATTACTCACCTCCAGAGCAAGCAGGGAGGATCTTTATAGGGGAGAGGAAGGGAGAGCGTTCCCTGGAGTGCTCTCAGCATCAAGGGAGTGATGGAGCGTTGAGTGATTGTAAGCAGCCAAGCCAGATTCAGCAGCTACTCTCTTGGCCTTTAAAAAGCCCCAGAGACTTTGCCCAAGAACTTTGCCCTTTATTTGCCCGGGGTTAATACCTTCCTCTAGAGCCACTGTGAAGCTTTGCTTGTAACTCTTCTATCCTGATTAATCCCTCTCCCTACCAGGCAGACTTTGAAAAAGTCTCACGTCTTCATTCCCCTCCTCACCACCACCCATCACCACCAACTCTGTGCACTGAAATGCAGCATATAAAATCTGGTGCCTTTTCTCCCATCTTCTACTGTTCTAGTGAAGATATGCAAGCCCTTTGGCTCGGCTGGAATGTGCACATGACAAGGTGAGCTACCCCCATTTCAGAAAATAGCTCTCCCCTCCAAGCCCTGTGCCCACTCCTGACCTCATCAGGACACCGTTGGTAGCTAAACAGGGTTCAAACAGCTCTCCTCGTCCTTTTGTAAGATGTCCTGCTTGCAGGCTTCTGACAGGCATCTGCTGTGGCCACTGTGAGGCCATAATGCTGGACTAAATGAGCCCTTGGATTTCTCCAGAACGCCCTTCTTGTGTCCTTATTCATTGTGCTCTCTTTGGGTGGCTTTAAAGAGGGATTAAGCAGATTCAAAGAGGATAAGGCTAATAACAATGGCTACCAATCATGAAAGTGATGTTTCACTTCCCCGCTTGGAGGCAATATGCCTCTCGAATACTAGTTGCCTGGAATCACAAGTGGGGAGAGTTGCTGTTGCACTCAGGTCCTGCTTGCTGGTTTCCCACAGGCATCTGGTTGGCCACTGTGAGATGGGTGGGCCTTTGACCTGATCCAGCAGCCAGGCTCTTCTTATGTTATATAATAATAATAATAATAATAATAATAATATATTATTTATACCCCGTCCATCTGGCTGAGTTTCCCCAGCCACTCTGGGCGGCTCCCAATCGAGTGTTAAAAACAATACAGCATTAAATATTAAAAACTTCCCTAAACAGGGCTGCCTTCAAATGTCTTTTAAAGATAGGATAGCTGCTTATTTCCTTCACAGGGCGGGCACCACTACCAAGAAGGCCCTCTGTTCTTATCTTCTTCCCTTTTCTCTGACAGCAGTGCAGGGGCCTTCAAGGCTGGTCGCTTGCCATTTTTAGTTACTCAAACTGTAATGTGGCTGACCATATACAATGGTACCTCGGGTTACATACGCTTCAGGTTACATACGCTTCAGGTTACAGACTCCACTAACCCAGAAATAGTACCTCGGGTTAAGAACTTTGCTTCAGGATGAGAACAGAAATCATGCTCTGGCGGCGCGGCAACAGCAGGAGGCCCCATTAGCTAAAGTGGTGCTTCAGGTTAAGAACAATTTCAGGTTAAGAACAGACCTCCAGAATGAATTAAGTTCTTAACCTGAGGTACCTCTCTCTCTCTCTCTCTCTCTCTCTCTCTCTCTGTGTGTGTGTGTGTGTGTGTGTGTGTGTATTTCATTGTATGGGTAAGATCTAGATCTAGACAGGTAATAGAGATGTGGGCCACGCCATTGTATTTGGGGTAACTGGCAGGTGGCCACCACAGATGCCTTGTGGAAAGTGGCACTGTGGCCAAAGCAGTAGCAGCAGCAGCAGCAGCAGCAGCAGCAGCAGCAGGAAAGGCATGTGATGTCACCACAAGCAAGGCAGCACCCTGCCCTCATTCTGGTGTGTGTTGTGGGACAGGAGCCACTGTCAGCACCGTGCCAATGGCCCCCTCAAGTGTGGTGCTTGTACTGGAAGCCCTGCTGGAGGCCTCTGCACCTTGGCAGAATTCCCAGCAGTACAGAACCTGGGGAACCGGGACATCAAGGCATCTGGAAACATCAACCCCAAATGAATTCATTGTTAACTTTTTAAATATATTTTTTGTCCCACTCTTCGGCCTATTACTGTTCCCAAAGCAGCACATGGGAGAGTGGAGGGAGGTACCCTGTCAATGGACTACAGGCATTTCTATCCAGACAGGCTGATATTCCCTTTGCTGGTGTTTTTGTTTGAATAGCAGTTGGTGGCTCCTGTTCCTTTGGCTGGTGAAGAGCAGATGGTTTTCTCACTGGGAATGAGAAATAAAGGGAGTAAGACAAAAGCCACATGGCCGGCTCTGCGCCTCCCTCCCAGCAGGGAAAGGCTATAAGCTCAAGTGGCTTTGCACACAGAAGGTCCCAGGTCCAATCTGTGGTGTCTCCAGGTAAAGTTGGAAGAGAACTCGTATCTGAAACCCTGGATGAGTGTAAGGCACTTTCCTATATTCCTATTCAGGTAAGGGCTGCAGTTTAGGGGAAGATCACCTGTTTTGTATGCTGGAGGCCCCAGGTTCAATCCCTAGCATCTCCAGTTACAGCTGGGAATGTCCTCTGCCAGTCGGTATAGATAACTCTGAGCTAAATGAGCAAGCAAAGAAGAGGCTCTACCGCTGAGCTTTGACCTTTCCTACTAAGCTGCCTTATACTGAGTCAGACGACTGGTCCATCTAGCTCAACGCTGTCTCCACGGACTGGGGGTGGCTCTCTAGGGTTTTAGGCAGGGGTCTCCCCCAGTCCTTCCAGGAGATGCTGGGGGTTAAACCTGGGACCTTTTGCATGCAAAGCAGGTGCTCCACCACTGGGCTAAGCCCCCACTTGGATGACTCACCACTGAAGGTGTGAACCACCCCCGCAGCAGTTATATTGTCTGATATGCAGGTTGCCTGGTGTATGACCTTTAATGGCAGTTTCAGATAAACAGGTCTTGACTCAGATAATGTTGGGCACTTCCAGACTGTTGTTATTTTTGGGTGGGATGCAGTCATATACCAGCAAATTCAGGTTGCACAATTACAGCTGATTTGGAGCTCTTGCTCAACAAACCTGCAAGTCCCCACCCTGCTCCTGCAGTGTAGGGGTCCTGATCATAGCTGTCAACTTTTCCCTTTTCTTGCGAGGAATCCTATTCAGAATAAGGGAATTTCCCTTTAAAAAAGGGAAACGTTGACAGCTATGGTCCTGATGCAGATCAGGATTCTATGCACTAGCAGTTTACAATTTTAAAAGCCATTAATGTCATTGCTAATTGCGTGAAATAGCACTACATCTAGCCTGGCCCTCAAGTCTTCATTTCTGTAAGTTATTGTCACTAATATGTGCATTCATATGCATGCTTCACCCTAGAATATACAGTTTTGTACACATGTTACTTGGCTAGGGAATTGTGTTGCACAATGTGGAAAACAGAATTTCCAAGGATGGCTGTTGTTTCTCATACAGTTTCAGAAAGTGTGAATAGAGGGGCATTATTTAAATGCAGGGAGACCCACTATTTTGTGCATTTTATAATTTTATAAGTTATGTGACTTCGCAGCTCAGTTTATCTTCTTCTTCTTTTTTTACAGTCTGTGGTGTTTTATGTATTGTGACTTTGTTCTTATTTCAATTGATTATAGCCTAGTAATGATTTGTTGTATATTGTGAATGATTTACTGTTTATTTATTATTTGCTGATTTTGAGAGTTGATTGTATCGTGTGATATTTACTTTTCAAACGGATTACAGAGTATGACTTAGACTGGTTTCTTTATTTTAGTAGTCATGTTTTCCACGATGCCGCATTTGCATCTTTCTCGTTTTGTCATTTCGATGGCATGCACAGCAATATAGAATGGTGGGATACAAATAAAACGTAATGTGAACTGAACTGAATTCATCCCACATCTCTACCGTTCAGCCACTATAGGACTAAACAATGGTTTAGCGTCACATCCAAATATGGCCAGTGTACATCACCTTTGTCTTTATAGCTTTCCTCCATTGTTATTGGCAAGTGACTATGTCCAGGGCAATAGCATGGCTTGAACCTGGCTGCCTAGACTAGCCATTTCCAGATAGGTGACCTCCAGATGTTTTGGACTCCCATCCAAAGGGTGACCTAGATTTATTGATTCCCCTGCTTGTTGCTGTATAAGGATCACGCAGATTGAATGGGAGATAACACCTGTTTCTTCAACCACTGTTCATTGCCATTTACTAAGAACTTGAACCTTAAGTGTGTTTATTTCTCCTCCCTCTCAATCCATGTTCCTTTGAGTTGCGTCTTTTTAGACTGTAAGCCTGAGAGCAGGGATTGCCCCCTTTTTTATTTAAATGATGTGTAAGCCACTCTGAGAGCCTTATTTGGCTCAACAGCAGGATGAAAAATTCTCTAAATAAATAAGCAGTCATTAGTGATGAAGAGTCATTAGTGATGAAGAGGGACGCGGGTGGCGCTGTGGGTTAAACCACAGAGCCTAGGACTTGCCGATCAGAAGGTCGGCGGTTCGAATCCCCGTGATGGAGTGAGCTCCTGTTCCGCGGTCCCTGCTCCTGCCAACCTAGCAGTTCGAAAGCACGTCAAAGTGCAAGTAGATAAATAGGTACCGCTCCGGCGGGAAGGTAAACGGCGTTTCCGTGTGCTGCTCTGGTTCGCCAGAAGCAGCTTAGTCATGCTGGCCACATGACCCGGAAGCTGTACGCCAGCTAACTCGGCCAATAAAGCGAGATGAGCGCCGCAATCCCAGAGTCGGCAACGACTGGACCTAATGGTCAGGGGTCCCTTTACCTTTACCTTAGTGATGAAGGGGTTGTCCAGAGGAAGCCAGTATCAAGTTTCAAGGGCAGCGGAAAGGTCATTGCTCAGTGGTCAGGTTTTAGCTTTGCATGCAGAAGGTCCTTGGTTCAATTCCTGGCATATCCAGGTAGGACTGAAGAGATATTGGTCTAAAATCCTGCCGGTCAGTGTAAGCAGTACTGAGCTAGATAGACCACTGGTCTGACTCTGTATAAGGCAGCTTCCTATGCTTTATGGGAAGGGCCACAGCTCAGTGGCAGAGCATCTGCTTTGCATTAAGAAGGCACCACATTCAATCCCAGGCATTTCCGAGAATGCCCCCTGCCCGAAAACCCTGGACAGCCCCTGCCGGTTAGAGTAGATAACACAGTTAGATGGATCATTGATTCTGACTCAAGAGAAAGCAACTCCCTGTGTCCCTAACAGGCCAGCACTACTTGCTGACCACAGCCCACCAGCCTATGAACTGTAGCTGCATTGTGTCTGACAACCCTCCTGCTGGTTCTGTTGCCTGTGTGGTTAAGACTGCAAAATCGGGGAGGTTTACTGAGTCCCAGCTGTGGTGGGCTGCATTCTGTTTGGTTGGTCAGAGGTCCTGCTGGCTCCTTTCAGAGGCATCTGTTGCCTGCTATTCAGGCCAAAACACAGGACCATCAACCAGACCTTGGCTGAGATCCAGCCAGGAAAGTCCTTGCTTGAAAAATATTCCTCCCCACTTTCTTGAAAGGCCAGGGAAAACAATTGGGGGTTGGGCGGGGGGAGGAAGGTCTGCTTGTCAGCCAAGAGGGTCCTGAAAAGAAAGCTAGGGGAAAGGGCCCCCCTCTTCTCCATAATCCCCATTACATCCAGAGATGCTAAAAAACAAAAAAAACCCCAGAGCCTCCTGTCTAAATGAATACATTAGCTGCCCCCACCCGGCGAACCCGGTGATGCTTCACAGTGGAAAATGACTGGCAGCTGAAAGCCCAGGGGGGGGGGAGAAAAAGAGGCCACCATGCACAAAAGCCCTTAATTAGGAAACTGAAAGTGGTGGCGGCGGCAGCAGCAACAGCGGGGAAAGTGGGGTGGGGGTGGTGGGGGAGGGAAGAGAGAGGCCAGCCCTGATTGTGGGGGTCAACACTCCTTGAGTGGCTCTCTGAAGCACCAGCAATGAAGTGACCTCCCTAATCATGCGCTCCAGGATAAATTTGTGGTGGAGGGAAGGAAGGATGCCCCCCCCTCCACCATATGTGTAAGCACATCTCAACTCCCCCCCCCCCCAATGTCTCTGCTCTGTTTATCAAGCTTGACTATTTTTATTCCCCCCCCCCCAAGCAGCAGTCGATGATTAATCAACATGACCACTAAGACATTAATGATGCAAGGAAAAGAAGAGGAGCAACAGAAGCCCCCCCCCCCTCAAGTGACAAGGATTTGGGAAGCAGGGAGGGAATCATCTCCAGGAAGGGGTTTATATGTGGATGCCATAACGTGGATTTGTTAGGGGAAGCAGAAAGGGAGACACTTTAAGGTTCTAGTGCTGGGTGGGGGGCTTTATGAGCCCAAGGGCCACATTTGCTTCTGGGAAACCTTCCAGGGGCCACACGCTGGTGGTGGGCGAGGCCAGATACAAAACTGGGCAGAGCAATTAATGTGTATTTTACCTTGGCTAGCTTACACACACACACACACACACACACACACACACACACACACACGCATATCTTTTTCTGTGCAGAAACTAGTCTCCTGAACAAAGGTAATATTTAAATGAATCTCCTTAGCCACTTTTGCCTTTGGCCCTGCCCACCACTGACCTAGTAAATATGGAAAATCTATCTCAAACAACAACCAAGAATGAAGGAAAAGCTGAGGGTGGGAAGGCAGATAGATATACATATCTGCTCCCTGGCAAAATACCCTCCCGGCACATCTATGCTCAACTCTTAGCAGCAAACATTGTCAAACATTGTGCCACAAATTAGTTCAGATTCATTGGAGGTCTCTGGAGCACTGACTAGTTACAGCCCATGGGATAATAGAATCATAGAATTGTAGAGTTAGAAGGGATGCTGAGGGTTAATTAGTCCAACCCACTGCAATGCAATAATCTTTAAAAGATAGTACATGACAAATGGCCATCCAACCTCTGCTTAAAAACTTCCAGGGCAGGAGAGTCTACCACCTCTTGTGGGAGACCATTCCATTGTCGAACAGGCTCCTACTGTCAGAAAGCATTTCTTGATGTTTAGTCAGAATCTCCTTTCTTGTAACTTGACGCCATTGGTTCAGATCCTAGCCTCCAGAGCAGGAGAAAACAAGTTTGCTCCATCTTTCCATGTGACAGCCCTTTAGATATTTGACCGAAGCAGATGGGCTATGACTTCCCTTGATCGAGACACTATACTTATGTCAACGCAGCCTTAATAGCATTAACTTTGCTGCTGCTTGTTAGTAGCAATACTCCTTTGGTGCTGATGCATGACAGGGCCTTCTTACTGGTGGCTCCTTGTCTTCCGAACAAGTTATGTGTATCCCCCTTATAATAATCAGAGGAATTTACCGTGTTTTTCCATGTATAAGACTAGGTTTTTTTCCTTTAAAATGTCAAAATTTGGGGGGCGTCTTATACACAGATACATCTCCCCCATTTTCTTAAATCGGAGTCCCCCAAAATAGGGGGCATATTATACACAGGGGCATCTTATAGATGGAAAAATATGGTAATAACATCCCTTTTCACCTAGGCATGCAACGGCTAAAATGTGCTATTCCCAGCAACTCTGAAATTATAAGCTGTCAGGGTAATGTTATGTGACTGTTTCAAAATGTTTTGAGGTTTTTTTATGGGTTTTTGACATTATGCTGAATTCGGCCGGTTGCTAGAGGTTTGTATCCAACCAAGTTCTACTTATAGACCCACTAAAATTAATGAACCTAGTTAGCCGCGCTTATGAGTTTCAATGGGTAGGGCTGGCATTGGATACAACCCTAGGTTTTTAAATGTTCTAAACTGTTTTTAAGAGTTTTAAATATGGCTTTATATTGTTTTTTACTGTATTGTTTCGCTATGAAGAAAGTTTACAGCATTTAGGACTTCTGAGTCTATAGAGAAAAGGCATGGAGAAAGTGGATAAAGAAAATATTTTCTCCCTCTCTCATAACACTAGAACTCTTATGCATCCAATGAAACTGAATGTTGGAAGATTCGGGGCAGATAAAAGGAAGTACTTCTTCAAATAGTGCACAGTTAAACTATGGAACTCACTGCCACAGGAAGCAATGATGGCCACCTATGTGGATGGCTTTAAAAAAGGACTGAACATATGCATGGGGGATAATGCTATTGATAGCTACTAGCCATGATGGTTATGCTCTGCCTCCACACTCAGGCAGTAAAGCTTCTGAATGCCACTTGCTGGAAACTACAGGAGAGGAGAGGGCTCTTGTGCTCAGGTCCTGTTTGATGGTTTCCCAGAGGCATCTGTTGGTCCTCTGTGAGAACAGGATGCCGGACAAGATGGGCTATGCCCTGATTCAGCAGGCTCGTTTTCATGTTCTTATGTTATTGTTTTGCCACTTTGTTGTTTTGCTGACCTGGGGTCCTTTGAGAGGAAAGATGGGGCAGAAATCTGAAATAATACTAATAGTACCGTATTTTTCGCCCTATAGGACGCACTTTTTCCCCTCCAAAAATGAAGGGGAAATCTGTGTGCGTCCTATGGGGCGAATACAGGCTTTCGCTGAAGCTTGGAGAGCGAGAGGGGTCGGTGCGCACCGACCCCTCTCGCTCTCCAGGCTTCAGGAAGCTATCAGCAAGCCTGGGGATCCCGCAGGAGTTCCCTCAGGGCTCCCCACGCTGCGGATAGCAGCCTGCCGCCCGGCGCGCAGAGCGCCCTGAAGCAGAGCGCCCCGCGCGCCAGGCAGACATCGGCCAGCCCCACAAGCTCGGGGGACAGCAGGGAGGCGCAGTGCCCGCTGTTCCCCGACCTGGTTTTGGGGGGGAAATAAAGGGAAATTTTTTCCCTTTATTTCCCCCCCAAAAAACTAGGTGCGTCCTATGGGACGGAGCGTCCTATGGGACGAAAAATACAGTAATCAGAAAGGGGAGTGGAAAGCAGCAGAGGATTTCTCTGGAGAACTGAAAAGCAAGCTTACCCTGGGATGCTGCACATCCATGCAGGCTGAGTTCTGCCACCCGCCCCTCCACTCGTAAAAGCCTCAATTAACTCTGCATTAATTATTCAATCAGAACAATGTGTCTCCGGGTCCCACGCAGCCCAGATTCAGTTACCGATGCTCCTTGGGAGAAAACTTGGCTAGGCTCACAGCTCAGGACATAAATATTGTACTTCCGTGAGCTTTGGAGTTGCTGGTTTGGAATTCCTTATTTCCTCAAATCTGTCCCTCCTCCTTCTGTAATCATTGCCTTTAGCAGTTTTAATTAATGTATCTCCAGCCTTTGTTCAGAACAAAACACAGCATTGCAGGGACGAGGCAGTGGAGTCTATCTGGTCTGTATCCAGTGCTACTTCTACCCAGCGTAGATCCATTGAAATGAATTAACACAACCATTTTTGGTCCTTTAGTTTCAGTGGGTTTACTCTAAATAGGACTTGCATCTGCACTATACACTTAAAGCAGTATCAGACCACTTGAAACAGTCAAGCTTCACCCAAAGAATCATGGGAACTGTAGTTCCACTGCACAAATGAGAACCATTTGCTGGACCTCCTATGGAAGAAGCATGCAGTAGTCCAGACTACAGTGCGTCTATTTCCCAACCTTGACCTATTAGCAAAGCCTTCAAGCTCCCCTCCAGTTTGTTTTGTCATTGGTGCAATTATGGTGCATTAGTGATGGATTATTACTGGACAATCCACAGATCGTTCAACTTTCTTAGTCATTCTACAATGCTTTCCAAATGTTATCACATTATTGTCATCTGGAAGGGCACTCTTGCACTATCACAGAACAGAAGTGGGACAGCCCTCTCTCCCTTGGGATGTTTGCGGTATGAAAAGTTACCAAAATTTCAGCAGGAAGTTACAGGACGTGCACTAATTAGAAACAAAGCAGTATGGATGCCCCAAAACTTTTGCAGGCACGAAACAGTACTGAAAACAGGACTGCATGTAAACCATTCTGTGATCTCTTGACGAAGGGTGGTATATAAATTTAATAAATAATAATACCATCTTTAGCATAAATCATAACGAGTGCACCATAAAGTGAATGTCTGGAAGGGCCCCACAATGCAAGGAAGTCACTGAGCCACAGGAAGCAATAGAAACCAGCAAGTCACTCTCTACCAGGTTTGGTGAAAAACCCTGCTTTGTGTGGCAAGCTCTCAAACCCTTCCAGGGAGTGGAATAAAGACAAATGAAACAGTATTTTTTGTTAATGGGTGAAAAAGGCCACAATTTTATTGGTTATAGAATGTGAGTGGTATTGGCTTAGGCACTGGAAACCACATGACTATATCTGACTCCTGCCTGTCTGCAGGAGTCTTGGAAGGGTTAACCACCAGTAGAGACTCCGCCAGGGTCACCGCTAGGGGTCATGCCATGGCCCTAGCCCCCCATCTGGGGCTTTGGATAGAGACCACGCCCCCCCCGATTCCTTTAACGGAGTACCCTTGAATTAGGAGGGGTAGGTGATGGCCACTACCTCCTCTCCCCTTCAACCTAATACTCCAATGCCTAACCGCCAAACCTTACAAAGTTGTGACGATTTGCTACGAGGTAGGTGAAAAAACCAAATGGCCGGTGCCAATTTGCCAAGTGGAAAAATTCCTACTAGGCACCTTGGACAACCAAGACGACCAACCAAGGTCCATAGCAAGGTCAAGAAATAAAAGAGCCTAACCTAAGGGAGGGAGGGAGGGAGAACTGGCCGAGCAGGGAGAAAAACAGGGGCGAGTCCTCAGCTGTGGACAGTTTAAATAACCCGTGCCACGCCCCCGGACCGTCCGAATTGGATGGCCTAAGGGTGACGTGGCTGAGGACCATTCAGTGGCGCAGGGGTGATTCTGCCCTGCGAGCGTGGGGAGGGCTTGCTCCTAGCCCGCAACGACATCTCCCCAGGAACATGAAATGGCTTTAAAAAAATAAAATAAAATCTCCAAATATTAACTTCAAGACCACTGGGCAATTTCACACATACATGTTTTCCTCTTGACAACTGCAGCAACAAACTGTAACTTGCATGTGTGAATGGAAGCTTCACAGATATTACACTGACCCACCCAAAGATCTTTCACCATTACCAGAGGTGTTGCAGAATTCTGACAGAGAGAGAAACAGTAGTGGAAATCGCCAATATTCGCTCATTCGTCCCACATCCAAAATGGAAACAAATCTGGTGAATGCGATCAGCATTTGCTACTGTTGTTGCTTTCATTCCTCAAAGGATATGTAATTGATTACGTTTTCCTCCCTTTGGCATTATGTTTTCTTTGTATGGCTATGAATGGGGTGAAGCAACTTAACAACACAATTTATGTAATAATGTAAAATTCTGTCACGGCGGACACAGAGACAAATAATGTGGGATTTTTTTGGTGGAAGACAAACTGCAGTAGAACAGAAACGGTGCTGAATGTCATGACTAGAGGGTATGATGGAAAATGATGCTTCCTTATATCCCTAACCATCACGGCGGGGGGGTGGGGGGTGGGCAGGTGAAGCCAGACAAGATCCATAAACAGGTAACGGAGAAAACAGTCAGCTGTATGGTCCTGTCCACAGAAAACATAGTCCCATATGTCTCTCATTCCTACACACACGTATCGTTGTATCTGGCTTTAACTGCACAACTGCCACTGGCACACAATTGGACCTGCTTCCCTCACAAAGGTGATCACACCCCCTCCATCAACTTGCATATAGCCTCCCATGAGGAAATCCATGGTAGCCATCTCTTGGCAAACTGATTTGCAAAAAATCCAAACAAACCAAGGTTGAGTCGTGGCTGCAGCGGCAGCAGCCGTGGCTGGTGGAGTAAACAAACCAGCATATTTATACCATAGGAGCCATTTCCATGTTGCTCTTTCTTTCCCCTTCCAAAATGCTTCAGGGCAACAAGCGAGGGAGAGAAGAGTTGTAAATATTTCATTCCTTTCCCTTCTCTCGCCCCCCCCCCTTTTGGCAGCAAAACACCCAAAGTCTGCACTTCATCGAGTTGGGGAAGAGGGAGGAGAAGGGAGGAGGAGGGTGTAAAAATGCAGCCTGCATGCATCAGCCATCAGGGAGCATCACACTCAAGCAGACAGATGGCTGGTTTGGCGATCTTCAGGTGCAAGGTTATCTGCTAGGGTCTGCTCTCTGGGAGCCAGTGAGGTGCTCAGACCTTGCACTGGGGCATGAGGGAGAGAGGCCTCCAGAGCCAGTCTCAGATGTCTGGGGGCATCTGTGATATGGGCAGAGGGCATTCAGGGCATGCCAAAAGGTGAGGAGGAAAGACAACGCAGGCCAGCCTCTCACTCCGCCTCGCTGGCTCTTGGGCCTGCTGTGCAAACAAAGCGGGGGAAGCAAACAGAATTTGTTTTTGTTTTTCACACTGGGAAGGAGGAGCAGGCCAAACACCCTCTAATATAATTCATTTATTATTTCCAGTGTGGCTTAGTGTCAGACTAGAATATGGGAAACAAGGGTTCAAATCACCACTAGGCCAGGAAGCCCGCTGGGTGTAACCTTGGGCGAGGTACTGTCTCCCTGCCAAACTTCCCTCACAGGCTTGATGCGAGGACAAAATGGAAAGAGGGGGAAATCATGTACATCTCCTTGAGCTCCTTTGAGGAAAGAAGAGGTGTAAATGCAATAAATTATAGCCTGTTTTCTATCAGAAGATCTCAAAGCGGTATGCAAGTGTCCATCTGTCTATCTATGTTACAATAAAAACCATGTAAAATTATTTACATAACAGAATGTACAAACAATATCCATATCCATAATCAATACCTATATAAATAAAATCAGAGAGCGGTAGCACACATTATTCACAGTCTTGCTTGCCACTCATTTCACACCACTGCATACATTTGCTACCTCAAGCAAATTTTTTCTATTTACCAACCACTCAAAAACAAACCCACTCACACTCAACAATATTACAACTCACATGCAAAGGATCGCCACCAAGGAGACTCAAGTAAGATGCTCTTCCCATTTCAGAAGCACTAATGGGCTCATGCCCCACACCCACCAGACTATGTAATAATCCTCTCCCACCTCTCATCTGAGGAACAGAGGCCGTTACATACCTTATTTGTTTCTGCCAGCATCTAAAAGCTGTTCTTTAAAACTGTTTCTCCAAACTTCTGACCACTGGCATGTCCTTAAACAAAAGAAGTTTAGGTTGGAGGTGAAAGTTGGAGGTGAAAGAGTAAGAACAACCCACCCTCAGAAGAGCCTATCAGCCTGGAGCTCCTGGGTGAGTCCCCATCCTGAGTATACAATTTGATTTGGAAAGGTGAGATCTGAGACTCATTCAAAGAAGCAACGGGCAGCCTCCTCTGAGGACAGGTAACTCTGTTGCATCCCAACAATAGATGTGGTTGCCCGATCCAAATCCAAAAGTGATGGAGCACATGGTTTTGAAATTCATGGTGTTGTTGTTGTTTTTTTACCAGGACACACTCAAATAAATTCAGCTGATTGGGAGAATCAGGGCAAGGTGCTATGCGACAGCACCTATCAGCAGGAACTTAATCCCCATAAAGGGGCTGCCCAGACAGGCAAGTGAAAAAGACATCACTGCTGCAGTTAGTATGGGAATGAACCAGGGTGTGCATGTGCTGCCCTTTTTCTTTCTTTTTTTTAGGTCGTTCCCAAGACTTGCAAACGAAAACAACAGAGGAAAATATCTCAGCTAGGGGCTCCTTTGAAGTTTCCACCACATGCTGAAGGGACAGCCCACTTTTCAGTTTAAATTTTTAAAGTTAAAACTTAAAAAACAGCTAGCGGCTGCAGGGGAGACTTCAAAGGAAGGCCAGGCTCTGTGCATATGGCGGCGTTCTTGGATCCCGGCCACAGAGGACAAATGCAGATTTAATTCAGGAGCCTTCCCAAGTATCCTCCCTCCTGCAAGCTGGCTGCAGGGTAAGAAATTATGGCCCGGGAAAAGGACAAAAAAAGTCAGGCAGGCCTTCCGATAAAACGAAGCATATTATAGGAAGCGAGAGAGTTGAGAAGGAGGACTCCTGCATGAAAAGGAACCAGTACAAATGCTGGTTTCGGCTCCCACCCTCCAGCCTCCCAGCTCAGAGCAATTTCCATCCTGAAATTAGTAAGTGCTTTGTTATGCCGTTTAGCTCGCCTATGTTTTCACCTCTCACTTGGTTAACTCGGAGGAGCGTCGTTAACTTTGGCTAGAGAAGCCAAGCGGTGACTGCGGCTGATGGAAGTTGCAATCCAAAACACCTGGAGGCCACCAAGCTGGCAAAGGCTGGGATGGAGAATCAGCCACCAAAGTTGCTTCATAAATAAAATGAGACTTCTATTTCTTTTAAAATGTTCTCATCCAATGACAATCATAACACAATCAAATACCTAGGCTGCGTACACACAATAGATTCCGGAATCAATGAAGACTGCTTTTTTTTCCTGCATAGGCTACATGCCACCTAGATCTATTGCATATATTTTGCCCCTGAAAAGCCCTTCTTGAGACACTGGTTTCATTCCCAAAATAAAAGCTTGTTGCAGATCCCACATTACTCTGCAGTGTATCCATTTGGAAACAGATGTAGGTGGTTCTGGCATTATTATTATTATTATTTTGGCGAGGGGGGGGGACTACGCCTGCCCAGTGAAGTTGAGGGTGGGCCAAAGCCATATCATTATCACCACTTCCTTCTTCATTCACTTGGGTCATGTGCAGGGAGGTTTGGCTAACCTACCAAGTAACCAGACCCACCCCTGTGGGCAAGAGGATCTAGAACTCATCTAAACCGGAAGCAGCATGTTATATTTATTTAATTATTTCATAAAATTTATGCATGGCTTGATTGAAAAACACACACACAAAACTCAAAGCGGTTTACTAAAAAACAACAAGGAAATCAAGGGGAAAATGACATCTATACTTTAAAACATGCAAAAGTTAAATCAGATTTAAATTATCTCAGCTTTTGAAGTATCTGGGCAGGCGTGTTTAAACAAGAATGTTTTTCACAGGCGCAAAAAATAATACAGTGTGTGTGCCTGCATGATATCAATAGGCAGGGAGTTCCAAAGGGTAGATACTGCCACACTAAATGATTGCGTTCTCACAAATGCACAATGGGTATTATGTGGCACTTGTAGTAGCTGAGGATGAATGATTCTGGACTGAGGAAAAGTACACAGCCTGACTCCCTCTCTCGGCAATCTTCGCGGAGCTCTGGCCCAATGGTTGCCAGCGGCTTGAATTAATTAATTTTATAATGAATGATTTTAGAGTGTTGTTTGTGCTGTACTTTTGTACTGTTTTATTGTTGTTAGCCGCCCTGAGCCCGGCTTCGGCTGGGGAGGGCGGGATATAAATAAAATTTATTATTATTATTATTATTATTATTATTATTATTATTACATGTTTGTGCTACAAATGGGTTGGTGTGTATGCAGCCTTACTAAGGAGTCAGATCAACTGGACTCATTGCGGCTTGCTTCTGAGTAAGTGGGTTCAGGACCGCAGCTGGCAGACTGCTGCGGTTGTTCTTTGTTGCTTAAACATGAGCAGCAAATTTTCAGAACCGATAAATAAATGTGTTTATGTCAAAGAGCTGCAAAAAATGCACAAAAAATAGAGGATCAAAGATCTCGTTTTAATTACCTTTCTTCCTGTAACGACACCGATCACTCACTGATGGAATGTCATCACTGCAAAAAGAAAAAGAACAATTCCAAAAATATCAAGCCCAGGATATACAGAGTATGCAAACAAAATGGGTATAGATAAACATTAGCATTAATATTATTTATTCAACATTGTTCACATTGAACAGAACAAGGCATCCCTTGTTATAGCTTTTCAGAAGTGGCTCCATATTTCTGGAGCACTCACCCGAAGAAAGAACACCTTGTGCTGCTAGTTTTATTCTATTTTATTTTCACGGGTGTTGTTGTTGTTGGGTTTTTTTGTATTTTATTATTTTAGTATGTAAACTTGTAAATTGCCCATAGAACTTTTGGGAAGGTCCATAGCTCAATGGTAGAGAACCTACTTTGCCTACAAAATGTCCCTGGTTCAATCTCTGGCATCTCCAGATAAGACTGGGGAAGATTCCTAGCTTTAAACCCTGCAGAGCAGCTGCCAGTCAGTGCAGACAATACTGAACTAGATGGACCAATTTTGTGACTCAATATAAAACTATTTCCTATGTTCCTGTGTCTTAAAGGGAGGGTTGTAACTCAGGGGCAGAGCATCTGCCTTGTATCCAGAATGTCCCAGGTTTAATCCTGTACATATCCAGGCAGGGCTAGGAAAGTTCCTCTGCCTGAAACACTGCAGACCTGCTGCCAGTCAGTGTAGACATTGAGCTAGATGGCCTGATGGTCTGACTCAGTATCAAGGACGGCCAGCCCGTGAGGCAGGCTAAGTCAGCTGCCCTTGTACCTCATGTATTGGAAGCCCAAGAGGAAGAATGTGGTATCATGAGAACAGGCCTTTTTAGTGGTGGCACTCTGCTTATGAAATGCTCTTCCCAGGGAGACTCACCTGGTGCCATCTTTATCTAGTTTTAGGCACCACACAAAAAATTCCTTTAACAACCCACAAGTCTTAATAAAAGAAAGAGCAGTCAATCACACAGAGAGACATCAGGTAAACTCCTTTCTGGATGATGCTTCTAGCTCTGAAGAGCCTTTGGTCTAGAGATGGGGATGCTCTCACTGGACCACAGCTCCCATCATCTCTGACCATTGGGCCTGTAGGCTGGGACTGGTGGGAGTTAGGAGTCTAACAATGGGGAGGCTTCAGACTTCCCAGCCCTGGTGAGCATAGAAGCCTGTTGTTAGTTTGCGCAGTGGTGGTAAAAGACCCATTTCCTTCTCTGCTGACTAGATGAGACAGTCAAAACTCCATGGGCCTGCAGCGATGGTCATTGATTTAATTAGAAGCTGTGATCTCCAGCACATCCGAAAAATCGGCTACGAATGATCAAAGGATATTAGCTTTTGGGAGTCCCTAGCAAGCAGCATTATCACCTTCAGAGCCATCAAAGGAAATCTAACATCATCAAAGGTGGTTGGGGTGAAATCACCAATAAACCCACAAAAATATTTTATACAATTGCTCTTCTTATTTTTATTTTATTTTAAAAGGTTTTTATTCCATGCAGGGCTTACTGTCAGCCACACCCCTGAAATTTGTGATCAGCACATCCTCTGATGTTTGAAAAAGGAACCTGTTTTATACCAGGATTGGTATTTCATAGAACTGTAAAGCTGGAAGGGATCACAAGGGTCATCTATTCCAACCCTCTGCAATGCAAGAATCTTTTGTCCAACATGGAGCTCATGCTTTACCGACTGAGCTATCCAACAAGCCAACTGACCCAGTACCATCTGCTCTTCCTGGCAATGGCTCCCCAGGAGATCAGGCAGAGATAAGGTCTTACCCATAGGGACATAGAAAGCTGCCTTACAGAGTCATACCATTGGTCCATCTAACTCAGTGTTGTTTGCACTGACTGGCAGTGGCCCTCTAGGGTTTCAGGCAGGAAGTCTCTCACAGTCCTACTTGGAGATGCACTACCACTGAGATACTGCCCACAGAAACATAGAAGTCAGACCACTGGTTCTTCTAGCTCTCCAATATTCCAGAGAGGGGACATTCCTAACTGTGCCTGGAGATGCCAGGGATTGAACCTGGGACTGTTTGCATACCAAATGCAATGTGTTCAGTCAGGCACAATCCCAGGGATGTGGCAGAAGCTTTTGTGGACCTGCAATACAGAGGTTCAAATTGGGCCAGTCACAATCTTTTAGCCCACCGTTTCTCAAACTTGGCTCTCCAGCTGTTCTTGGACTACAACTGCCATAACCACTAGCTAGCAGGATAAGCGGTGAGGGATGGTGGGAACTGGTAGTCCAAAAACAGAACTGTAGTCCAAGTTTGGGAAACCCTGTTTTAGCCTAATCTACCTCACAGGGTTATTGCGGAGATATAACAGGTGGGTGGGACCATGTAAGCTTCTTTCAGAAACGTGGAGGAAGGGCAAGATAAAAATAAAAGTTATTAGCAGGGCTTTCCCCCGGGGGGTATTCAAAGGTACTCTGTACAGTGGTACCTCAGGTTAAGTACTTAATTCGTTCCTGAGGTCCGTTCTTAACCTGAAACTGTTCTTAACCTGAAGCACCACTTTAGCTAATGGGGCCTCCTGCGGCTGCCGCGCCGCTGGAGCACGATTTCTGTTCTTATCCTGAAGCAAAGTTCTTAACCTGAAGCACTATTTCTGGCTTAGTGTAGTGTGTAACCTGAAGCGTATGTAACCCGAGGTACCACTGTATCAGCACCTCTTTGTTGTTGTTGTTGTTGTTGTTGTTAAAAAGTGTAACAACTTCATGGTGAGTACTGCACCTGTTTTTCAAGAAAAGAAAGCACTGGTTATTACTATTATTATGAAGGATAAGAAATCCATAAAGACTTTTGTCACCATAATTCTGGCTTTCAGGACAAAGAACAAGAAGAAACAAGAGTAAAGTAGTCAATAAAGGCTTCTGCTACAGTAAGTCTGGTCACCTTTCAGGTGCCACAAGTCTCTTTCCTCCTTATGCACTCTGCTCCTGTGTGTAGACCCCCAGGCTTACCAAGCCAGTCACCCCAAGCTTAATTTCGTTTTTACAAAACAAAGACTGCCCCCATCCCTTAGCACCACCATCAAATAGCTGAGTTTGGGAGCGGGAGCGCAACGAGGAAGGAGAGGGGCGGCAGCGCGGCGCATGGATGGAAAGATGGATGAATGCTGCGTTCCTCTTCCTCTTCCCAAGAGGCCTCGATGGCGAAGGGGGCGACGACGCTGCGCCTTTACGCGCCGGGGTCAGGTCTCCTCTGGCCGCCTGGCTCCGCTCCGGCCTGGCTGCCCCTCGCAGCCGGCAGTCGCGGGCCTCCCACGTGGAGCCGCCGCCGCCTCTCCTCCGTCTCCTCCTCCTCCGACAGCTGCAGACGGCGCAGCGCAGCGAGACTCCCCCGCTGGCAGATCGATGCCGCTCGCCTTTCATCTGACCGGCGGCGCTCTGGGGAGGGGACGGGGAGGAATCCAGGCTTCCCGGAATCAGCAGCAGCAGCCGCCGCCGCCGAGAGCGAGGGAGGCGAAGCGCGGAGGCAGGAGCCGGCGTTGTTTACTGGCCCGGCGCACTCACAGCCGGGAAGGGAGGGGAGGGAAATGCGGGGAGGAGAGCTGCTCTGTCTCCTTCCCTTCCTACGAAAAGGATCAGAGGAGGAGAAAGAGAGGCGCTGCTCAAAAAGAAAAAAGAAAAAAAGCATGCCCAAGCTGTTTCAAGCACAGGGACATAACAAGGTGCGGGTCTATCCAGCTGGCCGAGGCTCTCCAGGGTTTCAGATAGGGAAACCAATAGCCTGGAGCTAGATTAGAACATGGGAGAAAATAGGATACTGACTTGAACGAAATCAGGCCAGTGGTACCTCTCACACTGGCTGGCAGAACATGGGAGCTTCTGAATGTGAAGCAGGTGCTCTGCCCCTGAGCTTATGACGTTTCCCCAATGATGGGGGCAATGATTTGGAGCAGCACAGGTTTCTAATTCTTGCCAGCAGGGAGGGACCATGGCTCCCCATATGCTTCAGAATACACACATACAAAATTCCCAGGTTCAGACCAGCACCTCCAGTTTAAGACAGTGGTAAATGGTAAAAAAGAACAGTTGTCCATTACAGAACCTAGGAGAGACTAGACAATACTAAGCTTGATGAACAAATAATCAAACCTACTGTTCGATCCCAGCTCCTGCCAACCTAGCAGTTCGAAAGCACGTCAAAGTGCAAGTAGATAAATAGGTACCACTCCGGCGGGAAGGTACCGTATTTTTCACTCTATAGGGCGCATCGGACCATAGGGCGCACCTAGATTTTAGGGGGGGGGGGAAATAAAGGGGAAAAAATTATTCCTCCCCCCAGCCCCAAAGAGCAAAGAAGCCAAGACAGTGAGCGGGATGGATCCCACTCGCTGTCCTGGCTTCGTTTTTAGCCCCCAGAATGGGTCTGGGAGTTTGGGAGCGGCGGCGAGGTTGCACGCAACCTCGCCTTCGCTCCTGGAGCTTGCCGGGCTGGGGGCCAGAGCTCCCCCCGACCCCAGCCACCAGAACGGGTCCGTGAGCGGGGGCGAGATTGCGCGCAACCTTGCCTTCGCTCCTGGAGCTTGCCGGGCTGGGGTGGGGAGACTTGACCCCGGCGCGCTCCGAAGGCTTGCGGGTAGCTTCCTGAAGCCTGCATTTGCTCCATAGGACGCACACACATTTCCCCTTCATTTTTGGAGGGGAAAAAGTGCGTCCTATAGAGCGAAAAATACGGTAAATGGCGTTTCCGTGCGCTGCTTTGGTTCGCCAGAAGCGGCTTAGTCATGCTGGCCACATGACCTGGAAGCTGTACGCCGGCTCCCTCGGCCAACAAAGCGAGATGAGCACTGCAACCTCAGAGTCGGTCACAACTGAACCTAATGGTCAGGGGTCCCTTTACGTTTACCTTTACTATGATCCAATTTATTGTAGTTTGAACTGTAAATTGTAGAAGTTGCTGAAAGCTGTTAGGAGACCCTTATTTCCCTCACAGAACCACAATTCCCAAAGTGGTCTAACAATAAACCCCTCTTCCCCAGAAACTCTGGGAATTTTAGCTCTGTGAGGAGAACAGAGACCTCCAAACAACTAGCAGCACCTTTCATGAACTACAGTTCCCAGGATTCTCTGGGGGAAACCATGACTATTTAAAATGGTATGATACTGTTTAAATGTATACATTTCTGTTCTGTTCCTTGCCCCTGTGCATGTTGGCAGAGTGTGTATAAGTGCTCCCTGGCCCTGTTCTGCTTCTGGGTCCTAAAGGACCCACACTTCAGCAATCGCACAGCAATTGAACATGTCTAAAATGGTTGTCACTGTAGTACAGAGGGGTTCCTATGTTCCTACACTGTTACCTAATCTGACCAAGAAATAGGTAAAGGTAAAGGGACCCCTGACCATTAGGTCCAGTCATGATCGACTCTGGGGTTGCGGCACTCATCTCACTTTATTGGCCGAGGGAGCCGGCGTACAGCTTCCGGGTCATGTGGCCAGCATGACTAAGCTGCTTCTGGCGAACCAGAGCAGCGCATGGAAATGCTGTTTACCTTCTTAAATTCTTCATAGCAGGCTTAGCAGCTCTTCCTACAGCAGCAGTTTGTTTTCCCTTCACAGGCTTAGTGAATCAGAAGAACCACATGGCAGGCACATCCATAAATACATCTCTCTTCTTCACCCCTTCACCACCTTTTTTTAAAAAAAAATTCACACATGTACACACTAACCACCACACCCTGTCTTCCATCAAGCTTGTATAGCATTTAAAAAGTTCAGAGATATGATAACGGAACAGAAAATGGTTCATCTCTTATCTCTTGGGTGTCAAGAGTCTGAAGGCTCCTTGCTGTGGGATACCACAGCCTTTTTTAGTGTGCATGTGTGGGTGGAACGAGTAGAAAGGAAAACGATTACAATAAATGTGAAGCAGAAGACCAGAGGCAAACCCCTGGCTGAGACTTCCTTCTTGCTGAGCTGAAAACCAGAAATGCAAAACAGAGGAAGTTAAAAGTGGCTTTTTATCTCCCTAGCCCCAAAGTGTGTGTGTGTGTGGGTTACGACAATAGAAGGGGTAGAACCTGGGGCTGATGATTAGATGGTTTTTATTTTTAGATTTGGCCTTAATCTTGCTTCATAAACAATGTTAGCGCTTATGCGCTCAATGTAGCCCTCTGATTCTTTTTCTTTCCCATATGCTTTGGAGATGGGTTTGGTGGAGCTTCCTGCATCACACAGATTCACATGTGTTGCATGAGAGAGAAGGGGGGTAGGGAGGATAGGAAATGGCATTTGCTATGTGTAGAACCATGTTACATAACCATACTTTCATGGCTGCATCCCTCACCAGTGCCACGAGAACACTTAAACGGTACACAGCTCAGCTAAAAGAGGGATTGATTTTCCTGGACATTTTGTCCTGTACTGAAAGGCCTCCCCCTGCCTCTTTCAGTGATAAAGGAACAATAAAGGGTTCACCTGTTCAGCAAACATTACAATGATCAGGCTTCATTCACCTTTAGCGACACCATCACATTCATTAACTGATGCCTGATTGTCTAGGACAATGGTTCTCAAACTTTGTCTCTGGGCCACACTTTCATAATAAAAATTTGCTTGTGCCGCACCAATTTTTTTATTGGTGTGGTTTTATTATTTTATTGGTGTGGTTTTATTATTATTTACATGGGGGGGAGAGAAACAACAACTAGCAGCGCTTGATTTATAACATAGAGCACAACTACCTTATAATATGATCAAGGGACATCAGGAAAGTATAAAACAATAGAGCTACATTAGGATATTAATCATTCCCAAATTATAATGATAAACGAGCCTCTTACTATGTACCTTAAGTATGCATACAAACTCCATGAAAGGTGTTAATTTGCTTTTGCCGGGTCATCGCATTTATATTAGGTCTAATTTGGGACAAACAAACTCTCATCTCCTCATCAAGGCAAAGAAACCTTTCTCTTTTCTGATCTTTCATATTTATCAGAGCTGAAAATCCCTATTCACAACATGTGGAAAACTGTAGAACAGCCAATGCTCTTGACGTAAGGCAGGCACCCCCAAACTCAGCCCTCCAGATGTTTTGGGACTACAATTCCCATCATCCCTGACCACTGGTCCTGTTAGCGAGGGATGATGGGAGTTGTAGTCCCAAAACATCTGGAGGGCCGAGTTTGGGAATGCCTGACGTAAGGCATGGATACTTTTTCTGGGTGGGTGTGCATGTAATCTATGCTATGCTATACTATACTGAACTATTTAAATGCTTCTTTACTTCTCCCTGAATCTTCCTGCTACACTTGCCATCCTCTCTTGCTACACTAGTGTGGATCGCCACACCCTTTGAAAACCACTGGCCTAGGGCTGTCCTTGTGGCCAGTCCAGGAGCATTGCCTTCATTCTAAATTGGCTCTGGACAACACCAAATCCAATGTGGTACATAGCTGTGCAACACTGCCACATTTACCATGTGATCTGTGACCGGAAGCCTCACCCAAGGATGGAGAAAGAAACTCTAGCAAAGAAAAATAATAATGGTGTAGCATCAGCAGCAGGAAAAGAAACGAGTGGCAGCACACAGCTCACAAACACACACCACACAAAGAGAAGTGAGCATTCACACATTTAACGGTTTATTGTTGCAAATGCTCTACTCTGAACCCCAGAATCAAAACAGGTGCACTAGCAACCCTAGCTAAAAGTGTCTCTTCCTTTATGAAGAAAGTTGGAGAGAGAACAGGGGCCTGCATAAACTTGGCAGGCTACCTCCTCTCCCTTTCATACCAGATTCTCTCTCTTTCTCTCGCCTACGAAGACTCAACTGAAAAGGAAGACTTTCTGTTAAACCCCAGGAGTGAAGCAACTTGGCAAGAGGAGGATCGGGGGCTAGGGGGCACGTGCGTTGTGCTAATACCAGGGATCTTGTGGCCTACGGCTGATGCCTATTAAGCCAAGCTCTTTGGGGAATCTGTATGCATTCATCCTTTAAAGCCACCATATGTTCTGTGCCTTAATATTGCCAGGTGAGGACATTAAGATAGAGCAAACGTAACCCAGAGTTTTGTGCACCAGTGCTGTAGAGTGTTCTCTCTTCTGAAATACAAGAGGCCCCCATTGACACTGGCCTTCCAGCAGCTCTTGAAGACACACCAGTTTGCCCAAGCCATTCTCCTGATCTCTTGACTTGAGCTTCCAACTTTAAATGGGTCTAATAGTTGTTTTAACTGTTTTAGTTGTTACACTGATTCAACTAGCTCATCCCAAGGCTCACAGGGCTATGCAGGAATGTTTCCTGCACAGTCCATTTAGAAATCTACCATGCCAGGGAGAATAAGTGTATATAGCTGCTGTTTCTTCCTCACCTACTAGCTTCCTATGTGCAGTGAGCCTTGCAAATAAGTCCAGAAATGTTACTTGCTTTGATAAGCTCAGTTAGCAGTCCATCATACGTGATATGTTATTTATGGCATGATGGTAGCCTAAAAAGTGGGAGGGGCCAGCCAGAGAAGAACATGCTTTCAGTTAATGTACATGTGGGCGATTAACAGCCAATCCTAACAAATGCATTTCCTTGCTAGTTAGCATGAGAAGGGGCGAAGTCCATAGAGCTGTATTCCTGATAGGCAGACACTCAGGCCATAGAAATACAATTGTTAGCGAGAGCTGTGTGTGATGTCATTTCCCCTCCTCCTCTGGAGAGGAAGGAACATATAGTACTTCCTGTCCCTCTTTCTCTCCTTGATCAGCCATAAAGACAGATATACTCTGTGCTTGCTCCAGTCCCAGGCACAAGCCTGAGACCGTTTTTTTGTAAATATAAGTATTTTACCTGCAAAGCTTTTACTGCTGCTGTAGCTGAAAACCAATGCAAGACTAATAAGTAATTAAGTTATATATTATTATTTTTTAAGCCTGATCTTTATTGATCTAATTAAGTTATATTTTAAGCTTGCTTTTCAATATGTTGTCTGATTTCTTTGTTAAATAGAGGAAGAAAGGGGGAAGCCATCTTACTTCATAATTGGGCTTCATTAAGAGGCTTCACAGCCTATTCCTACATGCTTCAATTTTGCTGCTAAGGATGGGACTTTAAAACTTCAACCAACACATGTGGCGGCCTGGAAAGATAAATTGCAATTAATATATCCTCTCCTACCTATTAAAACCCATCCCACAGTACAAACATTCCTGGAGGAACTAATTTACAAACTGGAGCTTATTTTAAAGGAGGGGGGGGGCGACATGGCAGGAGGTTCCCATTAGAAGAAAGCAGGGCTCAACTCTCTGATAAAGGAAACTGGGGCATCCCACACATACAAGTGGTGGGAAATCCAAGGTGAAAAGCAGAGTGGAGGATGTCTGCGTAGAGCATTGCTGGAGAGACTTGAAGCATGGACATGAAATATGGTACTGTAACAGCTGTTTAGCACATTAGCCTGTTGGTGTGTGGGCATCAGGCCAAGGACTGCGAAGCTTGAATTGCAGCCATGATCCCTGTGCTCTACCTCTACAGTTGGAGGCAGTCATGCTTCTGAATGCCAGTTGCTAGAAGTCATAGGAGGCGAAAGAGGGCTCTTGTGCTTAGGTCCTGCTTGTGGGCTTCCCATTGGCATCTGGTTGGCCACTGTGAGAGCAGGATGCTGGACTAGGCGAGCTATTGGTCTGATGCAGCAGACTGTTCTTATGCAAACAAAATCTTAAGGGCTGCTTGGAGAAAGTGTTGAGTGTTCCCCTTCCCTGTGTTTACAGCAATTGTGGTTTTGTGCTTTTGTTTCCAATGCAGCAAGGGGTGCCCTGGTCTCGCTGCATCATGAAACCTAGCTGCCACCTACTCAGACTATGTTTCCTGGAACCACTTGAAACCCAACAGATGTTTCCCTTTGTGATGCATGCAAAGCAGAGGTGGGAGGGTTGCTGCTTGGGGTGAGGCAGCCCACGCCTGTGGTTTAAGGGATAGCCCCTATTCTTGGGCTTCCCCTTTTGGAACTTCCCTTGTACCAGAGGGCAGAAGGGAAGGAAGCTGATTTAGGGGAAGAGCTGCAACTCGAGGGCTAGAACAGCTGTTCCCTGGTCCAATCCCTGGTCCAATCCCTGGCTTCTCCATGGCTTAAATAATGGAGAGCTGCTGCCAGTGTGTGCCTTACTGAGCAAGTTGGACCAATGATGTGATTCCATGCAAGGCAGCTTCTTATATTCCTATGCCTTAAGGGAAAGGCAGTAACTCAGTAGGAAAACCTCTGTCTAGCACGTGCAAGCTCCCAGGTTCAATCCCCAGCATCTCCAGGTAGGGCTTGGAAATACTCCTACCTGAAACCTTGGAGAGCTACTGCCAGTTAGCCCTTCCAAGTGAGTTCCAAAATGTCCCCTTAAAAAGTTTCTTTCCCAAGTTTCTCTCATCCCCCAGAATAGGAAAAGACCACACATTTGGTCAATTAAAAAATGGTTTACTTACAAACACTTCAAAGGTCAGATTAACGTGCTTCAGAAAGCTGCCCAGGCAGTAAAACTTGGCTTAGTTACAAAGTGGTGAAAGGTCCTAAATATTGGAATAGGAACTCAAGAGTGGCTTGTGAGATCTATGGGGTTTTGCTGGAGCAACCAACTCAAACCTCTTCATAAGATGAGCTTTTTGGGTAGACTGGGGAAGAACAAAGGCTTGATTACCTAGTACCTCCCAAGGTAAGAGGAAGTGGACATAGCTAAGTTTGGCAGGACATCTTACTCTATGGTATTAACCCCTTATTGTATTAATTAAACTTAAGCATGTTGCTTATATGAGGCTAGTTATCCCAAAATCTTAAGGGAGAGGGTCATAGTTCAGTGGTAGAACATCTGCTTTGTATGTAGAAGGTCCCAGGTTCAATATCTGGGTTTAACTGTTGTTGAACCAACATTCCAAACTTGTTCCAACTCCACATGGAGCAATCCATCCTGAACTCTGACCTTGCCATAAAGCCCTGTTTCAACTGGGATCATTCTTTAGAGAAGAACGCTATAGAGGAGAAAGACTGAACACACAGATTTGCTGGTCCATACAGTCAGCAAAGCAGCACATTATCAACCCTGCTGGATTAAACAAGGGTCCATCTAGCACCTCCTCTCTACCAGTGGCCAAGCAGTGGAAGAGGACTATACCTCAGTGGTAGGGCATGTGCTTTGCACATAGAAAGTCCCAGTTCAATCCCTGGTATCTCCAGGTAAGGCTGGGAAAGAACCCTGCCTGAAACTCTGGAGAGCTGTTGGTAGTCAGTATAGACAATGCTGAGTTTGATAGACCAAGGATCTACCAGATGCCCTGACAATATGGCATGTGTTCAGAATTTGTCTGTTTTCATAGGAAATTACAGACGCTTGTGTATTTGCAACACGTATCTTACTCCAAGCATCAGGAGTCATGAGACTCTGCATGCTGTAGAGACCATTCATTCCCTTAGCAATGAACAGCATTTCATGTGCTGGCTTCTGAGGTGACTTGTGTTAGTAAACTGACCATAAGTTTCCTACTTAAAAAAGAATTAAGGATGTTTAATGGTACTCTATATTTAAACTCACAGTAGAACTGGTTCTGCCCTCAGAAGAACTCTTCCAACATTCTGTAGAATTCATTATCTGGATGAACAGGTTAGGGGTGAAGGGAAGCAATGTGCTGCACATGTGTGTGCATGGGCACATATGCGCACAAACGTCAGCATGGGTCCACACACACAAAAATTTAATGCAATCACCACCATGCATCCTGTCCAGTCATTTTCTGCTGACAGCTGATTTTGATTTCCAACCAAGTAACAACGCACAGAAAACACACCTCAGGCCACAGGAAAGGGCAATCTAGTAATGGCAATTGACCTTGATCAAGTCTAGCTCAGGAACTTCCCCAGATTCCCTAATCAGGTCAAACCTAGGTGCTCAGGTGCACAAAGACTTAGGCACTTGTGTGCAGTTTTTGGCTGTTCATAGAAAACTGTTTAAGAAGAGCGTTTCCCACCACAAAACCAGAGTGAAAGTTGCACAATGGCCAAACAATTTATTTAAATATACAAAATACATTTCCTAGATTCAGGGAATTGGAATTTGGCAACCCACTCTGGAGAAAACTTTAAGAATTCTAGTGTTGTTGTTGTTTTTAAAAAGGCCCCTCCAACTTAAAAGAGCCTCCTTCATTAGCAGAGCCCACTGAGCCAGGCCAATGGCCCTTCTAGGCCAGACATCCTGCTCTTACAAGAACAGTCTCCTCTCCTGCAGTTTCCAGCAACTGGTATTTGGAAGCAATAGCTATTCCCCTCCCATAGATACAATTCCCAAAATGGTTTAATAATCCATCCCTCCTCCCAGGGAACTCTGGGAATTGTAGTTCTGTGAAGGGAACAGAGACCTCCTAACAACTCTCAGCACCTTTCATAAACTACAGTTCCCAGGATTCTTTGGGGGGAGCCATGACTGTTTTAAAATGGCATTATAGTGTTTTAAACATCTGGTGCAGATGTGGCTTCTGCGTGTTACTGCTGGCCACAATCATGCCAGGTTTATCAAGAAGCTCCACTTGACCCACCTGAGTCCTGGCTGCCTGAGGTAGGTGGAGTGGGATCTGAGGCCGAGGTGGAAGAGCTGGCCTGTTTGTTTGTCTGTTTGTCTCTTTATTTCCCACACTTCCATTTTATTGCTCACAGCCACGCTTGGGCACGTTTTAATTAGCTTATTACTTTTTATCTGAGAAGACACGAGCCGGGGAATAGAAAACGGCTCCCAAAAAACGTCAGCAGCTTCCCTTCATCTCTAGTGATTAAACTGTGCACTGCTCCAGCGCGGCAAAATTTTATCGCAGCGTTATTTCCTTTAGAGTCATAGTTGCCATAGTTGACTTGATTAATTCTCCATGCGCTGGCCAGCCTTCCTTCCTTCCCTCTCTCCCTCCCTCCCTCCTGTTCCTGAATATTCAGAGGAGATGCTCATTAAGTAAGCCACTATCGCTTACTACAGGAGTGGCGGGAACCCCTTTCAGCCCAATAGTCACATCCCATCATGGGCAGACTTCTGGGGACCACATACCAGTGGTGGGCAAGGCCAGAGGCAAAAAGTAGGCAGAGCAATGGATGCAACTCTTATTTTTGTATAGTAGGCTACATTTTAATCCCACAACACTCTGAGGTCTATACCTTCCCTCCCTCCCTCCCTCCCTCTCTCTCTCTCTCTCTCTCTCTCTCTAACACACACACACACACACACACACACACACACACACAGACACACCATCTTCCATCTAGGCAGGCAAAAGTTATAATCACAGCTGAAGGACACATTCCAGTCAGGCAGTAACACTCAAGGAAGGGCATGAAGCAGAGTTAATGAGGACCTGAATAAAGTATTGAGGGCCACAAAGAGAGGCTTGAAGGGCCACATTCTGTCATCCCCTGATTTGAGATCCCAGTTTCATTTCACTAGGCGGAGGAATCAGGATGCCTATCCACACAGGTCAACTCTTAGCTGACTTTCCAGGGTTTTGTGGGCCTTTTATGAACTTCCTCACCATTACCTTTGGACTGGGAAGTGAACATAGAAAACTGTTTTCTACCATGTTGATCTGTTAGTCCATCATTTAGCCCAGCATAGTTTACTCCCGGGATAGTTGTTGTGGTACTGTCTGAAGGATTTGAACCACAACTCCCCAATGGAGTCCTTCTTTTTAATATTTTTGTATTTCAGCTACAATCAAAGGTAGTTTAGAGAAGCAACACAGCTCTGTTTGAACTTTGTAGGTGTTACATGAGCTCAATTTTTCAAGGCCCTCCACGTCAGACTTTGATCCAGGGGTGAGCCCATCTGAAACTCCCTTTACTTGGGATCACTGCCATGTGCACAGGCCGCTCAAAGGGAAGAGAGAGATGGATTTAATTAGGCCATTGTCTTCTGCAAAAAAAAAAAGCCCTTCCACTCCTACCACCCCCATTCTTAAGGATTAACCCATATCTGCTCAAGTGTGCATGTTTGTTTGCTCTCAAAGAGCAAGAGGAAAAAACGTGAGCAGTTAACAGGCAGGATGGTGGAGGTGGTTAAAGATGCATCCCAGCTGCTGCCTTCAAATTTTAACCTGCCTACTCAGTGTAGGTGGGGAAAACAGTGAGGCTTATAGGTCAATTTCTGCCCCTCTGTCAGGGATCTAGAAGCTAATCCAGGGGAGGTAATGATCATCTGTACCAAGGGATGATGTTGCTAGACTAACAAGGAGTGGAATAGGCCAGGGGGTGAAGTGGTTAGAATGCCAGACTAAGACCTGGGAAACCAGGGTTCAAATCCCTGCTCAGCAACAAATATGAGTGAACAAATCTGTCCATTTCAGTTTCACATTTTTCCAGTCTTGAGTGCAGTTCCTCAAGTCCTTGTGAAAATTCAGCAGCATTTTAGTGCAAATCTCTTTTGCAAAGCAGTGTTCCCTAACATAATGCATTTTTGTAAGTTATTTCCACTACATATGTGCATTTCTATGCATGCTTCACCCCAGTATATACAGTTTTGTACTCATTACATGGCTGGATAACTACACTGCAGAATTCGGACAAGTGTGACCCTCAAAGGATGGCTGCCTTTTGGTTCTCATATTGTTTTGAAAAGTGTAAATTAGGTAAGTTCACCTTCAATTGTGAACTGAATCAAATTTCTGTCCTACCCTTAGTGGTCTTCAACCCACAAGAACAAGCATAGGCACGGTGATTTAGTGCTTAGAGTCAGACTAGAACCTAGGAGGCCAGGGTTCAAATCCCCATTCAGCCATGAAGCTTAACTGGATGACCTTGGGCCAGTCACCATCTCTCAGCCTTACCTACCTCACAGGCTTATTGCATAAATAAAATGGAGGGAGAACCATGTATGCCGCCTTCAGCTCCTTGCAGGGAAGGTAGGATAGAAATGTACAGTGGTACCTCAGGTTACATACGCTTCAGATTACAGACGCTTCAAGTTATACACTCCGCTAACCCAGAAATAGTACCTTGGGTTAAGAACTTTGCTTCAGGATGAGAACAGAAATCGTGCGGCGGTGCGGCAGCAGTGGGAGGCCCCATTAGCTAAAGTGGTGTCTCAGGTTAAGCACAGTTTCAGGTTAACAACGGACCTCCAGAACGAATTAAGTACATAACCAGAGGTACCACTGTAATTTGTAATTAAATTAAAAACAACAACAACCACTATTCCCACTGGCCTCTCCCTCAAGTTAGCTCCTAGCAGTCGCTAAGCATGCACAGTCAACAATCACTGGGTGATTTCATGGGCTGTTTGCCCCCTTTGAGTCTTCCTGTTTTTCAAATGTCTTGCACTACTAGATCAGGGATTCCCAAACTGTGGCCTTTGGGCCACCAGATGTCCACAAACCTAATTTAGGTAGTCCACAACATGTCTGTGAAGAATGGCTGCAGCAGTGGCTGTGAATAGCCGCTTCAGTGGCTGCTCTGCCATTCTTAGAACCCAGCAATCTGGTCCAGTCCAGATGGACCAGACATGGAGGGGAGGGGAGGAAGCGCATGAAAAGAATGGAGAGGATTAGCAGTGTGAAAGAAGGAGTGATGAGATGACTCGAAAGGAGTGGAAAGAGTCCTATGGAAATCAAATTGCAATGCGGTAAAGTACAGCATATGAGAAAAAGAAGCAATAAAAGTACAATTAAAAATCGCACAGCATCTAACACAGTGCATTTACAACCACCGCAACAGGCAGAAAAAGCACGAAGCAGCCTGCCTAGAACCTCAGCAATTTTCAAGTGGTCTGTTGGGGAGGGGGGAGAAGTTAGGTAATGACTATTCTAGATAATTCTGGCTATACACTAGCATGCTAATGCCTCCCTGTTGTTTTTCAAAGGCCCAAGTTTGTCTCCAAATCCTGTCACCACTCAAGCACCTGAGTTTGCTATTAGAAGGAATGATAACTCAAGGGCAGAGCAAAAACAGATTGCTGAGCCAAACTCTAGAAAACCCTGGCAAACAGAAAGTCCTGTTCACACTGCCTTTACCATCTGAAAACTATTCCATCTATGTATGTGTATGCGTATGTGTATGTGTGTGTATGTGTATGTGTAAGTATATGTGTGTGTGTATATATATATATATATATATATATATATATATATATATACACACAGTGGTACCTCGGGTTACATACGCTTCAGGTTACAGACTCCGCTAACCCAAAAATAGTGCTTCAGGTTAAGAACTTTGCTTCAGGATGAGAACAGAAATTGTGCTCCGGTGGCACGGCAGCAGCAGGAGGCCCCATTAGCTAAAGTGGTGCTTCAGGTTAAGAACAGTTTCAGGTTAAGAATGGACCTCTGGAACGAATTAAGTACTTAACCTGAGGTACCACTGTATAGAGAGAGAGGGAAAGAGAGTTAGATTTGCTTTAATTCCATGTTTATAGATGGTGATGATTAGGGGACTGAGCACCTTCTCGAAGCCCTTAGAGTGCAAGCAGTCTCTTTGGGGTGTGGAAATAAGATCAGCAAAGCTCTTCCTGTGCCCTGTTGTTCCAACAAGCATGCAACAGCTCCCAGAGCGTCACTCTTGGAAGAGGAAAGGGGGCAGCTGCTTTGGCTACAAGGCAGACACCGTCTTCACGGGGATTAAGAGCTTTTTGCTCTACACGGTGTGCCATGATCCAGGCTGGCAGGACGCAGTCCCGATTAGTTATGCAAGAGCAGTTGTTCAAGGAGAGACTGGGGGCCAGTGAAATAACAAATATCTAAGAAATTTGTGGCTTGTGAGGACCGCCCATTGCATTGGAGGATACAGGCATTCTGAGAGCCACTTTTAGCTTACGGGGTGAGAGCATACCTGAGCATGTATAGAATTATGCATGACATGGAGAAAGGGGATAGAGAAAAGAGTTTCTCCCTGTCTCATAATACTAGAAGTTGGGGACATCCAGTGAAGCCAAGGTGGGAGGGTTCAGGACAGACAGAAGAAAGTACTTTGCCACACAACTTGTGAAATTCACACTCGTAGTGACAGCCACCAGCTTGGACGGCTTTAAAAGAGAATTAGACCAATTCACGGAGGACAAGGGTATTGATAGCTACTAGCAATGATGCTCTGCCTCCACAGTCACAGGCAGGGCTGGATTAAACATTAAGCAAAATATGCACATGCTTAAAGGGCAATAAGGGAAAGGGGGGCACGAGAGAAATTTTCCGTTGCTGGATTTTTAACATTAATGGTCACGAACTGCTCAGCTGAGCGTTCATTTTCTCAGTTGAAGTATATTAGAAATCCCAAGAGAGCAACTATGCAACAAGGCAGGCTGGATGCCTTATCTCTACAATGTACAGAAGCAGATGTGTTACATAAGATTAGTTTTGAGGATCTTATCAAATACTTTGCAATTAGAAAAAGTAGGATACAATTTTTTCAAATATAAATGAAGTGGAAGTATACAAAAATAAATATTATTTTCCATCTTACTGTAGATTTTGCTTCATTTCAAAAAATACAATTGAATTTTATGGTTTATTATTGTTTATCTTCTGCTACACCCCCCCCCCCCCCCCAAATCTCTAAAGGTCTTAATCCAGCCCTAGTCACAGACCGTAATACTTTTGAATACCAGTTGCTGGAAGCCAAAGGAAGGGAAGGTGTTCTTGTGTTCCTGGTTTTGGGCTTCCCAGATAGGGATCTGTTTGGCCACTGTGAGAACAGGATACTGAACTAGGTGGGCCATTGGCCTGACTCAGCAGGCTCTTCTCATATTATGATGAGTGGTATAGTCCCTGCATGACATGCAGAAAGAGCCAGGTTCAATCCCTGGCATCTCCTGTGAAAAGGATCAGGCAGAAAGTAACAGGGAAGACCTGTCTTTGCCCAAGACCCTGGAGAGCCTCTGGCACTCAGAGAAGAGGATGTAATCAATTCCTTTTTCCATCATTTCCCCATTTCTTAAATCTTAAATTCAGTTCTCCGCAATTGCCACTTCCCTATTGATATCCTGATGAAAATTTGTTAGGTTTTAGCACAGATTTATCCTGATATACACATTTTTTGTATGTAATTCTCCTAACATATACATCTTTACAAGCAATCTCCCCTGAAGAGAATGTGTCCCTTGCCCAAAAATGATTTTTGAGTTTAGGTTAACAGCAAGAAAAGCGATTTAACAAAAAAATAAAAACAAGACTAGCAGATACATATCAGATATGATGTGTCCTGCAATAAACATGTTATGAGTGAACTACCATATTTTTCACCCTATAGGACAAACTTTTTCCCCTTCAAAAATGAAGGGGAAATGTGTGTGCGTCCTATGGGGCGAATGCAGGCTTTCGCTGAAGCCTGGAGAGCGAGAGGGCTCCGTGCGCACCGACCACTCTCGCTCTCCAGGCTTCAGGAAGCTATCCGCAAGCCTTCTGAGCGCGGCGGGAGTTCCCGCCGGGCTCCAAAGGCTTGAGGATAGCAGCCTGTTCTGGGGGCTGGGGAAGCTCGGGCTTCCCCTGCCCCAGCCCCGTGGCTGCAGGGGGGGGATAATTCCCCCCCCCTTTATTTCCCCCCCCAAAAAAACTAGGTGCACCCTATGGGCCAGTGCGCCCTGTAGGGCGAAAAATACGGTAGTTGTCCATGTGATTCATTTCCCTTGACTGCCAGGTTAGGGAGATGGTAATTGTTCCCCACCCCCCACCCCCACTCATATGATGCATTTCTATGCACATCTTCTAATATTCATGTTTCTGTAAACATTGTTGGCTGGAGAAGCATGAATTTCGAAGTATGGCTGAGTTTCAGTTACTGCCTTTTTAGGAGGTGGGGAGTGAGACTTAGGAACTTTCATGGCACAATGCAAACTGGATCGCAGTTCCCCCCACATTCCTATTCCCCATCAGTTCCTTGATTGGAGGTCCCCTGGAAACCTTATGTATGCCGCCTTGAGCCCTACCACTGGGGATTGGCAGAAGATATGGACATCATAAATCAAATCAATGCTTAATAATAATAATTTTGCCTCTTCAGCTCTCCTGGACCACTCTCTTTGATTAGCGAAGAAATACGATTCAAACTGCTTCAATTATTTATGTCCAATTTGGTTAATTCCCCAAAGCAGACTCTCCTGACGCAAAACGAGGCAAGGCAGATTTTTAAAAAGCAAAAGTAGGAAGCAGATGTCAATGAATGTTTGCTTCCCACCCCTCCTCCACCTCCAATAAGTGTGCTTCTTTTTCCACACCTTTCTCCCCTCATTTTTCTACTGCAGCCAAAATCCAACAGATTGGGAAAAATCTAAATGTGACTTCAGAGTAGGTTTTGTTGCTACATCAGCCATTGACAACCTGGTACCTTCCAGATGATGGGGATGACAATTGTCATCAGCTTCCGCCCACATGTTTGGAGTTCAAAATGGCAGCCATGTTGGCTGAAGCTGATGAGAGCTGTACAGTGGTACCTCAGGTTACATACACTTCAGGTTACATACGCTTCAGGTTACAGACTCCGCTAACCCAGAAATAGTGCTTCAGGTTAAGAACTTTGCTTCAGGATGAGAACGTGCTCCGGCGGCGTGGCGGCAGCAGGAGGCCCCATTAGCTAAAGTGGTGCTTCAGGTTAAGAACAGTTTCAGGTTAAGTACGGACCTCTGGAACGAATTAAGTACTTAACCCGAGGTACCACTGTAGTCCAAAACATGACCACGCTGTCTGGAGGTGAAAGCAGCTGTGGTCTAAAATATCTGAAGGGCACCAGGTTGGCAAAGGACGTGTTAAGCTTTAATCCAGAAGCAAGCCAAGCAGAAATGCTAAATGCCTGGACTGAAGAGGTTGAGGGAAGCAAGGCAAGAGGCTGCAATGCCGGAACAAATGCAGCCAGAGGCAAAAGACACAACTGCCAGTCTCATGTAATGAACCATCTCTCCCACTTGGCTGCATCAGGCCTGGCAGTGTTGTCAACTCCCCGAAGCGCCGCCAAACCCGGCAGCCAGGTCCCCCTCCCCGACCCCCCAGCCTCTCTGTCTGCTTCCCTGAAGGTGTGGGAGTTGGAAAGGTTGGCAGTGATAAATTGATTTCCCATGACAAAAAAACTGAGGCTGGCTGGCAACGGGGAGAGAGATGGATTTTACCTCCCCCACCCCTGCTGCCGTTTCCGCCTCCAAACAAAAACTAAAATCTGACCTGTTCCCTGGCTTTGTGGCTTAGGGCCCTCGTATCTACGGGACCGCCTCTCCTGGTATGCCCCGCAGAGGACTTTAAGGTCCATGAACAACCATAGTTTAGAGGTCCCGTGCCCTAAGGAAGTCAGACTATCCTCCATCAGGGCCAGGGGCTTTTCAGTGATGGCTCCGACCTGGTGGAATGCTCTGTCCCATGAGACTAGGGCCCTTCAGGATTTAACCTTCTTCCGTCGGGCCTGTAAGACAGAGCTATTCTGCCTGGCCTTTAATTTGAATTCAGCCTGATCTTTTATTTCCCTTCCCTCCCCCTTCCCTTTTATGAAGATCACCTGTTCTGAGACCCCACAGCTAATTCTCCCCTGGCCTCCTCGCTGGCCCAAGTAGGACCAATTCAGCCAGCTAGCCCTGGGGATTATCTAATGCTTATTTCCCCTAAATTGATTTTTGAATTTTATTGTTATTCATGTTTTTATACTGTATTTTATGCTGCTTTTATAATTAAGTGTTTTAAATATGTTGTTAGCCTCCCTGAGCCCGGTTTTTGAACCGGGAAGGGCAGGGTATAAATAAAAAATTATTATTATTATTATTATTATTATTATTATTATTATTATTATTACATGCGTTTGGTACATGCCTCACAGGGGCAATCCAAAGTATTTTGCTACCTGAGGCCACTGTTGGAGGCAGAATGTACAAGTTGCTTGTGGGCTTCCCATCTGGTTGGCCACTTTGGGACCTGGCTAGATGGGCCATTCGTCAGAACCAGTGTGGCTTGGGGATGCTGGGAGAAACCATGCCCCCTTACCTTTAGGCCCTGTCTGTGGGCTTTCCAGAGGAATCTGACTGGCCACTGTGAGAACAGGATGCTGGTGGTTTTCAGCAACGCCATATAAATCTGTATGGAAACCAATAAGAATTACCGTTTAATAAACAGCAGGGTTCCTATTATCCCTGATCAACCACTGAGGTCTTCGGGGAAGTCACCGTTAGTGGTCCTCTATGGCTCAGATGCACAGCTCACATCCACCAGCAACCTTACGTTCAGCATTGTGAACTCCTTTCCAGTTGAGGTCAGACAGGCCCTCTCCCTGCTGAACTTATGGTGCTTACTGAATACTATTTTGTTCCAGCAGGCATTTTAACTGAATTCTGATTTTGCAGCTTAAAATGTTTTTTATTTTTTCACATTACACTCAGTTCCTTGTTCACTGTTTAGAGCACAGCTGTCAACTTACAGATTTGAAAATAAGGGACCAGCAGCCTTGAAAATAAGGGACCTGCAGCCTCACCTGTTCCAGGCACTCCAGTCTTCCTGTCCTCCTGCAGTCTGGTCAAACTCATGCTGGTAGCTTCGAGAACACTGTCCAACCAACTTTGTAACCAGAGGTTCAACTGAATAGAATCTGAATCACATGCATCACAAGGCCTATGCAGCCTCAACTTAAGATGGCTCCCTGGCCTGGCTTTGCACTGCAAAGTTTGCAGCAGCACATGCAATAAAATGACGTCCAGCATTCAAAAACCTCCTCAGCTTGCATTAACTAGCCACACACAAGGCATGCAAGCTCCACCCCCCAGTCGTTCTTAGACTCCTTATTGGGTGAGCAACACAGCCAAGCAACACAGTTGGAGCCTCCCTCCTCCCTGGCTGGCAGGGAGGGAGGGAGAGGAGCTGCTTCCTTTGAAATTTAAGGGACATCATTTAAGGGACATTTAAGGGACATCCATCAATAAGGGATAGCAGTGGGACATGGCGCTGGAATAAGGGACTGTCCCTTCAAATAAGGGACACTTGACAGCTATGGTTTAGAGGTGGCTGTAATAAAGCAGTATATAAATTTTTTAATTAAATAAATACAGTGGTACCTCGGGTTACATACGCTTCAAGTTACATACGCTTCAGGTTACAGACTCTGCTAACCCAGAAATAGTACCTCGGGTTAAGAACTTTGCTTCAGGATGAGAACAGAAATCGTGCTCCGGCGGTGCAGCAGCAGCAGGAGGGGGCCCCATTAGCTAACGTGGTGCTTCAGGTTAAGAACAGTTTCAGGTTAAGAACGCACCTCCGGAACGAATTAAGTTCTTAACCCGAGGTACCACTGTATAATAATTGTCTAAGCAAACAACGTCTATGCAAATCTTGAGGAAATGAATCAGCATGGATGCTCAATAAACAGATGGGCTGGAAGAGCCCATTGTAAGCCTGACTGACGGCAAAACTTCTCTCTCTGTGTCCCCCACCCCACCCCCGTTAAATTCATATGAGCCACCATGGGAGACAATGATTTGTCTGAAAAGCAAGGTTTAAAAATGCATTTTCCAAAACAATACATGAATTGAAACACAGCTAACCTTCAAAATGTGCACTTCTGCAAATGTGTACGTCAGGGGAAAGTGTGCACAATAATGTGTATAGTAGCAGTTATATACTTTTTAAAGCACATTCCCCCTTGCGTGGTCGTCCACAAGCAAATCAACTGCTGCCTAGCCACTATTCCTGTGCATTAGGGATGGGAAGAAATTTGGTGCAGTTTGTATTTTAACAGGAACCTACCTAATTCACACCTCCTGATCCAGTATGTGAACCAAAGTGAAATTTGATTTATTCGCATTATATTTGAGGAAATTACTTTGCACAAACCTCTATATTGGGAGAAATGTACTGATACGTTTTCAAGAAAACTTTTTCCACCTGCAAATTGATGCAGAAATGTAGAGAATGGCCTTAAGGCTGATGAAAACATGAGAAGTTGAGAGAAATCAACGTTGACAGAGCTGTCAATTCCCTAGACAAGAGTGCCTCTCACCATGGGCAGAGTCCACTTCTAAGACTACTTTCTTTAAGTTGGGAAGGGCCATAGCTCAGTGGTACAGCATCTGCCTTGCATTCAAAAGGTCCCACATTCTATCTTGGGCATTGCTACTTAAGGCTTGGAGAGTTCCCTGTCTGAGAGCCACTGCCAGTCAGTGTAGACAATATTGAGCTAGATGGACCAATGGTCTGACTGTGTAAGTCAGCTTCCTATGTTCCTACACTCTCATCTACCATGTAATCTCTAACTCAACTGCAAGAGGCGTAGTTGTGTTCAATCTTCTGCAGCAAAAAGGAAGAGTCTTGTGCAGGGCCTGCCAGAGACCTTTTGGCACCTGAAGCAAGATGGGCTACCAATGCTCCCCTGCCACAGATCCAGGCCCCAGTGTGGTGGGAGGCCTGAGGCATGTTGCTTCAGGTCTCCTCATTGGTGCGCCGTCCATGCTAGAGCAGGAAGCTAGCTTAGGGGCTGCAGGACAGACCACATGGCACACCATTCTAGCCTCTTTTCCACCCTTCAGAATTTGCTGCCTGAGGCAGCTGCCTCACTCTGCCTTGTGGTAGGGCTGGCCCTGGTCTTCTGGCACCAGATTTATGGCACAACTGTGTGCACGCTCATTCAAAATTCAACCCCAGTCTGTGTAAACAATACTGAGCTAAATGGACCAATAATCTGACTCCATACAAAACAGCTTTCTATGTTCCTAATTACAACTCACAATCCTACAAAACTAGGATTATGGAGTGGGGGTAATTTCCAAATCAGAAGCTGTGGCTTCTATAAGCTCATAAAGAACCACCCTTCAGTTTTGTTCCGCTGCCAACACCAGTTTCCAGCCAGCTGCTCTGAGTTCAACCTCCTCCGCAGGAGTCCTGGGGAACCCACTAAGCCAAACAAGAGGTTTCTTTGACTGCCACCTCTGCTTTTTGACAAACATGTTCCGTTCGGAGAATTCCCCCTTCTCCAACCTTTTCCTCCCACACCCGTACCATCTGGTTGTAGTTTGCACCATGACATGTTTCCTCTTGTGGTCCATTTGCTTTTCTTTCAGAAAGAAAGAAAGAAAGAAAGAAAGAAAGAAAGAAAGAAAGAAAGAGAGTGCAAACCCCAGAAGCAAGGAGAGAAATCCCCTCTGGCTGCAACAGTATGTTTGCATAAATTTACTTATATTTTTCCTTTCTCTACCCTCAGACATCAAATTTATTTATCAGGCTGGCTTAGAGGTGGATGGGTGAGAAGGAGAAGTTTGGGTTTTACTTTTCTGCCCCCCCTAGAGACGCTGGGGGGTTAATTATCAGATTTTCTCGGCATCTGTTCCAATTTAGGAGAGCTGTTGGAGCGGGGGGGGGGGGGAGTCATCAAGTTTAGCAGCAAGAAAGGGGATTCCCGCCCCTGAGCATGTGGGTTATGGGATGCCAAATTCCTGCAAAAATGCTCAGATATGTGAAACCTCGTTTCCTATCCTACAATCTTGGGGAAGGGCCATAGCTCAATGACAGAGCACCTGCTTGTCATGCAGATGTCCCCAGCAATTTTGGGCCCAGGAGCACATTTGTAAATACAAGGACTCCTCCAAACAACCTGTTTGTTAAGCATTCATACTGATTTGCTTGTACAAAGCTTAAGCAGAGGTTAGACCAGAGCTTTCCAAACTTTTCATGTTGGCGACACACTTTTTAGACATGTATCATTTCATGACATAGTAATTCAGTTTTACTAGCAAACTGGAGGTTAAACGAACCCCTTTCTAGCCCCGGGAGAAGAGTGGGGTGCATTCGTGTGACACACCTACACACTGCAGCCGACACACTAATGTGTCGTGACACACAGTTTGGAAAGCTCTGGGTTAGACCATGGCCAGACGTTATTGAGCATTTGTTTCTGGGGTAGTTATACAACAATTAGCATCCATTCTGCATTTGCTTACCATGTGTTTCCACATCTTCCCATTAGGACACATGTGGGGGAACCTTTGGCCCTCCAGATGTTGCTGAGTTATAACTTTCATCAGCCCCAGCAGGCATGGCTAGTGGCCAGGGATGATGGGATTTGTAGTTCAGCAACATCTGGAGGGCCAAATATTCTCCACACCTGTGTTAGTCATTTATTCATTCCAAATGTTTCCCTGCACTTTTTTAACTGCACCAAGTCCTGATTCTTTTAAAAAGTGAATTGTACAGAGCCTTTTAATCTGCTTTAACTCCGCAAATCTAAAGCACAAGGATGTCCTTGAATCCCTCCTGCAAAACAATGGCAATTTGGGGGCAACCAAATAAAAGCTGTGGGCACCTCAAAACATCGTTTCTTCAGAAAACCGCTCATGCTTACAAATGCCACCACCAAAAAACAGGGGAAATACCTACCCTCCCCCAATAAACTAAAACAGGCAAAAAATAGCAGGCAACTCTACTACACACACATATCAAACCATGTCAAAAAAAGAGGATGCTGCCGGCTGGGGATGATGTGTTATAGTCGAAAACATCTGGAAGGCACCAGCTTGGGAAAGACAGATCTACAAACATTAGAAAGCAGAGCCATGGCAGAATTAGACATCAGCATGATGGAAGACTGGAAGGAGACAAGCCCAGAGAAGTAGATCATACAGAGACACAACAGGCAGCAGGTGATTTTGTAGTGATTCCTTCAGAGGCAGCAGGCAGCCTCCTTTGCAGGAGGTTACACTGAGCTCAGAGGAAACTCTTAAGCATTTCATATTATTTATTTCTCACAGTGCACTTCCATTCCTGGACATTGTTAAGGCTTCCTTTGCACCCTTTGCAAAAAGTGCAGGATAAATAGTTAGCCCCACTCTTTCATGGAAGAAACAAGACGCCGCCACCAAACCCGCCCCCCCTTCTCCACCCCTCAAGGGAGGCTCTGCCTGCCTGCTTTGGGAAATGGGGAGAATCTTCACCTGGCAATTGGCTTTATTGTTTTTAATGAGCATTTTAAAACTTGCTCGTGGGGCTGGGCGGCTGTGGTCGCCTCGCTGGGTACACGCAGGCACGGCCATTAATCCTCTTTACTCCAGCCTTGATTTAATTTATCATTAGGTTCGGATGAGAAATTTTATCCTGCAACACAATTCAAGGTGATAGATGAGAGTGTGGAAGCAGGGGATCTCCCGGCCTTGGCAACCCTCCTCCTTTTCTTCATGCCCCAGGCTGGGAAGTGGCTGAGCAAGTGGAATGTATGAGGGAGGGAGGGGGTATCACTGGCTGTTGCTGAGCTGGATGGAAAAAATCACTGACCTTGCAAAGGAAGGCCTTAAAGTTCAGAAGGTGCTGGGGTCAAATCTCCAGATAGGGCTGGGAATGTCCCCTGCCTGAAACCTGAGAGCGCTGCTGCCATTCAGAGATAGAGGGCAAAGCAGCTTCCCGTGTTCCTAATGCACAAGTCAGTTTCATCACCAGTAGCTTTTAATATTAGATCTGCAACACAGGGAAAAGGAAACCTCCACCGGAGCTGGTTGCACAAGCCCTGGCCCAACCTTATGTTTGATCTAATTTACTTCCCTTCTTCCCTTGGCCCCAAACTTTGACCCGAAAGCAATCCAAAGCATTTGAAAAGTGAAAAGCAGGGCAGGGGGCTGGGAGAAAGTGCCACATAGCAAGTGGCTCTTTCTGTCTCCCGCACCTACACGCTCCCTTCCCCCATGTGCATTGCAAGCGCAGATTGGAGCGGTTGCTCCATTAACCCAGCATTGATCTCTCATCACACTTGGGAGGTAGCGATTAAAAACCTCCAGCCTTCCTTCCAAATTTTTTTTGAGGGAGGGGAATGGTGGTGGAGAAGATATTTTGGCAAAGCACAAAAGCCAGCAAGGAGGGGGAAATATGGAGGGATCCACCAATTTCAATTTCTCATTTTACCAACCTTAAGTTCAATTATCCACATTTCTATTTCAGCTTACAATTCAAATTTTGTTTTCTTGTGAAAATTCAACAGCATCTTACTTTAAAAACATAAGAAAAGCCTTCTGGAACAGGCCCATATTTATTCCAGCTACAAAATCCAGGTAAACTGGGGTTGCATAGTTTTAGGGTTCCAGCCAAGAACACTTTCCTAGACAACCTTTTTAAAGAAGCCTTCACATTCATTGCATTTCAAGTGCTGCCAAAATACCCAGAAGTTTGTAAACTAAGCATGGATTAAGCAGGCTGGTTCTTTATTCACACTCCTAATCTGATTGCTTTTAACAATTCATTACAGATAGGGACGCTTAAAGCCTTGTTTAGCAACGCACGTGCCCTGTGTAAGTGTCTCAAGGGAGGCCCATTTGCTTTTCTTCCCAAGGTCAAACAGGAAGGCAGGCAGAGAGCATGGACTAGTGAATCCTTAGAAACAAGAGAAACCTAGGCCTAGTTCTCCCATATGTGGCAAGTCTAGTTATGTCCATACAGCACCAGGTAGGGGTGGTCACATGGTAGAACGTTTCTCAGTACCAAAAAACTTGTGTGTCAGAGAGAAGGCTAGGGGAGAGCCATTCATTCATTCATTCATTCATTCATTCATTCATTCATTCTTCCACACTTTCCCCATCACCAGATTTAGGGTGGTGTGGGCTGTCCCCCCCCCCCCCCAGGCACTGAGCCAAGGTGGCGCATAATAAGAATAATAATATTGAGAAGATCAATAAAAAAGCAACCATACCCAAGGGAATTAGTATGAAAATAAGATTTTTGGAGGGACAGGGGGCAGACGGGCAAAAAATTTCATCCTCGATCAGGGCACCATATTACCAAAGTCCGCCTCTGCTTCCCCTCAGAGGTCCTCAGTGTTTCCAAAGCATAGATAATTTATTTTGTGCAGAGGAACATCTCATCATGTTGCCTTCTCTTTATGGGGTTACAGTCCCTCTGAAGGAGTAGGCAGGTAGCTTAGGGGTAATTCTGAATCACTCACTGTTGCTTTAGGCGAAGTGGCCTTGGTGGCAAAGGGCTGGCTTTGAAGATGGTTTTGGAAACTGCAGCAGGTGCAGAATTTGGGAGCCCAGTTGCTTACTGGGACAAGACAGTCTGATAACACAACACCAATCCTGCCCCAACTGCCCCCAACGGCAATGGCTACCAGATAGTTCCCAGGCTCAATTCACAGTGGTGGTACAGGCATACCTCAGAGATATTGTGGGTTTGGTTCCAGACCTCTGCAATACAGCAAATATCACAATAAAGTGGGTCAAATTTTTTTTGTCTTTGTTTCCCAGTGCATATAAAAGTTATGTTTACACTATACTGTAGTCTATTAAGCCAAGACCCCCTGGCTGTAGGGGCAGGAGGTAAAAAATCTCCAGCTCTAGTCCTAGCCTGTTCCACACCCATGGCCAGATGAGGGGCAGTGGCAACATCGGGCTTCCTTCCCTTGGAAGCAGGTGGGCTGCTGCAGTTGCAGCTGACTCCTCATAAGGGGCAATATTTGCAAAGTGCAATAAAGCAAAGTTCAATAAACTAAGGTATGCCTGTATTGCTGTATGACAGCATCTTAAAAAGCAGAGACATCACCTTGCTGACAAAGGTCCATAAAGTTAAAGCTATGGTTTTCCCAGTAGTGATGTATGGAAGTGAGAGCTGGACCATAAAGAAGGCTGATCGCCAAAGAATTGATGCTTTTGAATTATGGTGCTGGAGGAGACTCTTGAGAGTCCCATGGACTGCAAGAAGATCAAACCTATCCATTCTGAAGGAAATCAGCCCTGAGTGCTCACTGGAAGGACAGATCGTGAAGCTGAGGCTCCAATACTTTGGTCACCTCATGAGAAGAGAAGACTCCCTGGAAAAGACCCTGATATTGGGAAAGATTGAGGGCACAAGGAGAAGGGGACGACAGAGGACGAGATGGTTGGACAGGGTTCTCGAAGCTATGAACATGAGTTTGACCAAACTGCGAGAGGCAGTGGAAGACAGGAGTGCCTGGTGTGCTCTGGTCCATGGGGTCATGAAGAGTTGGACACGACTAAATGACTAAACAACAATGCCTGTATTCACCTATTCATCCTTATTCAGTTCAGGACCTCAAGGACCGCCTCTGCCCATATGAACCAACCCAGAAGCACTTTTTTGATTTTTTGATTCATTCTTACATTTCTATCTTACCTTTCCTTCAAAGAGTTTTATGTGGCTTATATGGTTCCCCATTCCTCTCCTTAGTTCATGCTTGCAACAACCCTGTGAGGTAGGCTAACCTGTGAAACAGTTACTAGCTCAAAGTTACCCAAAGAGCTTTCCACTGCGAAAGTATCCTCTTTCCACCTGCTTCTCCACTGCAGCAGAAAACAAAACATTGTACCTTGGGCAGAGGCTAATAAATCAATACTTCCAGGCTATGACACAAGTCAAATAGTCTCACAGTCTATTAGCACAACACACATAGAGGGGAAGGACATATCCAGGATCTTTATAACTAAGCAACTTTTGAAATAAAGGCTAACTCTGTTGTTAGCTGCAGGGTGCTATGAGACTTTCAAGGAACATCATGCAAGGACAGCAAGCAACCACCTAAGGATGCACAGTTTTCTGTTCTGCTCTGTATTCGTCACATGCAGCACTGTTTCCATTCAGCTGCAGTTCATCTTCTGCCAAAACCGATGCTCTTTCTCTTGTTGTCACAAAATTATGTCCCTTATGCAATTTACATAATTATTCATGCAAATAACACTGCTATTCCATAATTTCAGTGCAAAGGAAACACAGTGCAAATGTGTGCAAGCGAGAAATATAATCAATTACATATCATTTGCAGATTGAAAACAACAACAGGGAATACTGATTTGCTAGATTGCTTTGTTCTAACATAGGATGAATTCAAGAACACAATTTCTGCTCCCATTTCCACTGGAATTCTTCCAGATACTGTTGCTACTCCAATTCCCATCATCCTTGACGACTGGTCATGCTGGTTGGGAGTGATGGGAACTGGAATCCAGCAACAGCTAGAGGGCTACAGATTTCTTATTCCTGCATTAAAAGGAGGCAGAGTTGTGATGGAGGTAGCTGGGGTCAGTAAAGGCAAGGGATGGGGCGGGGAACCTGTGCGATCCAAGAAGGTGGTTCTTTTGGGGTTTTTTGCCCATAACATAACACTAATCCTACATGCCCTATTAAACAAGGAGGTGGTGCTGTGAGAATCAGATAAAACAACTAGATTTGGCCTGAGTGCTCCACAACACCATATTAGAAGCACAGATGGTTCAGACAGCAAATAAAAATGAGAATAATTTTGAAATTGGCAGAGACAGCATCCCTACCCAATGTGGTTTATGCATATTTCTTTAGTAGTCAAAGATGTAAGGATGGAGAGAAAGGATGGAAATCCCCCCCCCCCCCCAGAAAATCTACATTTTTATACGGTTGTATTGAATGAAATCGTATGCAGAGCAAACCCAATGAACTTAATGGATCTAAGTCATCTTCATTACTTTAAACTGACTCGGAAACTTCAATTGGTCCAAAATGCAGCAGCCAGATTACTAGCTGGGGTTCCATTTAGATCTCGCATAACCCTTGTTTTAAAACAGCTGCACTGGTTGCCAGTTCGTTTCCAGGCCCAATCAAAGAGGCTAATGTTGGTGTTTAAAGCCCTAAACAACTCAGCCCCAAATACTTGAAAAACCACCTCCTTCCCTACAGACTCCCCTGGATGCTAAGGTCAGCAAAGGGGATCCTCTTGACTTTTCCACCACCCTAAAAAGCTGACGGGGGTGGCAACCTGGGAGAGCGCTTCTCTGTGGCAGCCCCTAAGTTGTGGAACTCTCTCCCCAAAGAGTTGCGCCTGGCACCTCATTATACAGTTTCCAGTGGAGAATTAAGAGGTACCTCTTCATCCTGACTTTTGACACCAGAGATGTATATTCTTAGGACCCACCTTATTTCTGTGATTGTAAGATGTTTTAAACCGTTTTCCATATTGTGCTTGAATTGCTGTAACCTGCCCTGGGAGCTTAGGATGAAGGGCGTGTAAATCATCACGACCACCATACAACTAGCATTGGATACAATCCATAGCCTTTTTCTCTTCAGTCATCAATCCCATAGGCTCTGTGTGCGATGCTGGGCACAACTTTTACGGGCTTTGAACACACTGGAGATTCAAGGTTGCTTCCAAATTAGCCCCCTTTTAGCACTTCAGGGACAACGCTTTCTGTTCAGTCAGCTGGCAGCAGAACTAAAACCACAGTTCCAAATGGCGCTTGATATATTATTATGATTTTATTAATTGCCTTCTGCACAGGAAGGAGATAGGGATAACCTTCTCTGCTTGAGACCCTGGAAAGTGACTGTCAGTCAGAGTTGATAATGCTGGTCAACATGAGCAAAGAGGCTGATTTTTTTTAAAGCAGCTTTCTTGGGGAACCCAAGCTCAGTGGTTTGCATGCAGAAGGTCCCAGATTCAATCCCCAGCATCTCTAGCTAGGACTAGGAGAAACCTTTATCTGCAACCCTGGAGAGTTGCTGCCAGTCAGTCTGGGCAATACTGGGCTAGATGGACCAATGGTTGAATTGGTATAAAGCAGCTTCCTGTGTTCCTATGTATTAAGAAAAGTCTTGTGTGCTTTGTACACATAATATTCCAGGTTCAACCCCCAGTATCTCTGGGTAGGGCTGGGAGTGACTCCCTGTCTTAACCCCTGGAGAGCCAGTGTCACCTGTTATGTACTGAAGTTCTCACCCTGGGCCAGCAGGGGAATACTGTAGATAGTTATGCAAATGAAGGATCGAAAAGTGACGTTCAGTGATTGGATAGTTTTGTATGCAAATGAAGGATCGAAAAGTGACGTTCAGTGATTGGATAGTTTTAGAAAATGGCAACAGTTACAATTGTTCTGGAGCGCTATATAAGCAGGCTGACTGAGCTCCTCAGCTTAGTTCTGTTCCAGCTTACAAAATAAAGAGCTGCTTTGGGGAAATCGCTGTGTCGTCTGCTATGACAACCCACAACTTAACATCACCAATGCTTTATTTTACGGTACTTTCTTCACTAACTCCTAGGCTAGCTCAAGGCAAAGAAACCCAATGTTAGGTAAGTCACTCAAATAATTCAGATCAGATTCCAGAGAAACAATAAATCATGACAACACTGTACTGAACAAACACCAAGGGAAAAAAAGCAATGTATAACTTGAGGAGAAAGAAACAGAGGTGTTTTGACAGGCCTTGTACATAGCAGGAAAAACATTCAACCAAACATACAGAAGAAAACTCCTGCAGTACTGCACAGCCAGTCAAAGACTTCCACACATAGTTTTTACTTGTTGGCGTGTGACTAACAAGTAAAACTTGGAAATATAGGTTGTAAAACCATAAAATGTGCCCTTTAGAGTGAGTTCCAAAGTTTCCTTAGTAAAGAAAACGAACACGCAATTGCAAAGTTAAAAATGGTTTACATACAAACTCTCCAAAAGTCAAATTCATGTGCTTTTCCGTACAGTGTTCAGAAAAAGTTGCATAGGCATTAAAACTTGTCTTAGTTCCTAAATTATTGACATAGGAACTCAAGAGTGGCTTGTAAGAGCTATGGAGTCTGAGCTTGGAGCAACCAGCTCAGGACTCCTCACACATTGAGCTTCTCAGGTAGACTAAGCAGAACAAGTCTTGATTACCTAGTCCCTCCCAAGGTGAGCTAAGACTGGCAGGACAGCTTACTTATGGTCTTAACCCCTTCATGCATTAATTAGACTTAAGCATGTTGGTTATATGTGACTAACTATCCCACACTTCCAACACCCAGCATCTGGGAAGAAAAAGGTACAATTCCAGACTTGGAAATCTAGAAGCGCTGCTGAACCTTGGGGTTTTGGTAAAGGAAGGGTAAAGGAATGAAAAGATTTCAATGTATTTGAAGGAAGCCTGCACAATTATACACTGAGGGGTGAAGTGAAGAGAGTTTATTCAATTTGTCCCCTTCTCTAGGGAGACTGTTATTTTGAAGGACTTTCTGGGGTAGGGAGGCATAGTGGAGCCTTTAGAGACACTGAAATCTTAAAGGGAGGTAGATATGAAAGACCAACTCAGGGAGAACTCAGCCTCCATAAATCATTGGGGCAAAATGAGATTCATCTGCAGGTTGCAGAGTAAAATAAAAACCTCCCAGGCACGGAAGTTCAGCCAAGATGACAGACCCGCACAGCAACTATTTCTTGAGAAGTGGATTGTCAATTACATGACCAGCACCCCAGTTTCTGCGATATAATATGAGGGAAAAATGAGTGGGGAGTTGAGCTGCGAGGAGTGCTCTGGCAGGAGAGAGGCTGACTTTGATTCCAAGGAAACAGACATAAATTTCTGGTAAAGAACGGAATGGTCAGCACAATTTCTTCTGCTACTGACTGCTGTCCAATGTGGAAGACTTTGAAAGGATCCTTCCATGGGTAGGACTTTTGATTTCAGTAATACTCATTCCCCTGGTCAAACCAGGGAACGTGAAACCTGGAAAGGTGTTGGCACATTCAGGGCTGAGCATCAAGGCATTAAGCAAATCTGGGAGGAGCCTGCCCAGAAATTTATTGTGGCTGTGCTGCAACTCCCTTATATCCATTATTATTATTATTATTTAAATTTGCATACGGCCTGTAAACTGAACATCATAAGGTAGTTCACATACAAAAACATATAAAATGAGAACAGAAAATATATAACAACACCCCCATGAGCCCCTTCCAACAAACACAATTAAAAGTCCGTAGATGGTTTAATCAGCCCAAGGCTCATTAACATAACAACAAACAAAACAATACCCCCCCACACAATTTAAGAGGCCAAAGATGGTTTCATCAGCCAAATCCCTGGGTGAAGAGGCATGTTTTTGCCTGGCACTTAAAGGTATGTAGTGAAGGTGCCAGGTGAGCCTCCCTGGGGGAAACATTCCACAAACGGGGAGCCACTACAGAAAAAGGCCCATTCTCAGGTTGCCACCCTCCAGACTTCTTGTGGAGGGGGCACATAAAGAAAGGCTTCAGATTATGATTGCAGGGTCAGGTTTGCTTCATATGGGGAAAGGCAGTCCTTCAGGTACTGCAGTCCTTAGCTGCTTAAGGTTTTGTAGGTCAAAACTGGCACCTTGAATAGGGCCTGGAAGCCGATTGGTAGCCAGTGCAGTCAGGCCAGGATTGGTTTTATATGTTCAAACCATCTTGCACTGGTGAGCAACCTGGCTGCCAAATTCTGCACTAGCTGAAATTTCTGAACCATCTTCAGAGGCAGACCCATGTGTTGCAGTAATCTAACCTAGAAGTTACCAGAGCATAGGAAACAGAAGTTAGCCTATCCTTGTCTAGATAGGGGCACAGCAGAAGCTGATGGAAGGCACTTTGCGCCACTGAGGCCACCTGAGCCTCAAGGGACAACAAGGGATCCTAACAGTGCCCTCAAACTACATACCTGCTCCTTCAGATGGAAAGTAACCCCATCAAGAGCATGCAACCTCCCATCCAAGTGATCTAGGGAACCACCCACTAACAGTGCCTCGGTCTTGTCTGGATTGAGCTTCAGTTTGTTGGCTGTCATCCAGTCCATTACAGAGGTAAGCAGAGCCACAGCTTTCCACAACCAGATGTCCTCCTGATGTTGTGAACCACCCTAAGATCAGGTATAGGGCGGAATACAAATTAATGATGATGATGATGATGATGATGATTAATGTGCCAAGACCCTAGACTCCTTTTTAAGACGCCCAGTTTGGTTGCTATGTTCTTCATCCTGATCTCAGGATTCTGGGAATTGTACAGACTACAGTTCACAGGATTCTTTGGGGAAAGTCATGGCTGTCAAAGTGGCACATGACTACTTTAAACGTTCGGTGTGATGTTAGTTAGGAAGTAAGATCACAAGTTAGGATCACAGATTAATGGGTGTTACAAAAAGGACACCGTCTTATGAAGTCAAGGTGTTAATGTGTTGAACATCCAATCTGTACCATATTGTTTTTGTAATTGATAAGTGTTTCAATAAAGTATTTAGATAGGTAAAAAAATATATAGCTTCACATGATAACTCTAATATTATGAGAGAGGGATAAAAAATTCTCTGTATCCACTTTCTCTACACCATGCATAATTTTATACACCTCAACCATCCCCTCCCATCAACGTTTCTCTAAACTAAAAAGCCCCAAATGTTGTAACCCGTCTTCATAGGAAAGTTGCTTCAACCTCTTTATCATTTTAGTTGCCATTTTCCAGCTCTACAATATCCTTTTTGAGGCGCTGCGACCAGAACTGAGCAGAGTATTCAGAGTGCTATTGCACTATAGATTTGTATAACATCATTATATTGGCTGTTTTATTTTCTATTCGTTTCCTAATGATCCCTAGCATGGAATTCACCTTTTTCACAGCTGCCACAGAGCGGGTTGGCATTTTCCTTGAGATGTTCATAGGGATGAGTGAATCTGTGAGCTCTGAATTCTTGAAGTTTCTCATTTCTCCAATCTTAAAATTCAATTCTCCACATCCCCCACCCCATTTGTGTGTGTTTTAAAGTCCTCATGAAAATTCACAAGGATTTTAGTGTAAATTTTTTTCTAATGCACATGTTTTGGTATGCAATTTTGTTTGAAACACACATTTCTGCAAAGCAATTTTCACTAGCACAATGCATTTTTGTAAGTTATTTTCAGTTAGTTGTGAAATTTCACCAGTATACTTTTTTTGTACACTTCATCCTAAAATATGTAACTTTGCATACATTATTTGGCTGGAGAATGGCTCTGCAAAATTCAGAGAAGTGCAAATTTCAAAGGGGAGGCTGTGTTTCAGTTTGTGTATTGTTTTCGGAAGGTTCCCATTTAAACCCAAATTGAATCAAATTTCTTCCCCTTCCCCAGCCATCCATTTTGATCCCAGTATCTCTTTACTGGTCAGACATCACCAGTTCAGACCCCAATTGGAGTCCAACAACTTCTGGAGGGTTACAGAGATTCTCAATCCCTGGTTTTAGCAGCAAATGGGGGAGGCAGGAGAACACATGTGCTGCCATGATGGTTTGCCAGTGTCGCTAGAAAGGCTTTTGAAAACTTTTTTAAAAAATAATAATAATAAGAGCCCCAAGGAGGGTGTGAAGCAAGGCCAGCAAGGGGAGTGGCCCAGGGAAAGGGTTGGCAGGGTGTGTGGCCCATGTAGATTTCCAAGGGCCGGACAGAGTGACCTGGAGGGCCACATTTGGTCCCTGGGGCCTGAGGATTCTGCACCGAGAAAATACGAATTCTGTGACCTACAGAAATTATGGGACACACAGCCAATGGCCCATGTCAGAAGCACAGGAAGCTGCAGCATATACTCATGCCTTCAACTGCCTGCTCACCATTACTCAGATTGTTTGTATCCCCAACGAAACACATGCGGGACTGATTTCTCTGTCATGCCGAGCACTGGGAGAGAAGACCACCTGGGAAGTATTTTGCCAGCGGTTCCCTCTCTCAACCGCCCACCCCTCCGTCCCTTCCGCCTTCCCCTCCCACTCCTGTCCATCCAGGGCTGATGGATGGCTATTGGTTTTGGCTTCATGCGACGCAGAAATCTGTCACTTCGTGCCAGGGAGAGGTGACAGCAAATACATCAGAGTGGAGACAGCCGTCGCTTGCGGATCACTTTCAAGGCCGCTGAGGGCTGAGGTCCTTTGATTTCCTCTCTCCTCTCCCACCCAATACTAGCTCCCACCCCCACCCCCGCCTTCCACGCAAGCAAGGCACAGTAAATCACAGTTCGAATACACCCAATTGGCCCTGCATTGCACATATCCCGACTCCCTGGCAAACCAAACAGCAGCAACAGCAAATGCAGGGGCCAAAACATGAAGAGTCTGCATCTGTATCAGAATGGATACTGCATCTGTATTCAAACTACATTTCTCTCTCTCTCTCTCTCTCTCTCTCTCTCTCTCTCTCTCACACACACACACACACACAAATGTGTTGGTTTTAACATACATAATTGTTTAGTCCGTGCAACTGTTTTTATATACTTTTCTCATTTTATGGTTGTAACTGTTTTACTTGTTTTACAATTGTATATTCTGTTTTGTGGCTCCCTCCTGAATGATTCTTTCTTTATTTTCAAAAACCAGTGCAGAACATTATAAACAAAACAAAACGAAATGAAAAGCAGAAAGAAAAAGGAACCTAGGAAGCTGCCTGATACTGATTCAGACAATTGGGTCTATCTGGAGCAGTATTGTCCACTTTGACAAGGAGCAGCTCTGTGGGGTTTAAGGCAGAGAATTTCCCCCAGCCCAGCCTGGAGATGCTACTGAGGACGGAACAGGGGACTTTCTGCCTGCAAAGCAGATGCTCTACCACTGATCTCAGACAGGCAATATATTTACATACAATTCACTGAATGCTTTTGCCATAAGTCTCTGAGTATCAGTTTTGTTTGTAAGTGCAACCAAATACCACCTGTCCTCCATGAATCTCACTGTCTCACACCCTCTCTGACTTTTGGCTATACACAGATTTTGAGTAAGTTTTTTCTGGGAGTATAACTTCCCAAACTTTGCTGTACTATCTTGGGAGAGAGATTCCTTACAGACCTTCCCATAATCTGACTATAGGGGTTCTAGCTACTACTAGTAAACATCCCATTAGTGCCTTACATATTATGTGTATATTTAATTGAGGTGACGCAGCCGGGACCTTACGGTAAAGGGCAGGAAAGAAGTATAATAATAAAATAGAACAAGTACTGCATAGTGTTTTTCTTGGAAGCACAACAACAGGTATCATTCAGTTAGTAATCTAAAGGTTAATTCTGTTGACAGTCAACCAAGAGGGGGTGATGGTGGAGGTGCTGCCTAGAATGGCATGATCCTAGCTGAGGTGCTCCGAATGGCTGTGTAGTTCTGAGAGAGTTTCCCCCAGTATGTGTGGTTGAGTAAGTCTCCTTGTTCTTATCTAGGCCTGTAACTAAGACAAAACTTATCTATTTCCCCCCACATTTCATATACTGTTTTTGTTTAGTTTGCCCAGTAAAGTGCAATCATTTTCTTTTCTCTCTGGACTCTGTCTGCATTTTTGAAGTGACTCTGGTAACTGTTGTTCCTCATTTATTGGAAGTACAGTTTATAAAGGTCAATCCCAATTTGGCACCTATTTACCTATTTGGACATATGGACAGAATATATCACAATGTACATTCAAATCAGGCTTCATGGAATGCTTTTATTGCTAATGGCAGCAGATGATGGTGGGGTGTATTCAATGCTTGGCATAATCAGAGACTCACTGAAATGAATGAACTTTAGCCAGTCATAGGTGGTATTCAGCACCAGTCATGAAGTTGGTGGACCCATTGAAGTTAATGGACATAACTTAGGTGTCCTTATTCATTTATCATTACATTTATATCCCACATTTTCTCCAAGGAGCTCAAGGTGGCGTACATGGTCCCCTTCCTCCTCATTTAATCCTCACAACAACCCAGTGAGGTAGGTTAGGCTGAGAGACAGTGAATGGTCAAAGTGGGCTTTAGGACTGAGTGGGGATTTAAAACTGGAGCTCTCAGGTTTTAACTAGGGGTGGACTTTGGCACCCTGTGAATGACCAAAATCTGGCACCTCCTGCCTCTCACCTCTGTCTGTGCACTATGTCATAGTTGTAATGCCCTGTGGCGCTTGCCTTGGCACAGCGCCCAGTGCAGAAGAACCAGTTACGCTGCCCTAAATCCACTTCTGTTCTCACTTAGGATATAGTTGATGCAGCCTCATGTCTATTAGCCTCAATGGGTCTATTCTGAGTAGGACCAGCACTGCATACAACTCAAGTATTCCCCGCACTCTGGTCTGTTGTATTTGCAAATATATATAAAGGTATTCTGGAACAAGGTTTTATGCCAGTGGCAGAAAGTCAGGGAGGCTCTGGGAAATTGTTCCTTGAACTGGCAGCAGAGCACAGCAACATGAGCGTGGCTCAGCCTTTCAAGCTGACGGGGAGTTTCCTGGCCGCAGTTCCCGTCGCCTCCACCTCCTCTCCTGCGATGCTGCTGGTTCAGCTGGGGACTACATCTGGAGAGCGGCCCAGGGGAGTGCTGCTTGGCCAGCCCTTGCCTCATTTATGGAGAAATGCCCCGCAGGTTCCAGGGGAAAGGGGGCCAGGAGGAGAGAGACCTCGCTGGACTGCAGACAGCCAAGCGCAAGATGATTTATGGGGCTTCCTGCAGATGGCATGTTCCAGGCAGAGAGGGATCCAGACCAGGAAAAGGGGGGGGGGGGCGGATCTGGCTAGTGCTGTCTTAAAGGGCTAGCGCCAATTTACACAGCAGTACACTCGTTCCTGCTAACTGGTTTGGCATTTCAACATTTCTATTGATTGCATTCAGCTTTTCAAATCTTTTAATTCATATATTTATTTGGGCTTAACTCGCCTGAAACTACAGCTCATTAAAAAGCTCATTAGCAAGCTTCCTGAGATGCTTCTCTAGGCCTTATGCACCATCGGATGCTGGTTTTGGCTTCTGAGCTATGGTTGGCAGCACCCAACCTTATCACTCTGGCATGGTCAGGAGCTCCATGTTTTTTAGAACATGGCTATCACCCTTCAACATGGAGGCTCACTGTGTGATCTTGGGCCAGTTGCCATATCTCAGCCTAACTTACCTCATAGGACTGCTGTGAGGATAAAATGAAGAGAGAGGTCCACGTATGTGGGATATAAAAACAAAAAATAAGTAGACAAATAAATAAATAATAGTCCACATATATTTCAAGTAGGGAGGGGAACCTGTGGCCCTCCAGATGTTGCTGGACTCCACTCCCCATGGGGCCCCAGCATCAGCAACAGCATCATGATCATTATTATCATCATCATCACCACACCCCACCATATTTTGAAGATCTTTCCTACCTTTTACCTGGAGATGCCAAGAGTTGAAAATCTGGGACCTTCTGCATGCAAAAGATGGGATCTGCCACTGGGCCAATGAAGGGCACCACCATAGAAATTTATATTCTATCCTTGTCCTTCCCCAGACCTAAGATACCGCAGAGAAAGGACACCTGCCTTACACTCAGAAAGTCACAGGTTCAATCCCCAGCATCATCAGGTACAACTGGAGGAATCCCCTTTCTAAAAACCCTGAAAAATCACTGCCGGTGTAAATAATACTGTAGGAGCAGCAATAGTTTAAGTTGGTATAAAGGAGTTTCCTATGTTCCTATTATAAAGAGGAGGGTCATAGCTCAGTGATAAGAGCATTTGTTCTATATGCAAAAGGTTCCAGGTTCAATCCTCAGCTTACCCAGATAGGAGTGGGAATATCCCCCAAAGGAAAAGCCTGGAGAGCCGCTGCCAGTCAGCGTAGACAATATTGAAGTAGATGGATCAATGGTCCTATCTGGTACAAGGCAGCTTCCTAAGTTTCACAGACCATTACCTGGGGTGCCACCATGCTGTTTTCCCTGATGTGTTCCTCCCACCCTACTCCAACACTTGCAGCATCCAGTCATGGTCTTGGAGGGGGTCAAGAGACTCTGAGTGCCACCTTGCCCCATTCACTGCAACATCAAATGCTGTACACATACACATACACATACACACTTCAGTTCGGCTATCAGCGCTGGGCTTATTTCACAGCAGATCAAACCACATCTTTGAAATTCCATATGGGTTCCCAAGGGACCCTCTCCGTATGTTTAAAATAACAACATAAAAGCAGCCGCCGCTGCTCTCACTGCCAGCAGGACCCTCCCGTTGCCTGCTAGCACAGAAGGCGTGCAGAGACACAGCATCAGCAGAGAAGCCCACGTGGAAAGCGGAGTGTGCAGCAGCCCCTCCAGCGCCTCCTCTCCCCTCCTTCCTCTGCAGCCATCTGGCCTCCGCTTCGCCTTCCAACAAACCCTGTGGCTCTGTCCCTGCCTGGGAAGCCTCCTGTTTTTAGCTCAAGATGCGGGTCCAGAGATGCCGCAATCGGTACATTGCTCTGCTACACCATAAAGTTAAAAGGGGAGCCACGATTACAGAGCAGCAGCTCTCAAGTGTGTCTGAGGTTGTTTGCATGCACATCCACCCCCCTCCCTACAACCAGTTGGCGACCGCAAGCAAGAATGGAAGCCCATCTGGGGAAAGAAAGCCAGGCCGCCGACCCACTTCCTCCTGCCTTCGCCTTTGGCCGGCAGACATAGCAGGAAGGCCAAACCAGAGCTAAGCAGGAGCCAGGGACGGTGGTGACGGGGAGAAATTTGATGCAGTTTACATTTAAAGGTGAACCTCCCTCATTTGCTCTTCCCAGAGCAATTTGTGAACCAAAACACAGCCATCCTTCAAAATGCACATTTATCTGGTTTATTTAAAATTTTTTTTGTAGCAACATTCTCCATGTGTACAAAAATAATGCATATAGTGGGGTTAAGTGCATGTATTTATGTAAACGACATACAAACATGCATTATATTAGGGGAAGCTCCTTTGCAAAAAATGTGAACTTACTAGGCAATGCTGCATACAAAAACATGTGTTTTAGAAGCTGGAACTAAACTGGAGATGAATCTTCAGGAGCTAAACTGGAGATGAATCTTCAGGAGGACTTAATAAATAAAATCAAATCACAAACTTCATCTTGGCTCCTGCAGATATAAAGTGCCTCCAGACTACTAGTGTTTCTCAGGAAGGATTCAAGCCCAGACCAGAGCTCTGAGTCTCTGCATCTCAACAAGGGCTATGTTGCCCTAGCCCAAACAACCCACCTTAATAAATAATCTGGTTGGGTTTTTTGCAGAGGTGGTGGTGGTGGGAAATGATGGGGAAATGCACTAAAAAGTGTGAGATGCACATTTAACTAGGAGGAAGACATATAAACTCTTGCAAGCAAATCAGGATGAATGCTCAGTAAATAGGTCATCTGGAGAAGCTCATAATATCCCTCTTGCTTCTCAGCCATGGAAGAATTCTGATTGGCACATATTAGGGAAGGGGGAGGAGGGAACCTGCATCCCTCCAGATGCAGCGCTGGGCTCCAATTCCCATCAACCAGAGCACTGGCAAGGGACTGATGGGAAGTGGAGTCCAACAACATCGAGAGTGCCACATGTTTCCTATCTCTGTACTAAGGGGACAACCTATAGCACTCACAACGCAATAGCCCTCCTGGATCAGGACAGAAGTCCATCTCTCCCGGTATCCTATTGCCTACACAAGTCTAAAAGATTCAAATGAATTTCCTCTAATATAATTTTATTTGTTTATTTATTTCATAAAATTTATACTCTGCTTGATTGTAAGGGGGGAGACACTCAAAGCGGTTTACAAACAGAATAAAACCATAAAATCACCAGTAAAAAGCATTTAAAACAACTATTTACATTTTTTTAATTAAAAAAATCCCTGTTATTTTCATTTGCATATATGTACACATTACGCTAGCATGTGCATTTTTGTACACATTACACGGCTGAAGACTGGCATTGCAAAAGTCACTGAGATGTATAAAATATTGAACAAAGGCTGTGTTTTGATTTGCGTATTGTTTCAGCAACTGCTAATTTGGTAAAATCACCTTTACATGTGAACGGAATCAGATTTTTACCCCAGCTATAGTGATTGCCAATCAGAGGCATGCTGTTCCTGATCTTGGGGGTAAAATATAGCCACGATTACCTGTAGCCACTAATAGTCTAATCTTCCTACATTGTGTGTGCACAGTTTCGGGTGGGAAGGACGTTGGAAGAGCCTGTATGGAAAGGAAAGTTAAATATAAACCCAGCAAGTGAGCATTTGAAGTGGTCCTTCTTGCTAGCCAGAGGGCAACGCAATCCCCAGAGTCTTGTGGTGAGGCTGGAAGCTGGACCTATCTACCACTGGAAATGTTTGCAAGTCCCGTCCCCCCCGAAAAAAACCCAATCCCACAGCAGTGGGGAAGGCAGGGGAGTGCTGAGAGAAAGCATTGGGAGAATAATAAACGCTTCATCTTTGCAACATCTCTGCTCTAGAAATGGAAAACCAACTGCTTGCCCGCCCACATAGCCAGACCACTGCCCAGTCCCCAAACCTTCTCCCTCTCTGGGGATGCCTATTTTTGGCTCAAGCAGAACACAAAAGCCCAAGCGTTATTCCCCCCACCCAACCTAGAAAGGGAATAAGCCCAGCAGGCTGACAGACTGTGTGGGGAGCACAGAGTGAGCATCATGCTTCAAAAACATATTAATAGGACACATTTGCATTTATATTTCGGTCTTGAACTTCCTGCTGCTGCCGCCACCACCACCACCAGCAATCCAATTCTCGGCTGTTATGTACTGAGTTGAATAGGATCCAAACTGTAGCAGTCTGATTGGTCCTAGAACAATAGGATCCAAAAGGCAGCAGTCTGATTGGTCCTAGAACAATAGGATTCAGAATGCAGCAGTCTGATTGGTCCTAGAACAATGCAGCAGTATGATTGGTTGGCAGGAACCACCCAATCCTGCTCCAGATAGAAGTGAATCCACAACCTGATTGGCTTACAGTAGAATTCCAGAATTAGCCAATCATGTGCAGCCCATTGTGTAAATAATGTATATAAAGCAGATACTGTGAGGGGACATTTATTCATTCCTCCTCACCACTATGAGCTGAATAAAGAGCATGAAATCACTTTGCGACTCTGAGTATATTTCACTGGCGACGAAGGTGGGATCCCGCTGAGCTGACTGCCACACACAGCACCGCAGCACCGCCAACTGCCGCACCGCTGCCTCGCACCGTGTATCCAGGCTTCAGCTCCGGGGCACAAGGAACTCAGAATGGCAGCCAACAGCAGCTTCTCGCCATTCAACCCAGCATCTGGAGACTGGGAAGCGTACGCCTCCCGTTTCACCTTCCTCCTAGAAGCCAAAGGGGTCACCGACGAAGAAGACGCCAAGAAGAGGGCAATATTCTTCAGCGTCTGCGGAGAGGAGACGTTTGAAATCGCCCGGGCTCTCCTTGCGCCTGAAGACGTCGCTACTGTTCCATACAAAACAATAATGGAACAGCTGAAGGGGCACTTTTCGCCGCAGCCCTCAGTGGTGGCTCGTCGAAATGCCTTCTACGCAAAGCGGCAAGCCCCTGGGGAAACCATAACTGGGTTTGTGACCTCTCTCCGCCAAGCCGCCCGGTTCTGCAACTTCTCAGAGCTGGAGAACATGCTTCGTGACCGCCTCGTCGGTGGCCTGAAGGATGAGAAGCTGCAACGGCGCCTCTACGCTAAGAAGGACCTAACGTTCCAGGTCGCTCTGGAGGAGGCCCTGGCAACAGAAGCTGCCGAGAGGTCGACCCAAGAGGCACGGCCGAGCCTGCCATCCCAACCGAGGGTCCACCATGAAGACCTCACCGACGACTCAGGATCCGACAGGGAGGAGGTGCACCGAGTACAGCAGCGCACTCAAGCAGCGCACAGACCACAGCTGCCTCGACGAGAAGGAGGGAACTGCGCAAGCTGCGGGGAGAGTCACGAGAGGAGGACCTGCCGTTTCCGCAACGCAGAGTGCAGGCAGTGCAGAAAATCGGGACACATCGCCCGGGTGTGTCGGGCTCGGCCCACCCGACACCAGGCATCAGATGACCAATCCAAGAGCCCCAGGTCCCGGGGCCCAACGCACCAAGGCAACTCGACGGAGCTCACGGACTTCCAGGTATACCAGTTGCCCCACCCCAACGTAGAGAAAATTTATGTAGAGGTACAGATAGAGGGGGCCCCATGCCGCATGGAGCTTGACACGGGTTCAACTCTATCCATAATCTCGGCAAGGACCTTAAGGAAACTGTGTCCCACTGGGGGTCCCAAACTCAGGCCGGCCCCATTCACCCTCCGGGACTTCCAGAAACGTAAGGTCCCCACAATGGGGGTGGGGACCTTCAGGGTGCAATACCGAGGGCGGACGCGGCAACTGGACTTGCTTGTGGTCAAGGGCCCCTACATTAGCTTACTGGGATTGGCATGGTTTGGACCACTGGGGCTAGCTGTCACCGGGGTGAACCACACTAGCTTACAAGTGGACGTGGACGCCATATGCAAGGAATTTCCAGGGGTTTTCGATGGGAAATTGGGACAGTATACGGGCCCCCCCATTGCGCTACAGCTTGACCCCGCAGTACGACCGGTCAGGCTCAAGGCCCGCCGGGTCCCGTTCGCCTTGAAACCCCGTATAGACGAGGAATTGGACCGACTCGTAGAGCAAGGAGTGCTGGAGCCGGTGCCTAATGCTCCCTGGGAAACCCCAATCGTCACACCCGTCAAGCCTAATGGTTCGGTCCGCATCTGCGCAGACTACAAATGTACCATAAACAAGGCCCTCACGGCCCACGCATACCCAGTGCCAGTGGTCAGCCATGTCCTTGCCACCCTGGCTGGGTCGAAAATTTTTGGCAAGCTGGACTTGGCCCAAGCATATCAACAGCTGCCAGTAGATGAGGCCACAGCAGAGGCACAGACGATTGTGACGCACAGAGGAGCGTTCAGGGTAAAGCGGCTGCAATTCGGTGTCAGCGTGGCACCAGGCATATTCCAGAATATAATGGACTCTCTCCTTAAAGGGATTCCTGGCGTCACCCCCTTCTTCGATGATGTGTTGATTGCCGGCCCCACACCAGAGGAGTTTGAGGACCGCCTCCGCACCGTTCTGCACCGTTTCCAGACGGCGGGTCTCAAGGTGAAGCGGGAAAAATGTCTACTAGGAGTGCCTCAGGTGGACTTTCTGGGATTTATGGTGGACGCAGAAGGGGTCCACCCGACTGGGGACAAGGTACGGGCCATTTGTGATGCCCCAGCGCCCAAGAGCAAGACTGAACTTCAGGCCTTCTTGGGACTATTGAACTTTTACCATTCCTTCCTTCCCCACAAGGCGGCGGTAGCGGAGCCCCTACACAGACTCCTGGACAAGCGGGCCCCTTGGGTGTGGGGCCAGCGCCAGGAGGCCGCATTCCAGGCAGTCAAGGACTTGCTTGTCTCAAACTCGGTCTTGGCACACTTCGACGAGAGGCTGCCGGTGGTGCTAGCATGCGACGCCTCACCCTATGGCATTGGAGCTGTCCTGGGGCACCAACTCCCGGATGGAAGAGAGGTACCGGTGGCGTACTTTTCCCAGACACTCAACACAACCGAGCGGAACTACTCGCAAATCGACAAGGAGGGTCTGGCAATCGTAAAGGGAGTAAAAAAATTCCATGATTTCTTGTACGGGCGGCCCTTCACCGTGGTGACTGACCACAAGCCGTTGCTTGGCTTGTTTGCCCCCGAAAAGCAGACCCCCCAAGTGCTGTCTCCTCGCGTCCTCAGGTGGTCAATTTTCCTTGCCAGCTACCAGTATGCACTGATTCACCGACCTGGGAAGGCGATGGGCCATGCGGACGCCCTCAGCAGGCTACCACTACCGGAAACAGGCCCTGACCCAGCACCTGCACAAGAGGTTATGAGCCTGGAGCTGCTTCCCGACCGCCCCATTCAGGCACAAGAAGTTGCACACCATTCCAAGAAAGATAGGGTCATCTCCCGGGTCCTGGACTGGGTGTGGAGGGGATGGCCCAGCAGCAGCCCCGGGCCAGAATTCGCCGGCTACACAACCCGCAAACATGAACTGTCGGCCCACAAGGGGTGCCTGTTATGGGGAAGCAGAGTCGTTGTTCCCCAGCCCCTCTGCAAAAGGGTCCTCACAGCCCTACACGAGACACATCCAGGGGTAGTAAGAATGAAGGCCCTTGCCAGGAGTTATGTGTGGTGGCCGGGGATCAATGGAGAGATAGAGGCCTGGGTCAAACACTGCCAGGCCTGCCAAGAATCCCGCCCAGATCCCCCAAGGGCCCCAGTCCAGTCCTGGGAGTCCGCCCGAGCACCATGGTCACGCCTGCATGTGGATTTCGCTGGCCCCTTTCAGGGGAAAACATTCTTCATAGTGGTGGACTCCTACACCAAATGGCTGGAAGTCGCACTGGTACCGTCCACTTCCACGTCCGCAGCCATCCGGGTACTACGCAGGCTGTTTGCAACCCACGGGCTCCCTGACACTCTCGTCTCAGACAACGGGACTGCATTTACGTCAGGAGAATTCCAAACCTTCACAGCGCAGAACGCCATCCGCCACATCCGTTCGGCGCCGTTCCACCCTGCCACCAATGGCCAAGCAGAACGCATGGTGCGGACCACCAAGGACACCCTTCGCCGCATGACGCAAGGGGACTGGGAGTACCGCCTTGCCACATTCCTTCTAGCACAGCACAGCACCCCCAGCTCAACGACTGGCCGGAGCCCCGCTGAACTACTAATGGGTCGGCGCCTTGCAATCAGATTGGACCGCCTTCACCCCGATAGAGCTCAGGATGAGGTAGTGGTGGGGGAAGGCAGGAACCCCCGGACCTTCGAGGCCCAGGACCCAGTGTACGCAAAGAATTTTGGGGCAGGCCCAGCATGGGTACCCGCCACAATCACCAGGGTCACTGGCCCCGTGTCGTACGAGGTGCTAACGGATGGGGGGCAATGCTGGCGCCGCCACTGCGACCAGATACGGCGACGATTCCCGGGAGAAAACCAGGAGGAGGACAGGTCAGAGGAGTCCCAAGGGAACAGCGGGGCAGTGAGGCCCATAGAGCAGGAGGGGCCAGCAGGAGAGGCAGAATCAGTAAATACAGAGAGGACCCGTGAGGCCGAAAGGACACCGGAACCAGAACCACGACTGAGCGAGCCGGTTGCACCAGACCAAACAGCCGCATCACAGCCAGCATCCTTGGAACACGAGCCAGAACCCGGAGCCCGGACCAGGGAACACCCCAGGCCACAACGCACACGTAGGCCGCCGGCATACCTTGAGGACTATGAATGCGACCTCCCGGGCAGGACTGGAACTTAGAGGGGAGGGGTGTTATGTACTGAGTTGAATAGGATCCAAACTGTAGCAGTCTGATTGGTCCTAGAACAATAGGATCCAAAAGGCAGCAGTCTGATTGGTCCTAGAACAATAGGATTCAGAATGCAGCAGTCTGATTGGTCCTAGAACAATGCAGCAGTATGATTGGTTGGCAGGAACCACCCAATCCTGCTCCAGATAGAAGTGAATCCACAACCTGATTGGCTTACAGTAGAATTCCAGAATTAGCCAATCATGTGCAGCCCATTGTGTAAATAATGTATATAAAGCAGATACTGTGAGGGGACATTTATTCATTCCTCCTCACCACTATGAGCTGAATAAAGAGCATGAAATCACTTTGCGACTCTGAGTATATTTCATCGGCCCTAAAACTTGTACTCACATTGGTTTGGAGTCTTGAGTGTTGCACCTATTTTACAAATGAAGAACTGAAGCCATGCACACAGGACTAATGGCCCTTACAATATCCATTTACAGTGGTACCTCGGGTTAAATACTTAATTCGTTCCGGAGGTCTGTACTTAACCTGAAACTGTTCTTAACCTGAAGCACCACTTTAGCTAATGGGGTCTCCTGCTGCCACTGCACCGCTGGAGCACAATTTCTGTTCTCATCCTGAAGCAAAGTTCTTAACCTGAAGCACTATTTCTGGGTTAGCGGAGTGTGTAACCTGAAGCGTATGTAACCCGAAGCATATGTAACCCGAGGTACCACTGTACTGAACACTACCATAGAGTGTTTTCAGAACATTCTACCTTCAGAGAATACTTTCCACATCAACTTATCCTACAAGGAAACGGGAGCAGGTGGGGCTGTGGTCTAAACCACTGAGCCTCTTGGGCTTGCCAATCAGAACATTAATGATTGGAATCCGCACAACACGGTAAGCTCCCATTGCTGTGTCCCAGCTCCTGCCAACCTAGCAGTTCAAAAGCATACCAACACTGTGTCAGGAAGGTAAACGGCGTTTCCGTGTGCTCTAGCACTTGTCGCAGTGTTCTGCTGCGCCAGAAGCAGTTCAGTCCTGCTGGCCACATGACCCGGAAAGCTGTCTGCGGACAAACACCAGCTCCCTCGGCTTGAAGCGAGATGAACACCGCACCCCAGAGTCAAGTTTGACTGGACTAAACTGTCCAGGGATCCTTTACCTTTATGGGGTTTTGTTTTGTTTTTTACAAGGGAACCCTTGCAATGAATCAGCTGTGGTTTCTCCATGCATTGCAAAGGATTCTAGGACATGCTTTTGTAGGCAAGAAACATTTACATTCCTTACCCCCCTTCCCTTGGTTCTTTTGTGTGTGCCAAATCCCAGACTCTCTGGAATGTGTCATTGAATTCTGATAATGCCTCTTGACAGCCTGAATGGGTTTGTGAGTGTAGAAACTAGCCTACTGTACGGTACTGTGGTAGAAATTTGCATCAATTGCTCCACCCACTGTTGACTCTGGCTCCACCCACCCCTGGCTTGGGCCCTCCAGAAGATAGCCTCAAAGGTAATGCAGCCCCTGTGCTGGAAAAAGTTCCCACCTGCGTGCTATTATGGGGCACTCTTATTTATTGCTGCTTCCCTCTGCTGCCGGGGCTTAACCCCCCCAATCAGAATTACACCCGTCCTTTCCTCCTTCCTGTTTTGTTTTGTTTCTTTTCTCTACCCCGGTTTCCCTTTGCTGAGCCGAAAAATTCCTCCCGCAGCCTCTCTGTCATCCTGCTTTTCACTCAGGAGTGGCGCGGCTGTTTTCCCAAGCTAAGCAGAAGCACATGAGCCGCGGTGGTGGAGCCGGGCATGGTGACAGCTGCAAGGAATTACTTGTTTGGGATCGAAACAGAAAGCGGGGAGAGCCAGCTACTTCCTGAGAAAGCAGCCCTGTGTGTCCAGTGCTCCTCATGGGTCCGGAGCAGGGGGTGGCTGAATAATGCTGAAGCAACCATCCCCATCTTTCTCAGGCCTGACTCATTTCCCCAGGGCTTGGCAGGAGATCTGTACGGGAGGGAAGACAGAGGTCAGCTTCCGTGGGGGCTACAAGAGCCTCGGAGGCATCCGCCACGCTCTCTCCACTCTGACCCCTGAGGCGGCAGCCTATTCATAGATGACTTGTGGGTGGGGGAGGTGGGAAGAGTCCAGGAGAGGAGAGGGCCTCACAGAAAGGTCTACAGGGTGGGTGTGGGAGAACTTCGGAGGGAGGTAAATAAAGGATCACATTGTAAAGCATTCAGCAAGTGACAAATCAAAATTGTTCCCCTCCTGGAAGAGGGTGTGTGCACGACTGAGAAACAGAGGGAGAGAACTGAGCTGGATCCGTGCTTGCAAGTGCTCAATAACAAGGAGAGATGGCACCCACAATCATCAATTTTAGGGACTGGGAAATCTGTTGATTTCAGTTTCTCATTTTTCCAGTCTTAATTTCAGTTCTCCACATTTCCACGTTTCTTTTTTTAAAAAAGCCCTCATGAAAACCCATTAGCATTTTTGTGCCTTTTTTTGCCTAAAACAACACACACACACACACACACACTTTAGAATGCTATGTACACATTTTTGCAAAGCATATATACCCTCATATTTCTATTTCCCCCTCATACAATGCATTTTGTATGTTGTTACTAACATATGCAGTTTTGTGAATCCTTTACTCTAGTATATGCACTGCAAAATTCAGAGGTGCAAACTTCAAAGGATGATTGTGTTCTCATATTGTTTCAGAAAGTGCAAATGACATAGGGTTTTGCCTTTAAATGCAAACTGAATTGAATTCCTGACCCATCCCAAATCTTGATACCAGGTCACAGGCCCAGGAGGAACTTCAAGATCAACTAGTCCAGTTGCATTGCATGGCAGTGTCCCATAGCAATAGTTCATGCTTCCCAGGGCATGAGATATAAAACCTGAAGGAGGATTTGGCTCACTGCAGTGAGAGCTACCTCCCCTGTTGATTTTAACATTAACTAACTTGAACTATTCCTCCTTCCCTACCGACCAACAAATCAGAATGGATGCTCAGTAGACAGATCATCCAGAAGAAGCCTGAAAGAAATGTATGTTTTTAAAGGTCTTCCGCTGGGACCAAAAAGTTCACAACTCGGACATCAGTCTGGTCTTTCCACAGACAACACTGCACCACCAGGTTGCCACCCCTGGAAACACCTTTTGCCTGCCTCCCCTTATGGTGGGAGCACCTGGAGGAGAGCTTTAGAAAACAGCCATGGGTTCATGGTAGGTATACATGAGAGAAGATGCTGCTTCAGGGAGCCTGGTTAGGGCTTTAAAGCACAAATGTGGAACCTGGGGCCCTCTGGGTGTTGTTGGAATACAACTCCCATAATCTCTGACCATTGACCATGCCAGCTGGAGCTAAGAGGATAGGAAGTCCAGCAATGCCTGAATGTCCACAGGTTCCGCATCTCTGCCTTAAAACGTTTACACCAGCACTTTGAATTGGGTCCAGAATGGACTGGCCGCTATGGTCTGAGTCAACTTTCCACCCGATGTTTTGGATTACACCTCCCATCCATGGCTGTGCTGTGGTGGCTGGGCCTGGTTGGGAGCTGCAGCCCCCAAAATCAGAAGGGCACCAGATTGGAGGAAGCTGTACCGCACAAAAGGTATCCTCACCAATCTCTGAAGAGGAGTTTGAAATCAGAGATCTATTCCGGAGCAGCATTTGGCTGAGCCTTCAATAATGCTCCCCCCCCCAAAAAACGAGGAGTCCCTCAAGTTCTTTCCCATCTTGTTCAAAACAATCTGCCGCACTCTGCACCCACACTGCCCTAGGAAGCACACTTGGCAGGTGGGGCGTTGTGGCTGGAGTTTGCGCAACATGGCACCATTTCAGGGTTTTTTTTTAGAAAGGAGCTGGGGAGGGAAACGGAGGGAGCAGGCAACGGAGGGAGCAGAGGGTCTGCATTCCTGTCTCTGCCTCTGGGGCTGCCTGGATACCTCAAGTCAGCTGTCAGGGGATAATAGGCGACGAGTCCTAATTAGAAACCACCCCAGCTCGATCTGGGAGGGTGGGCACGGTGGCTCCATCTGGCTCGATGGCTTTTCTTTCTGCGGCAGGGAAAGGCAGGGAGAGTAAAGAGAAGAAGAGACGGGGAAGCTCAGTGGCGCTCCGAGGCACTCTGGCTGGGAGACGGAGACAAAAATAACCAGCCAGCACCAGGAGGCAAAAGACTAGGGGGTGGAGAGTGGGTGAGGAGAGGAGAGGATGGAGGAGCCCGCCTGCTCTGCAATGCTGAACAATGAGGCTCATCTCTCTCTCTCTCTCTCTCTCTCTCTCTCTCTCTCTCTGCACTTCAGAAAAGATGCAAGGTGGAAGCAAAAAGAAAAGAAAGGAAGGGCAACTGTGATGGGCTGCAGGGGTGTGGGGTGAGCAGTGTAAGAACATAGTAAAGGTAAATGTAAAGGTAAAGGGACCCCTGACCATTAGGTCCAGTCGTGACCGACTCTGGGGTTGCGGCGCTCATCTCGCTTTACTGGCCGAGGGAGCCGGTGTACAGCAGCCTAGTCATGTGGCCAGAATGACTAAGCCGCTTCTGGCAAACCAGAGCAACGCACGGAAACGCCGTTTACATTCCTGCCGGAGCAGTACCTATTTATCTACTTGCACTTTGACATGCTTTTGAACTGCTAGTTTGGCAGGAGCTGGGACCCAGCAACGGGAGCTCACCCCGTCGTGGGGATTCAAACCACCGACCTTCTGATCGGCAAGTCCTAGGCTCTGTGGTTTAACCCACAGCACCACCCACGTCCCATTGTAAGAACATAAGAAGTGTCAAAAGCCCATTTTATTTATTTCATTTCTATCGCACCTTTTTCTTCAAGGAGCTCAACGTGGTGTACGTACATGGTCCTCCCCCTCCTTTATTCCCCACAACAACCCTGTGAGGTAGGTTAGGCTGAGAGATGGTGACTGGCCCAAGGTCACACAGTGAGCTTCATGGCTGAGTGAGGACCTGAACCTGGGTCTCCCAGGTCCTAGTCTGACAATCTAACCCCCTACGTCACACTGGCTCTCCAGCCTAACATCCTGTTCTCATAGTGGCCAACCAGATGCAAAGTCATCTCTTTTTTTGGTTCTTTTGGAATAAAGATCATAAAACACAGGGAGCCGGATCATTGATCCATCTAGCTCATTATTGTCCAAACTGACTGGCAGTGGCTCTCCAGCATTTCAGATGAGGAATCTTTCCCAATCCTTCCTGGATCTGCCATTTGGGACTGAACCTGGGACCTTCTGCATGCAAAGTAGAGGCTCTCTGCCACTGAGTTATGGTCCTTCGCCTTAGGAAAGCAGGGGTGGGGCATCTCCGTGGGTTAGAAAACATGAACATCTGAACATGCTTAAAGCCTGGAAAGGTCTGATCCACGTAAAACAAATGCGCACAATTGCTGCGAATGCAGAGGCTGAACGGGAACCAGTAATTCCCTGGCTTATCCCTGATGCTAACCTGTTCTAGCTGTCAGCTCCCCCTCTCCTTTCCCCAAAGCTTTTTGCGTCCGGCAGTTATTTGAGGCCGAGGCTGGGAAGGCGGCGGTGGGGGGGGGTAATGCGGCTGCCCCCCCACCGCTCCTCTCCCAGCTTCTCTTCCGCTGAGTTTAACCCAAGGTCAAGTAACAGCCTCGTGAGCTCTTGAGAGATTTAATTTTCAAAGCACTCCCGACATCCCCTGCCTGACCACCACTGCCACCCCTCACTGCTCTCTCCACCTCTGGGGACAGGCCTTGGCTGGCGGCCAAGGACTGGGCAGGCTGTGAGGATTTCGCTCTGGGCCAGGCTGACAATCAATAGGGGGGTTTTGGGGGGGAGGGGGAAAAGGAGGGGGTGCTTTCTCCTCTTCTTCTCCTGGAGGGGGAAGAAAAGCAGCAATCCAGCAGGGGGGAAGGAGAGACCCTGGGGCACCTCTTGGCCTTTTCGCAGGCTTAGCCTTGCCTGCAGGAAAGCGTAGCCTGCAGTTCACATAAGAAAAATAATGCTCACCGGGGTGAGATGCATCACAACAGGACTTTGTTCACCCCCCGCCCCACACCCGTGAAACAAGACAGCTGTGGAAAATTGGCTGCACGGTAGCAGTGCGGGGTGGGATGGCAGAGGAAGAAAGCAGAGCAAGGAAAGTAAAATAATTATGGAAGAAGAATGACTTTTTCCTGATTTTCAAAGAATGAATGTGCATACCCTCAAATCCCTTAGTTATTTTAGTTGGGTTAGATTCGGGGTTGCATTCGATGCTAGACCTACTTAGAGCAGACCCACTGAAATGAATGTGTATGATTAACTCATGTCCGTTAATTTCAATGGGTTTGCTCTAAATAGGACTTAGTTCAACAGATACCCCCAGGTCTTAACAGGTGATAGAGAAAATGAGCAGAAATCTTATTGACCATTGCTTGAATAATTATTTGTAATAACTGGAAATAAATGAAGCCACTCAATGTTAGAAGATTGGATATCAAAATTATGGGATTATAAGCAAATATGTAGTGAAACTAACTAATATGGATAGAGACAGGGAGAAAACAGAACCCTTGAATCTCGGGGTTGAAAAACTGGATTATTTTTGTCAGCAAAATCTCTTAAAAAAGGCAGATGGAGTCCAGAGAGAAAAGAAATCCTGATAACACTTCCCTGAGGAAACTGAACAAAAATAGAGTACAATTTTAAGAAGAAGGAACAGAGTGGTTCACACAACTCAGGTCTTGTACATAACTGGGAGATGTTTTATCTTGTGAATCGCCCTGAGATATTTTGATGATGGGTGGGATGTAATTTTAACAAATAATAATTATTTTTTAAAAACACCAAACATAGAAGAAACCTCCATCACAACTACACAGCCAGTCAGGGCATGTTGTGTGCTTTATCAGCAAATGTTGTGCCACACTGCCTGGTTGCTAAACAACATCTCCACCTGTCCCCCTCTTGGCTGACATTAACACTTGCAGTATTAACCCTTAAGTGGCACATGGCATGATCTCTGGCGGAGGAACGGGAGTGTGGAGGGAGCGGACCGCCCCCAGCACCACTATTCCTGTAGGGTGCCATCACGGCAGCTCCCCCGACACAAGCCACGCACCCCCCGTGCCGGGTGCCACACCCCCACAGACGGCACGTCACACCCCCAGAATGCATGCCATGCCCCTGCAGGTATTGCACCATGCCCTCACAGGCGGCGTACCACACCCCCAGGGTGTGTGCCACACCTCTGCAGGCAGCGTGCCATACCCCTGGGATGCGTGCCACACCCCCAGGATGCGCACCACAGACCCAGGGGGGCACCAGCCCCGCCCCCGCCTGTTCTCTGCCCCCGGTAGCGGAGCATGCAGCTTCGCCACTGATGCAAAGGAAGGGCAAGAAAACGTAAAACCACTGTTAGGTATATGCCTTTCATTCATTCATTTTATCTATTTGCTAAATGCACTTCCCCCATATTGTTATTATGGCAATTTATTTATTTTCAAGTAATTTCCAGTTACGACAGACCAATGAAAGCAGGGTAGCCAAGAATCCCTCTTTACAGAGGACAGTTCTCCATTGGAAGGGATGTCTGGTTCAAATGGGAGAACTGTAAAAAGGGGGCAAAGGAGGGGGCCTGGTGTTTAAGAGTTACCACTTACGAATCTTTTAAAAAGATGAGTTGCATCACACAAAAAGGAGAGGGTGAGAACACAGCACAGATCTGCATAAAATTCGAATAAGCTGATTTAGATGCCTAGATACAAATGCAGAAATAATAGGTTGCATCCAGTGCTAGTCCTACTCAGAGGAACCAACCCACCAGCCATAATGTGGAAGCCCGTAGGGCAGCTCAGTCTGCTATGCTTGCAAGTTGTTGGTGGGTAAACTTCAAGGTTACTCTGTTCTCCCTTCTTTAAAGGTAAAGGGACCCCTGACCATTAGGTCCAGTCGCGGACGACTCTGGGGTTGCAGCGCTCATCTCGCTTTATTGGCCGAAGGAACCGGTGTACAGCTTCCAGGTCATGTGGCCAGCATGACTAAGCCGCTTCTGGCGAACCAGAACAGCACGCGGAAATGCTATTTACCTTCCCGCCGGAGCTGTACCTATTTATCTAGTTGCACTTTGACATGCTTTCGAACTGCTAGGTTGGCAGGAGCAGGGACTGAGTAATGGGAGCTCACCCCGTCGCAGGGATTCGAACTGCCGACCTTCTGATTGGCAAGTCCTACGCTCAGTGTTTTAACCCACAGCGCTACCCGCGTCCCTCTTCTCCCTTCTTTAGGGAGTACTTATTTAGGTACTTTATCTTTAAAACAGACTGGCCTTCCGAGAGAGGATTGCCTTCCATAAAGTAGGACACACAGACACTCTATTGACATTGCCCATATACAGTTGGGATCTGAGTAGCAGACTGAGCAGGCACACAGGTCACTTGGGCACAGTCTGTTGTATGGGATTTCTATTTAAATCACAGCAATTATTTCTACATTTGCATCTATGCATATAAATAACCACATGCAAATGTGATGCAAATCTGTCTCCTCTTTTGTCCTGTTCCTTGCTTTTACATTTGTTTCAGTGACACCTAAAATCTGGAAACAAGCTCTTCACCAGAAGGGCTGTGGCTCAGTAGGAGAGCAACTGCTTTGCACGAAGAAGCTCCTAGGTTCAGTCCTCAGCATCTCCAGGGAGGGACAGATAGATGGACCAATTGGTCTGACTTGGTTTAAGGCCACTCCTTATCAGTATTTGAAATTCCCCAGGCACCAGGTGCATTTGGCGACTGACATCTCCATCTGGTTGAGTGGCACTGCTGCCTGAGCCAGGTGACTCACATGCAACAAAAGACGCACATCTTCTGCTTCTGCGCTGCCCTGTGAGTCAGCTGGCTCGCAGGGCAGAAACTTTGCTTCTGCACTTCCACTGCAATACTAAGCACACTTTCTTGAGGGTAAGAAAGCCCCTCCGGGTGTGGCAGGGCTTACTTCCAAGAAAACATGCCGAGGGAGGAAGAGGGGGAAGAGCCCTCGTACCCACACCCCCAAGCTCGCCCAGACCCACACACCTGTCTCTTGTGAGGCAGTTGCTCGGTGCTTCGGAGCAGCCATGCTGGACTGGCCAGGCCGCCCTAAGAGTTGCCTCTGATGCTTCCTCCCTGCCCCCGCCTCCCATGGCAGTATTAGTTCACACTTGGGAGGAGGGACACTGCTGTAATAGGCAAAATGTTAAATGTATGTTAAATGTGAAATATTTTAACATTGATGATATACACAATTCATTTTTTGCTTTGTAATATTGCAAAAAACCAAAAAAGGTGGCTAGACATTCCATTGTGGTAACTTGTACAGTGGTACCTCGGGTTAAGAACTTAATTCGTTCTGGAGGTCCGTTCTTAACCTGAAACTGTTCTTAACCTGAGATACCACTTTAGCTAATGGGGCCTCCTGCTGCCGCTGCACGATTTCTGTTCTCATCCTGAAGCAAAGTTCTTAACCCGAAGTACTATTTCTGGGTTAGCGGAGTCTGTAACCTGAAGCGTCTGTAACCTGAGGTACCACTGTATACTGTATATTAGTTTTTGTTGTTCTGTTTTGTTTTCTACATGGATGCTATTTCTTTTTCTGCATCTTATATTACTCTGTGCACTTGTAATTATGTACTTTTTATCTTACAATGAAGAATATAAAATAAAAAGGTGCCATATGGTGAATAGCTGACATATCTGAGTTCCTAATACTGCTTCCTATGTTCTGTCATTAGAGAAGGATCATGGATCAGTAGCAGAGCATCACTTTTGAATGCAAAAGGTTCAGGCCCCAGCTCCTTCAGGTAGGGCTCAGGGAGAGTCTCTGTCTGAAACCCTGGAGAGCTGCTGCCAGTCAGTGTACAGTACTGAGCTACATGGACTAGTGGTCTGGCTCAGTGTACTGTGTCTTCCTAGATTCCTTTGCAATAAATTTAGACACCCCCCCCCCATGAAAGATAAGTGGGGTAAAGAACAATAACCCAACGAAGTCTCAGCATCCTTGGGTGGCTCCAAAATGTTGAAAAACAGGATATGGGAGATGCAAAATAAGGTGGGAGGAACACCCCACTTTCATCTCTCTTGCACTACAGGATTTTATCCTTCCTTTCAGAGTTCCCTAACCCCCTCCTCTAGACTGCACCCCCCAAAAAAACCTAGGCTTGTGCAGCATCCAGACGCCACAGGGATGCACGATGAGGCAGTGCCTGCGGGCCTCGCTCATCTCCGCCGCCCCTGACGCTCTTTCTGCCTCTTGCTTCACTGCTTCGCCTTTCCCTGTTCAAATTGCCTGCGGGAGGGAGGGGAGGAGGAGGGAGGGGAGCGGGTCAGGATGCCAGCCGCCGCCGTGGAGGAAACCTCCAGCAGAGTCACGGCAGCCCTGGGCTAATGGATGTGCGCCGCTCAGGCGTGGTTGGAGCCAGGAATCGAACTGCCGTCCCTGGGGAGTTGCGGTGGCGGCGGCAGCAGCAACAGAAACAAATGGCTCTTAGCAGAAGCAGAAGAGTTGAGGCTTACATTTTAGATTCTTCACCTACACACACACACACACACACACACACACACACGTACATCTCTGAGTGCAAGATTCTGCAGAAGCCCAGCTGCCTCAGCAGGTATGGCCTCGTTAATGAGCAATTAGCTCCCAGCCTAATTGGGCAGCAGAATGGCTAATGAGCCCAACCTCTGCTGTCTGTGCCCTCATTATCCAGAGGCTCAGTCGGCGGGAATATTGAACTTCTGTCCCGCTTCCGTAAGGGCAAAGACTGGAGGGAGCACAGCTCTGGAAGAATAACCAGAGCCGCTGACTGCAGGGATGCTGTTTCCACCACCCTCCTGCTCCCAAAATTAATAATAATAATAATAATAATAATAATAATAATAATAATAATAGGTTCTTTTTCTCCTCCTTCCTTGCCTAAAAATCTTCTGGCATCCCTCCTTGAAAACTAAACAAAACAAAATAAAACAGGAAGATTCATTCACTCTGACATGGGGGAAAGTCTGCTTCTAGGGCAAAACTGGGCAACTCTGGGGGAGATAATTTGTCAGGTGTGTCATGGCAGTGATGGGTAGAGTTAGAGCCAATGATGATAGCAGAGATGGGTGGGCAGACTGGGCCAGAGTTCCTGATGGTTCAAGCCAGAACCAAAAATGTTCTAGATAACCATGGCTGCCTCACACAATACAAGTTCCCAATCCAGTACAGGTCTACTTGGAACTATAACTCATTGGGTTTGAAGTGAAGTATGCACAGCATTTTTAATTTTAGTAGAAGACAGCAACATAGATACTGAAAGTAGTTCCTTTCTGACTTTAGTGTATCCCTCTGCCCCCCCCCCTTTTACGGCACACAAAGGAAGGTTAAAAGAAAGCAATCCCCTCACGCCATACAAGTAGAACAGAGTAATAAAATTAAATAACTTATCAATATGAATCACATAAAATACTGTCGTCTTTCACTTCCAGCCATATGTTGTTGTTGTTGTTTAGTCGTTTAGTCGTGTCCGACTCTTCGTGACCCCATGGACCAGAGCACGCCAGGCACTTCTGCCTTCCACTGCCTCCCACAGTTTGGTCAAACTCATGCTGGTAGCTTCGAAGACACTATCCAAACATCTCGTCCTCTGTCGTCCCCTTCTCCTTGTGCCCTCCATCTTTCCCAACATCAGGGTCTTTTCCAGGGAGTCTTCTCTTCTCATGAGGTGGCCAAAGTACAGTGGTGCCTCGCAAGACGAAATTAATCCGTTCCGCGAGAGTCTTCGTCTAGCGGTTTTTTCGTCTTGCGAAGCAACCCTATTAGCGGCTTAACGGATTAGCGCTATTAGCGGTTTAGCGGCTATTAAAGGCTTAAAGGCTTAGCGGATTAGCTGCTAAAAGGCTATTAAAGGCTATTAAAGGCTTAGCAGATTAGATAAAGGGGGGGGAAGCGAAAAAAAAACCTCAAGACTCGCAAGACATTTTCGTCTTGCGAAGCAAGCCCATAGGGAAATTCGTCCTGCGAAGCAACTCAAAAACGGAAAACCCTTTCGTCTAGCGGGTTTTCCGTCTTGCGAGGCATTCGTCTTGCGGGGCACCACTGTATTGGAGCCTCAGCTTCACGATCTGTCCTTCCAGTGAGCACTCAGGGCTGATTTCCTTCAGAATGGAGAGTTTTGATCTTCTTGCAGTCCATGGGACTCTCAAGAGTCTCCTCCAGCACCATAATTCAAAAGCATCAATTCTTCGGTGATCAGCCTTCTTTATAGTCCAGCTCTCACTTCCATATATCACTACTGGGAAAACCATAGCTTTTACTATATGGACCTTTGTTGGCAAGGTGATGTCTCTACTTTTTAAGATGCTGTCCAGCCATATGTATATGAAGCTATATCAGGGTTGTCAACCTGGTCCTTACCGCCCACTACCGGGCGATTCAGGATTCTGGGTGGGCACTAGGGGGTTCTACGGCACAAGCTGAATCCTCCTTCCATCAAGCACGGGTGGCGGTAAGGAAATGTTGCCTTCAAGAAAGATGCATTAGTGGGCGGTAGGTATAAAGAGGTTGACTACCCCTGAGCTATATAAAAAGAAGGGGAGGGTACTTAACAAGTGTAGAGGGCCTGGAGAGAGAGAGAAAACTAACAGAAGGAAGGAACTCAGATGGGATGGAGAAATGGGTGCAGGCAGATGGACCAATGGTCTGACTCAATATAGAACAGCTTCCTATGTTCCTAAAGTCATAACATTGCCACTTGGGTTCAGAGCGAGGCAATTATAACCAAGACAGGCAAAAACTGATTTGTGGACAATCCATCACGGGGGAGAGGGGTGCGGGGAGCAGAAGGCATACAAATAAATTGGCAGTGATGGTGATGGTGAAGATGCCTGCAGGCATCTGGCTGGCTACTGTAAGAACAGAATGCTGCGCTTAGGTGGGCCACTGGCCTCATTCAGTAGGCCTCTCCTTACACTGTTACAATTATAAAAGTATCTGTTCACGTAGCACATCCTTCCTTTGGATGCAGTTACAGTGGTACCTCGGGATGCGAACAGGATCCGTTCTGGAGCCCTGTTCGCATCCTGAATAGAACGTAAGACGCGATGGTGCGTCTGCGCATGCGAGGGCCGCGTTTTGCCGCTTCCGCGCATGCACATGACCTCATTTTGAGCGTCTGCGCATGTGGCGAAACCCGGAAGTAACACGCTCCGTTACTTCTGGGTTGCCGCTGAGCACAACCCGAAAACACTCAACCTGAAGCACATTCAACCCGAGGTATGACTGTACATGGCTTTTTGGTCCCAGCAAGCAAGGACTGTACCTTCCTACATTCATAAGTGAGAACACCACCATTCACCCTTTCTCTCAGTACAGTGGTACCTCTGGTTACATACTTAATTCGTTCCAGAGGTTCGGTCTTAACCTGAAACTGTTCTTAACCTGAAGCACCACTTTAGCTAATGGGGGCCTCCTGCTGCTGCCGCGCCGCCGCCGCACAATTTCTGTTCTCATCCTGAAGCAAAGTTCTTAACCCAAGGTACTATTTCTGTGTTAGCAGAGTCTGTAACCTGAAGCGTCTGTAACCTGAAGCTTATGTAACCCGAGGTATCACTGTAACCCTGTCAAGGCTCCCTTCCCAAATGGTACAACCAAGGAACTTCTGTGTAAATAAGAATGGAAGCTTTATTCAAGGTTTCCAACACTACAGGTCAAGCTATGGGCTCAGATTGCTATAGGCACGGCTAGTGAGTTCGGGAACAACACCAGGGATCTGAGACCAGATTAAAGATGCAAACATGTCTCCACAAATTACTAATCCCCTCCTGTGAGCTTTTAAAGGTGAGATGTGGTGCATGCATTCACAAGACTCTTTCTCCCACATGCCCCCCCAAATGAGGGTGTGGGTCTGTTACCAGTGGCAGAGGTGATGCAAAGCTCTTGGTGATGGGGTGGTTAGTCCCCCTGCTTTCTCCTCCAGTTGTCCAGCCTCCTGATTAGTCAATGCCCCCCCCATAACTAGGGAATCTCTCTGCTCTGGGTGGGGCAGGACAAGAGGTTAGCACAGGGGTCAACAAACGTTTTCAGCAGGGGACTATATGACCCCTGTGCTAACCTCTTGTCCTGCCCCACCCAGAGCAGAGAGATTCCCTCTGCTCCATTGGCTACTGCCACCTCAGTTGGGTAGGACTTAAAACGTACCCTTTCAGGTGCTACCGAGCCATAAGCTTTAGCTGAGGTAGGGAAAGGGGGGGAATTTGGTTCAATTGACATTTTGATTTGCAAATCCATGAAACAACATGCAACATGAAATGCAGCTACCCTTCAAAATTTTCACTGCACGGAGAGCATCAAGGAAGCCTCTTAACAATAGGCCAGCTGGTCAAGCAATTCAAGAGATAGGAGAAAAATTAAATTCTGTTCGCAATTAAAGCCTACCAGATTTGCACTTTCCAAAACAACTGAAACACAACCAGTTGTGAAACACAGCCATCCTTTCAGAACCACTACAAAAAGCGCACATTGGGAGAAAGTATGCAAAGAAATGCTTACATTAGCTAAAGTAACGTATGGTGGTGCATTATAGATTAAGGGAAATTGCTTGCAAAAAAGCGTGTTTTGGAGAAATGTACGTTAAAATACTGAAGGATTTTCATGAGAGCTCTTTTTAAAATAATAATAATAATAACACTATATTGATGGACAGATGTGGAGCTGTGGATAAATGAATAGTGGGAAAATGAGAGAAACAAATAGTAAGATTTCTCCATGATCAGATACAAGCCAAAGTCTCGCTACTCCTGGATTTCTATGGAGCTGACAGGAGTTGAGAAAAGCTGTTTCTCTTTGCAAGTCTCTTCCGTTCAGTTGTGTCTTCTCCTAGTGCTCCTTTTCCATTTATTTCTCTCTCCTTTTTTTGGATGCTTTCAGAGAGCCCTGCTCCTGCCTTTTCCCCTTGCCCCCCCCCGCCTCCTCTCAGTCATATTTTATTTATTACTTCCTGATTCTTAACGAGCCAGCTCCTTCCCCAATCATCGCTAATTAGATCGCGTGTCCCTTCATGAGCAGAGACATGCAAACGCGGCAGCACACACTTCCACCAAGGCCCTTCAGGAAATCGATGGCTGCGTCGCCCAAAGGTCACGTCGCTCATGCAGACATGGTTTAAGCTCGTAAGCCCAAACCATCGCCAAGTGGGATTAATATTGCATTCCGCAGAGGCGGCAGACAACGTCACTGTGGCCTCAATGCTGCGTTGATATTACAGAAGCACCTTAAAGATAGCAGCTCTCCTTGGTTTTATAGATATCCCTCTCTTTCCCCACCTCCTTGACAGGCTCAAAGCGCCGGCTACGGGCTTCAGGTTGCACCTTGTTGATTTCAAAGTCACGTCTCAGCCTTTGATATTGTCAAGATGTTTTCCAAGCCAGAAAGATGGCCTTTGAATTTCCCCCCTCTCCCCCCCCAGGGTGAATCCACCAACGGCCTCCAACACAGAGAAGAAGCGCCGAAGGCGTGCGCATCATAATGGAGTGGGGGAGAACTGAGAACTGGGAGAGGATGGAGAGGCAGGTGCTTTGAAGGGATACATCAAGGAGCAATGGGATGCAAGAGCATGAAATATCCCAAAAGGCAAGTGAGCATTGTACGAAGGTACCTGCTGTAAACCTGGTTCCTTGCCTAGTATGACAGAAGCATATACCAGTAAGGCCATTTCTGTTGTGCGCCCACTAACAACACACAGAGGAGGCTGCCCGCTCTCTCTCTGCATTATATACTGGTTTGGCTTTGCCTCTTTCCGACAAGGCTGCCCACACTGGTACTACATTGGGTGTGATGTGAATGATGACCTAATTGCACCCCACACTCAATGCAGAAATGCTACCAGACTTTATAGGCTTTTCCAGAAGAGGCTGCCTGTTGTGGCCCTGTGTGAGGCAGAACTATTTAGCTTCCACCAATCAACTTGCATAATGCGCCATACAACATTTATAGAATACGCACATGCACACACATTACAGAATTCATTCACACTCTTTCCTGAGCGTGAAAAGGAACCTATTGAACCATGTAGATTCACACAGACTCCATTCTAAATGGTTTCTACTGAGTCTGCTGAGAGAGAGTAAGGTAACATCTTTGTTTGTTTATATGGAAATTTGCATCCCACTCCAACCTGAAGAGACCCCGAAGCAACTTACAATAAAAACAAATGTGCACAATCAAGAAAACAGAGTAATAGAGAGAGAAAAATCCAGTGACCTACAAGAGCAGCACTATAAAAACTAAAACAGATTTATGTAGTAACTCAGTCTTTGCTAACCTGGTGCCTCATAGATGTTTTAGGCTACACCTCCCATCAGTCCCAGCCAGCAAAACCAATGGCCAGGGATGATGGGAGTTGTAGTCCAAAACATCTGGAGGACAACAGATTGCCAGATGCTGCTAAATAGCTAAATTAAAGTCCTGCTGGAAAGAAACCACTTTCAGGAGGCAGTGACAAGGAGTTCTACAGACTGGGTACCAGGACAGAAGGGATGCAGAAGCATGGGCTGCCTCCCACTGTGACAACAGCAATTTTGTAAACCAGCAAGGATTAAAGTTACCAGGTTGCATTTTTTTGGTCCTTGATGGCTCCCATTTAACTGTAGGGGGTGGGGCACAGCTGTGAAGTGGAGGGGGGCAAAACCTTCCCCCTCTCTCTATGACTGCTGTTGTTGGGGGTTACTGCAGTAAGGAGGGTCCTTAGTCTTTCCACTCTTCCCATCCCCCAGTCACAACGATGTTTATTTTGCCTGGCATGTGTCGACTTTTTTGCAGAACACTCAAGCTTACAGTCAGTATCGGAATCCAACAGAACAAACCTGGCATGGACAGCAAGGCAGTTTTTGTTCTGGAAAAGTAACATCTACACAGCAAAGTTAGAAACATGGAAAGTTGCCTTATACAGAGTCAGACTTTTATCCCATCTTGCTCAGTGTTGTCTACACTGAACGGCAGCAACTCTCTGGGATTTCAGACACAGGTCTCTCCTAGCCTTACCTGGACATGCTGGGGGGTGGAACCAGGAGCCTTCTGCATGCAAACCGACTGCTCTGTCACTTAGCTATGCCCTTTCCCTTAAGGCATTGGAATATAGGAAGCTGTCTTATATATCAAGTCAGACCAGCTCTCCAAAGTTCCAGGCATAGGCCATCTCCAGCCCTGCCAGGAAATGCTGGGGACTGAAGATGGGACCTTCCTCACGCAGAACAAGTGCCCTGCCCATTGATCTATGGCACTTTCCCTTAAACTTATGAACAGGCAAGTCTGATCCAACAGTAAATGAAAATGTTTAGAAAATGAAAAAATGTGACAAACCTTTAAAACAGTCTCACACAAACTCCTGACAGCTGGGCTCACCTCCCCAGCTCCCAATTAAAATCAGAGGTGCACTTTTGTACTGTCCTGGTGAATGAGTCAGTGGTCCGCATGTGCCTCTTGGGTTAGAGGAAGCCAAGCTTAGAGCAACAAGTTATGCAAAAATGCGGCAGGTACACAATGCCTGGAGAGTCTGTCTGATCCAAGAACACCTGATACACAGAACTGATGAAATTACTTGCTGCCCATCTCCCCCAGTGGAGGCTTGTTGGAGAGACCAAATCGGTGACTCACACAGAGACACATGGTTTGGGCTCACAAGAATTTTATGCATGCAACTCATTCATTTCAACATGGACATTTTCACTGTTGGCACTGGTGTTGTGGAATACAGTCCCTACGAAAAAGCGAGAGGTTCCATCTGTATTGGCATTCTGCTGGCTTTTAAAAATACAACCATTTACATGGACATCCCCTTGATATCTTGACTCAAATCTCCTGTTTTACACTGTTGTGTTGTTTTAAAGGGATTGTTTTATTGTGTTTTTTCCCCATTATGCCATATTTTTTTAATTATTCTGTATTTTAACAATGTGGTGCAATGCTGGGTTTTATGCTTTGTAAACTGTTTAAATGCCACCTGGGCATTAAGTGATATAATAATTAATTAATAATAGTACTAATGGTAGTTTCTGAGCTAGGGATGGGGAGAAATAAAATTCAAACTGCACTTAAAAGTGAGTCTACCTAGTTTGAAACAACACGAGGACCTAAGCACAGCCATCCATCAAAACCCACACTTTTTTTTCCAATTTTTGAAATGCAGTTCTCTAGTATTCTCATATCAAGCTCTCTTCTCCCATCAAATCGCGAAATTTGGCTTTCAATATGTGTTTTGCTGCTTTTGTTTTTCTACATTATCTGCTCTTGATTTGGAAAACACAACCTCTGTACCGCATGAATGTTTTGTAACCTTGATTGTGTTTTTTGTTTGTTTGTATACTTGATTTTATGTTAATTAAAAAAACAAAACAAATCAGAGAGAAGACAGGATAGATCCCTGCCTTGGCCGTCTGGCCGTGTTGGCCTGAAGGCATCCTCCTCCTCCTAACTCCCCTGAGCCAACCTCCTCAATAAACTTCCTTTTCCAAACAGAACCAGAGCATGTTCCTAAGAGATAGGCACTGAACTCTCGTTCAACAGTCACACTCCATGGAAGGAAAGGCAGGCTAGGACAATCTCTGTGGCCTGTTATTGCACAGGTCAGACTGGGTTGTTAGAAAAGGCGCCTTCCAGGTTTGGAAACCTACGTTGCTGCAACTGTGGCTGTAGCTGGGGAGGCGGGGGAGGGCACCAGAAAAACTTTGTGGCATTAAATAAATATATCAAGAGAAGACAGGCAATGTCTGCGTAGGGCAAGGAAAAATAGCCTAATTGCTGACCGTATGTTACAAATGATTTTATGGGAGAATTTAACTGCAAAGTGGCTTTTGCTGTGTTACCCTCCTTGGCCTCGTGGCTGTTTCCATGGAAATAAATGGGAGTACATTCTCTGTCTCTCTTGTGTGCTTGTGGTTTGTTGGTTTTTTCCGTGAAATTCTGATTAAAATCACTTTGGGAGGAAAAACGGCAGCTTTCAGGGAAATCCTGCTAAGCTTTTCCTTACCCAGGTGCCATCTTTTCAGAGAGGAGCATAACACATCAGACTTGGCTTGTAAGATGTTGTTGCTCTTCAAGAAAACAGAAATAAGCCAATAAAATTAGGGGTCAAGTGCAGAATCCAACTTCTTAAGTATTTTGAATTCATATTTATTTAAAAAAGAAAAAGTTTCTGGTTCTTATGGGCTGCAAAGAGATGCCCGAAGGTTTGTTGGATTTTCTATAATGCTTCTTGACTGGGGTGGCTAAAGTCCATTAAGATGTCATAAAGAGGACTCAGGCGCCAGCTTTTCAGAGAGCAGTTTAACAGACTGGACCTGGCATGTATTATGTTGTGGTTCTTTATAAAAGCAGAAAGAAGCAAATAAAATTAGCAGGTAACATGCAGCAATAACACCCACCTGTCAATCATGTGATGCCGAATTTAACCTGTGAGGCTGATCCTGATATGAGAAACTGGCCCATGGAGCCAAAAAGGTTCCCCACAACATTGAATTTGACAGATCAATGGTCTCATTCTCACTATAAAACAGCTTCCTATATATAAAGGAAATCTCAGTGGTTAGAACTCAGCAGTTAGAGCAATTGTCTGGCATGCAGAAGGTCCCAGGTTCAATCCCGGACATCTCCAGATAGGGCTGGGAATGTCCCTTGCCCAAATGCCCAGAGAGCAGAGACTGACCAATGGTTCGACTTGATATAAGGCAGCTTCACCACAAACCAGAATATGATACAACTGAAATGGGCAAATTTGAGTCAGGGGCTGTTCAGCTGACTAACCATGATAGAGACTGTTCCAAGTGCATTAAATAAGTTCACCAGTTGCATTCGGTTTTGTTGTAAGATGCATCGCTTTGTCTGTCAAATGAAGAGAACTACTGGGTGACACTTAGCTGAGAGAGCCAAGGCAAGGCCACCAGAGGTTCTGGAATAATGCCCCCACTTGCAAATGAAATGAGATCAGCACAGGCTTCTTCTGCAAGGCTCCGAGAACTTGTAGAGAGCGGGAGTTAAACTTGTGACCTTGCATCCCTGCAAGAGACAGAACCCCTAAATCAAAATTAAACCACTTGCACTCTGAGAGGGCACCCTCAGGGTCACCTCTCCCATGCCAGCACTGGATGGGTCAAGCTGTGTTAATGGCTCTGCGGGACTTTCCTGCAAAACAGCTCTCATTTGCTGGAACAGGCCAATAGAAGCTGCTGCAGAGAACGGAAGAGAGCTTTTTATTGAGGGGGGAAAAGTGTAGATAGCCAAATTTGCAGGGTGTGGGGTAGTATCAAAATTTGATGCAACCATCATGGATTCTGAGCCCATGGTGCCCCCAATTAGCTCTGGCTAAATGAGGGAACTGCAGGGAGAGACTCAAGGAAGCTTCTTAATATTAAAGCAGAACAGGTCACGTGATACTAGAGAATGAGGAACTAATTCAATTCACTTCACATTGAACCTATCTAATTTGCACTTTCCAAAACAATAGGAGATCCAAAGCAAAGCCATCTTTTGATATGCAGGCTTCTCCCAATTTTACAATGCAGGTCTCCAATCAAACAAGGCTTACAAAAATGCATATTTTCAGAGAGAGCGTGCACAAAATTAGTGAAATTAACATACAAAAATGCATTATATTATGGAAATTTTCACTGCAAAAGTGTGAACGTTGTTGCCAAAACTGCATACAAAAATTTGCTTATCTGGAGAATTTTGCGCTAAAATGCTGACAAATTTTAATGAAGATAAAAAAAACCCAAATTGCTGCAGAAATGTGGAGAACTGAATTCTGATTGGAAAAATGAGAAATGAAGCCAACCAAAACGGGCAGATCTGACCATTCCTGCTTGACTTGCCCTTTAAAGGCTTCCAGGTCACTGCTGCTCGCTGGTTTGAGCCAGCAGGGGGTGCTGTTGCTCCTCCTCCTCCTTACAGATCAGAGATGAGGAAGCTGGTGGCTGCCCACATGATGCTTCAGCTCCCATAATCATAGTCCACTGACCATGGACTATGCTAGCTGGAGGCTGATGGGGAGTTCTCTGGGAAGCCACAGGCCCTCCCACTTCCCTGTTGCAGATGGAGGTTGCCTCAGCGTCCTCATGCCTCTTCAACTTTGCAAGTGGGAGGCTCTCTGCCTGCTGCTCCCCGCACCCACCCCCTCGCAGTGAGGTACTTTCCTACTCCTAATCCCCACACGGGATGCAATTATAAATAGACGACCGGGAATCGTCGGCCAGGAGAGGCACACATTCTGGGACTGAGACCAGCGACCCCATCCCTTCTCATCTTACCAACACAGTCACGACTGGCGGGGAAGTGGCAGCGCTGACTCTCCCAGAGCGTCTCAGTTACTGCTGAGCTGGGTTAGCGGAAACGTGCTTTGCAGTCCTGGCTCCTTTTCAAGCCCAGAATGTGATAAGGGCACCACCCAAGGCCCATCAGGCAGGGAGCCTTTGCTGACATGTACAGATTTGCACCTGTGTAAGCCGACTTGGGAGACTCAGAGCATCGCGGGCTCCTAGGCCGTGGGGGCAAGTGGACAACCATCACGCCAGAGTGCCAAAACCACCTGGGATTGGATGCACTTTTCGCCCCCTTTGGCTTCTGGGAGAAGTCCTTCAGACAGCTGTAACTAACGCTATGTTTCCGATGGCATCTAAGTGAAGACTTACTTCTTAATTCTTTTTTAAGATCATGCTTGTTTTTTAATAAAAAAAATAATCACTACAGAGATTTCTAATGTTGTTGTTTTAAATGAGAGAATGCGCATTAATATTCTGTTTCTATATCCTGTGTTCTCTTAAATGATTTCCATTCCACGCTGCTTCAATTTTTGGAAAACTGGACTATACAAAAAGATAAATCAAATAAATCCCAAGAGCTGTGATCAACACGTTTTAAAGGAGAAAACTGGAAATGATTCTTAGAAATGTTTAGTTGGGGTTGGCGGTTATTTTAATTTGGGTATAACTGTAAACTATTTATTATTGTTGCTGTTGTTATTGGTTTCTATTGATTTATTGGTTTGTTTGTTGCTCATATAGGATATTTTGTTTTATAATGTTTGATGCTTTGTTGTGTTTTTATATATCTTGTAAGCCGCCCAGAGTGGCTAGGGAAACCCAGCAAGATGGGCGGGATATAAATTTAATAAATATTATTATTATTAAATGTGACAAAGATAAATTATTGGAGGCAGTGGACAGTGAAACATGGCAACTTTGTGAACTTTCAGGGAAGGGCTGTAGCTTAGTTGTAGAGCAGCTGCTTGGCACCCCAGTTATGTCCACGAACACCTCATCTAAAAGCCCTGGAAAGCCACTGTCAGTCTCATTTTAAGGCAGCACTCTATGCGGAGGAGGCCATAGCTCAGCAGTAGAACATCTGTTCTACACGCAGAATGCCCTGGGCTCATTCCCTGGCATCTCCAAGTTGGTTGGGGAAGATGCCCCGCCTGAAAAACTGGAGAGGTGCTGCCAGTCAGTGTAGACAATACTGCCCTGATAGGCCAATGGCCTGACTCTGTGCAAGGAAGGCAGCTACCCATCTTCCTATGCTTGCTTACAATTTTTGAGTGCTTTATTAAGAAAGCAACCCTGTGAATACAGAAAATGTATTTATTGAAATATTTCTGTTACAAAAGAAATCATGCTGTAATAAAACGCTGTATTAGAAAAATCAATACTCATCAATAAAAATCAGCAAAACCAATCACAGTGTCCAAGAGCATCAGGAACTCTTGTTGATAATAGAAAAAGCTGTGAGAAGCCACAGGTATGTGGTCCACTAGCAGCAAGAATACGCCACAGTTGGTGCTTGTTTGAGCTCAACAGGGAGAGTATGCCACAACAGAAAAGGTGGTGCATTCATGATTTAGAGCAAGAATCACCTTGGGAGGGGCATTCTGTCCTCTTGGGTGTGTTTGAGAAAAGGAGGGCGTCTGGCAGCCTTACTCTGGCTGCATTTACATGTAATAATAAGCCAGGAACTCTGGCGAATAATGGCTCTTTTGAGAAGATCAGCATTTTGCAAGTGCATACTGGGAAATCCAGGTTTCCGCAATTAAAGTGGATTAAAATGCACTGTTACCCTAGTGCCACAAACCCACTTTAGAAAAAGAAACAAACTTTTTGCAGTTAGGAAAGAGTTGGGGGGGAAATGCCTTGAAAATTGCAAGATGAGCGAGGAATGAATGGGAAGATGTATAAACACATTGCAAGCAAATGAGGACGAACGCTCATTGTCACATAACTGCTGTGTAGGGAAGTCAGAGAATTCTGGCTGGAATGGGTGACAGAAGCAGAAACGGTTGATGCTCGCTGATTCATCCCGCGTCGGAATGAAAATCAATAGCGTGTCTCCTCCCCCCTGCCCATTTAAATTGTGTTTGCATTGAAATGACTTGTGTGGAAATACAGTGGTATCTCGCGTTACATACGCTTCAGGTTACAGACTCCGCTAACCCAGAAATAGTACCTCGGGTTAAGAACTTTGCTTCAGAATGAGGACAGAAATCGTGCTCCGGCAGCACAGCAGCAGCAGGAGGCCCCATTAGCTAAAGTGGTGCTTCAGGTTAAGAACAGTTTCAGGTTAAGAACGGACCTCCGGAACGAATTGAGTACTTAACCCGAGGTACCACTGTAATTATGTCACTATCTTATACAGCAGAGAGATGTACAGTGTCATATTTAGTGAAAACTGAACTGCAGAACAGAAACAGAGCTGACTGTGACAAAGACAGGTCAGAATGGACATCACTGCCTTCTGATAGCCCTGCCACCCTGCAAACAAATCAGAATGAATATTCCACGAAAACTGAACATAGCATGACCACCTTTGTGCAAGCAAATCAGGACAAATGTTCAGTCAACAGGTTGTCTGGAAGAACCCACTGTGCATGCAGCCCCAAAATTCTCACTTGGCTCCCCCTTTCACACAAGCAGGTTGAACCAAGGAGAAAGGGCACAGCTCAGAGTTACTTCCAAGACTGTTGTTTGCTTTTCCCTAACAAGCCAGGATTCAAGAACAAACTTTGGGGTGAAGCAGGGCTGGCCCTTCCATGAGGTCAAGCAAGGCAATTTCCCTCAAGCAGCCAGGGCTGAGAAGCAGAAAATTGGTGCCCCCTCTGGCCTGTGGTTGTTTGTCTGGCTGCCAGACCAGTCAATGCTGCTCCTTCTGCCCACTGTGCAAAATGCCTGCTCCCTGTGGGGCCCTTTAGAGGGCCTGTTCTGTGGCCTTGCTCAGAGAAAAGGGGTCGTCCCTCAGAGCAAGGTGGTCCACGAAGAGTGCCTGTACCACTGCCGATTTGCCAGTGCAGCTAGAAAATCCTTTTTAAAAAATCAGCTTAAAGTTACTGTTCTGTCTGTTCCACCTGATGAAGCCACAGCAGCGCAAGTCACTCTCCTGGGCCACCACACCCAGAATGCCTCCCTCTGAAGGTGTTGGAATACATTTATTAATCCAAGGTGCCTAGCTTCTAGGAATGTGGACACTGAAACCATTGTTCCATACAAGTCCAGTTTTACCTATCTTGACCAGCAGGAGGGGCTCTTCAAAGGTCTCTTGGACCTACAGTCAAAGCTCGGTTGTCAAACGTAATCCATTCCTGAAGCCATTTGACAACCAAGAACTTCCTGCATTCAAGCAGAAGTGGTGTCAGATGTCCGGCTTCCAAAAAACGACCAAAAACCAGAACACTTACTTCCAGGTTTTCAGTGTTCAGCAGCCGAAATGTTCCAAAACAGAGGCGTTTGGGAACCAAGGTTTGACTGTATTTGACCACACAAACTGGAGACCCTGGGGATTGAACCTGCAACCGTCTGAGTGCAGAGGAAATGCTTTTTCAGTGAGCAGTCGTCCCTGCCCTGCTTCCCGAATACCTGTATTATGAAATTATAAAGTAATGCTAATAATAATTTAAAACCTTCTGCCTCTTAATAGGAGCATTGCTTTAGCTGATTCTACTTGAAGAGAAGTCAAAATTAGCTGCAGCTTTCTGCTAGTTACATTCTGTGGCACAGCGGGGTTTGCATCTATGAAATTTTATTTTTGTACTTGTTTTATTTATAGCTCCCTGCTTCTGCCCCAGCAGGGCACACAAGATGGCTAATCTGTGTAATAGCACCCTGTGGAAAGGAAGGAGGGGAGGCAGGTTAGCTGCAGAACATCTGCTTTGTATGCGGAAGGCCTCAGGTTCAGTCCCCAGCATCTCCAGATAGGGCTGGGAACACCCCGCCTGAAGCCCTGGAGAGCTGCTGCCAGTCAGTGTAGACAATACTGACCTATACAGTGGTACCTCAGGTTACATACGCTTCAGGTTACAGACTCCGCTAACCCAGAAATAGTACCTCGGGTTAAGAACTTTGCTTGAGGATGAGAACAGAAATTGTGCTCCGGCGGTGTGGCAGCAGCAGGAGGCCCCATTAGCTAAAGTGGTGCTTCAGGTTAAGAACAGTTTCAGGTTAAGAACGGACCTCCGGAACGAATTAAGTATTTAACCCAAGGTACCACTGTATAGACTAAGGGTCTGAATGAATGAACTTTATTACGGTCACAGACCAGGATTAAGAAAAGCATATAGATAAAATAGCAGTTGGGATTTTTGAGCGATAATTGTTAGGGCAAATGAGGACAAGGAAACAGGCATAAAACATCCGAATAAAATACAAGAAAAAATGAAGAAGACCAAAAACATCAAATTGAGAGGCCAAAAGGGAACGCTGACCTGCCGGACTAAAAAAATGAATTTCCAGAAGCTCTTTAAGCTGCTGGAGAATACAACAACAAAGAACTCTGCTCCTACAATCCAAAAGACTAAGGGTCTGACTCAATGGAAGGCAGCTACCTATGTTTCTATAGGGGAATGGGCTGTGATTCAGAGGCAGAGCACATGCTTCGTATGGCAAAAGTCCCAGGTTTGATCCCTGGGATCTCCAGGTATTGGGGGGGCACCTCAACCCCCGGTAAGCCACTGCTAGCTGGTATAGGTGATGCTGAGCTAAAAGGACCAAGGATCTGACTTCACCTATTTATTTATTTATTTATTTATTCATACATACATACATACATACATACATATATATATATAAAACAAATATTTGTATTTGAAGGTGGTGACCAAGAAACAAGAAGACTCCCACCTATTATACTCCATCTCACGGCTGAGTCTATAAATATAAAAACTCATTAAAACCACAAAATAGGCCAAATGAGCAGCATATGTATATATGTATGTACAGTATAAATAAATAAACTACTGCTACTACACAGTGAATAAGATGCAGCTTATAATCCAACAAGCATTGTCTGAGCACACAGTTTTGTTTTTAACAAATCCTAAAATACCACCAGTGGCATTGCTTGCCAGGGCTCGGATGGGTGGTGATGCCATAAAAGAGGCGCCACCACAGAGAAGGCCCTGCTGACCGCTGAGAGGCTTTCACAACCACGGTAGGAAAAGGCCTCTGAAGCTTGCATGTTAGGAGGCAGCTAGGAGGGGGGACTCCTGCGAGCATCTTTGCTCCAAGTGGTACAAGGCAGAAGTTGGTATAAGGCAGCTTTCTTTGTTCCTATAAATTGTTAGGGGTGAAAACCACAGTCTTCCTTGGGGTTGCAATGATGTGCTTCAGAGCACACCTGGCAGCCTTCCCCCACAACCTGCTGCCTTCCAGACATTTTTGGACTATAACTCCCATCAACCACAGCTCATCCCAGGAAAGAAGGAGGAACCTAGGGACCAAGGGCTAAATACAGCTCCCCAGCCCTCTCTCTTTGGCCCTCAAGGTTCTTCCCAGGTCACCACAAGCCATGACCCCTATTCACTTTCACCTGACTGGGATGTGCCTTTGAGCTGCCTCTTGCTAAACCTAGATGATGAGGCGGGCTGCGTGTGTTAGCCTGCGTGTTGAGATCTATCTGATTATTGCACAGCAGGAACTTGGCCTGATATTTAAAGCAGTTGTGGGGAACTTTTGGTTTTTCCAGATGTTGCTGAACAAGTCCTATTATCCCTAGTCCTTGCCCATGCTTGCTGGGGCTGACCGCAGTTGTAGTTCAGCAGCACCTGGAGGGCCAAAGGTAAGAGGTATAAAAGTAAGTCACATCCGTTGCTCCACCCACATTTGCCACTGGCCACACCCACAACCAGCCACAAAGTTGCTTATGTGGCCCTTGGGCTGAAAATGATTCCCCAGCCCAGTCAAAAAGGTTGCTTCCCAAGTAAAGGTATTGCTCAGCTCTGTGTGTCTTTACAGCTTGTAATTCTGTGTTTATGGGGTTTTTGTTTTTGTTTTGTTTTTACAGTGTTGAAGGTTCCCCCCCCCTTTAGATCCCCTTGATAAAGAGGTGACTCTCAAAATGTGTCAAGAACGTATCATTTGGGCAACTGTTCCGCATACGGATTGCTGGTACCTCACATATAGCTTCTTAACCTTCCTCGCAACTCCCCAAAACCAGGATAAATTAAGCAAAATACAGTTGTGTAAAAGAAGCATAGCTGTCAAGTGTCCCTTATTTGGCGGGACAGTCCCTTATCCCAGTGCCATGTCCCGCTGCTGTCCCTTATTGATGATGTCCCTTAAATAAGCTACATAATAATAAACAACATAAACATAAACAACAAATTGTTGCTTTTTGTGTTGAATATATGCTATATGGTAATTTATGAACCTAATAGGTATCTAAAGCCATTTGCACGCAAAAAAATATGTATTTTATCAAAGTAATTGTTGATCCCTTATTTTGGCTGCTGATCCCTTATTTTCAAGGCTGCTGGTCCCTTATTTTCAAATCTGTAAGTTGACAGCTATGAAAGGAAGACAGTCTTAGTTTGCACAGTACGTTCCTCAGCGTTTACTGTTGTTCTTTGCAAAAACGTAGCTGTGTGTAACAGATTCCCAGTCGCGGAATTCCCATTTTTTTGGGTGCAGAATCTGGAACTGTTGGTACTGGGTTTCGATGGGAGCACAGAGGCTGCTGCATCCCCTACAGGTGGTAGTAGGGAAAGTGAGGCTTTGCCAACGGGAGACGCGTTGCTTCCACGGTCTTGGCGTCACAAATGGATCATCGGTCTGTCCGCCTGTTGGCACCAACCTCCTTGGCAGGGGGGCAAGGGAGGCAGCGCGCAGACGTCAGAGACAGAGCCGCACGCAGACACACTTGGAAGCGTGAAATCCAGCTCCCCCGCTGCTGACAGCCAGAACGGATTGGACAACTTTAGCTCATTGCTACGGGGGGCAGGGGAGAAGAACGCACATTGCAGGCGAGCGAGAATCCTGTTCTGATCAACACCCAGCTTGGAATTTCCCCATCTCCTGTGACTTGGCTCTTTCCTTGGCTGCCGTTCCCCAGCCGTGCCTGGAAACTGTGAAGCAAACACAGCTGGCCTTGAACTCCCATCTCCTAGACTCTTGCAAGCCAATGTCAGAACCAAACAAAACACAGCTTTTGGTTTTTCAGCTACTTTACAAATAGAAGAAACTAAAGGTGATGGCGGGGGGCAGGGGGGCGGATTGGCTAGACAGCTCCAGCTGCCAGCAGGGTGCCTTTAGCAGAGGGCAAGGCACTGATGAGTTCATGGTGAGGTAACAGTATTTCTGAAGAACAGGATCATTACAGTATAAGGAACAACGCAGAGGTTACAAGGTGATTGATCGTATGCAGTTGCAGCGGCAAAGCAAGGCCGTAATGCTGTTCTGCAGAAGAGGGGGAAAGACCTCAGGATGTGGTACTGGGTGAAGAGTTTCTAGTCCTCATGGATCCCAGAAAGAGTGTCTGGTGGAATCTCAGAACTAAGCCAGAAAGGTTGCTGATTAAGTGCTTCTTTGTGGCAGCTGCCAACCTAGCAATTCGAAAGCACATTGAAGTGCAAGTAGATAAACAGGTTCTGCTCTGGCGGGAAGGTAAACAGCGTTTCTGTGCACTGCTCTGGTTCACCAGAAGCGGCTTAGGCATGCTGGCCACACGACCCGGAAGCTGTACGCTGGCTCCCTCAGCCAGTAAAGCGAGATGAGCGCTGCAACCCCAGAGTCGTCCGTGACTGGACCTAACGGTCAGGGGTCCCTTTACCTTTACCTGTGGCAGATAAAGCCCTGGGTTCAGTCCCCAGTGGCATATGCAGGGAGGGCTCAGAAAGACTCACTGCTTGAAATCCTAGGGAGATGCTGCCAGTCAGTGTAGACAATACTGAGATACAAGGACCAGTGGTCTTGTTCAGTACAGGGCAGCTTCCCATGTTCCTAACATAGGAAGGAGGTCAATAATTCCTAGGAGTTGGCAAGCAACTTTTATATTTTATACAAAAATAAAATACAACATTATTGAAACGCCGCTCAGAATTATCTTTCTCCATTCCCGTATTATGAAAGCTCATTATCCCCCAATTATTTTGGTAATGGGAATACAATTTGGGACAGAAGAAAGGGCATTTTCACACAATGCATAGTTAGCTTATAGAATTCACTGCTACCAGATGTGACAATAAAGGCAGGCTTAGATTGCTTTAGAAAGTGGGATTAGACAAATCCATGAATGAGGACAGGTCTACCAATAGCTATTAGTTATGATCGCTTAAGAGACCCTCAATTTCCAGAGGCAGTGCACCTCTAAATACTGGCTGCTTGGGGCAGAAACAGCATAAGGGGACTGACCAGGGTGTGAGTTGCAGTCTGATTCAGTATAAAGCAGCAGCATCACTCCCACCCCCCAGAAAACCATATTTTAGAAAGGAAGAAAAGGAAGCTCCACAACAGGCAAGGCATTAAGAGGAGCTCCAATGTTTCATCTTCTGGTGGCTTTTGGTTTTCAAGCTGAAGCCTTATAAAAGTTCAGTTTGTTTCTTGCTTAGGCCCTTTGAGACCTGTGGTGTACCTTGAGTGCCCCCTAGTGTCTATATGAAAGAACTGAGCTTTATTTAATGCACTACTACAAACTAGCTAAGGGCCCATCAATTTGATGGGTGGTATTTGGAGAGACTGGGCTGCATGGGAACAATTCCCTTTAATAGCTGCAAAAGTTTCCAGCAGGGAGAGTGAGAGAACCAGGGTGGAACAACCAAAGAGGATGTTAATACAGGCTAAGTGGAAATTACATCTGGGAGGAAGGGAAATTATTATTATTTTCAGGACATAAGAAGCTCCCTTATTCAGTCAGATCATTCGTCCATCTAGGTTGTTATGTATACACTGACTGGCAGTGGCTCTCAAGGTTTCAGAAAGGAGTCTCTCAGCTCTACCTGGAGATGCCAGGAATTGAACCTGGGACCTTGTCTGAAGCCCTGGAAAGCTGCTGCCAGCCAGTTTAAATAATACAGTGGTACCTCGGGTTACATACGCTTCAGGTTACATACGCTTCAGGTTACAAATTCTGCTAACCCAGAAATAGTGCTTCAGGTTAAGAACTTTGCTTCAGGATGGGAACAGAAATCGTGCTCCGGCGGCATGGCAGCAGCAGGAGGCCCCATTAGCTAAAGTGGTGCTTCAGGTTAAGAACAGTTTCAGGTTAAGAACAGACCTCTGGAACGAATTAAGTACTTAACCCGAGGTACCACTGTACTAATTTAGATGAGCCAGTGGTATGACTCAGTATAAGGCAGCTTCCTGTGTTCCCAATCAGTTCATTTTTTAAGGGCTGTCACGTTCAGTCAAATAGTTAAATTAAGTCGATAAAAACATTTTTCATAGAATGAAACAGTGCCCCCCCATTAAACCAGGCGGCAGATTCTTAATTACGTTTTTAATAAAAGTTCTTGCAAAAAGTACAGATGGCAAGCACCATATTAAAAGACACATTCCTTCCGTGTTCTCTCTCTCTCTCTCTCTCTCTCTCACACACACACACACACACACCACACAGAATGTGGATTGAGCAGGGAAAGACCAAAGTGGGGCCTAATTGGGCCCACCCAGCCTCCCTATTTGGCCTGTAAGGCCACTTTGGCAAAGGCATGCCCAACTGCCCTACACCAGATGACATATATGGTGGCAGTTGTAGGGCAAATAAAGACATGGCTTAACTGAAAGGGGAGGCTGCAGACACTGCAGATCAGCAGCATCTGCACACAGCCCCATGGACATCACTTTACAAGTGCCAACTGATCAGCTGATCATGCTTAGCACTATGCAAAAAAATAGGTCACCTGACATCACTGTGAAGTCAGGTGACCCTGGCAAGACAAATGTAGTCCATGGGACAAATCATGTTCTGGACCACCAACCAGATCCAGTTCCCCTTCTCTGTTCCAAGAGAACTGTTACTGCAACACGTCTGAGTTCACGCGGTTTGTTTCTCTGCACCCCTTTTGAATGACTGGATTTCTTCATGTGCAATTTTTAAAAGAGTTATTCATTAATTGGTTAATCAGTTGAGATTAACCAAATCAGTTGAGATTAATTAAAGTGGGTGTCAGCCCAGTTTATTTCTCATTCTGTATCACAGCAACAGAAGGCACCAGTAAAACCATGTAGTGAAAATGCTCAAGATATGTCTGAAGGGAAACTAGGATGTCTTGTAGCTCAGCATACTGCCAGCTTCCTTTGAGTAATTTGTTTTGTTATGCAGAAGATCCCAGGTTCAATCCCTGGCATCTTTAGGTGGGGCTGGGAATGCCCACCCCCACCAGCCTGAACCCTGGAGAGCCACTGCCAGTCAGTGCAGACACAATGCTGAGCTGGACAGACCACTGGTCAGACTTGACACAAGGCATTTTTCCTATGTTCCTAACTCTTAAGAGAAGGGGTGTAGCTCAGTTGTAGGACATATGCCTTGCTTGCAGAGGGCAATGGGTTCAATTCCCAGCATCTCAAGGTAGGGTTGAAAACGCACAACCACAAAATGGCTGCCACGGGGAGCATGGAATAACACAAAATTAAGAGACAACCATCCTCCCAAAAATTATGCTTATCATGGGAAGTCACGCTATGTCGTGATGGTCCTGATTATGGAGATCACTTTCTCTCTCACAAAAACACACAGTTGCTGTCTAATAATAACAGGAAGCTTTCCTAAGTACCAGGAAAAAATATACAAGGTGGTGACTCCGCTCTCATTTCACAGAAATTGCTTAGAAGGTATCTGTACATTTTGCCCCATAATATTATTTCTAGGAGGGTTAGGGACTTACTTTTTATTGTTAAATGAAAGCTCACAGTCTGGGGCACCTGCCCAGGGCACCACTGGAAGCCTTCACGGGTGCCCAGGTGCCCACCAGGTTGGTGATCCCTGAAATAAGCTGCCATCAAACCAAAACATAGACAGCAGTGCCATCTAGTGGTGAAAGGCACAAAATTACTCTTCCCGGGATGGTTTCATACTTGTTATTACCTAGATTGTAGATGGCATTCGTAGTCATTTTTGCTGTGGATTTTAATATTTGCAGGCTGGATGCTTGTTATATTATGCTCACCAGGTTTCATTAATTTGATAAAATTAAATTAATACGGGGGGCCAAATTCCACGATTCCAATTGCAGCAAACTCTGAGCGTGTGAGGATTTTACCCTACAACAGATGGCAATATCTTTCTTTAGAACTATGCAGCAATCGTTTGCACAATTTCACACATATAACTCTTATTAAAATAAGCTAATATGGCAATCCTCTCCCCACTGAGCTTGGAGTAATAGGCCTAATTGAACTCGGTGGGATTACTTCTGAGTAGGTATGCAAAGGCGTGCACGGTAAATTAATCTCTGTGTTGCAGGAGGGATAACAAAAGGTGAAAGGAGAATGAGAGGTGAGACCTTGAGAGACTGTGCTATGGAGGAAAAAAATTAATATTTTCCCTCTCTGTCTCCAAAGCACATATGGACTTGTTTTGGTAAACACCATCAAAGTCAAGATCCCAAAGTGTCACTGACACACTCAGATTGTAGACAAAAAAATGTATTATGGCAGAAGTTTTTATGTACAGTCCACCCTATCAGTTACATGAATTGTTGTTCCAAGCTGAATGAAATATCACACACACGCGCACCCAAACACTTTGGTCTTCAACCAAACAGCAGCGAATCCTTTCTCCACCAGATGAGACCAGCACAAAAGGCTTAAAAACCAATCTGAAGTCTAGAATAGGTAACAGGTGTTTCAAACCAGTCTTCTCTTTCTCTGATTAGCTAGATTGGCTCCCCTGAACATCAGTCGCTCCTACGACTTCATTCTTTGGCTAAAACACTGAAAGATGGGAGGCTAGTTTCATACATTTAAAGCTCACAAGCTTCCGCCCCAAAATCCTGGGAACTGCACTCCACCTTCACAGAGCTACAATTCCCAGCACCCTTAACAAATGACAATTCCCAGGATTATTTTAATTTGGGAGGGGGGTTAGGATGAGCTTTAGCTGTATGGTGCGTGCGTCACAAAAAAGTGTGGAAATTTGCACTTTTTCTACATTTTGTGTCAGATCCTACAAATGCTAGAAACTTGTTTGTTTGTTTTTTTTAAAAAAAAAAAAAACCAGAAAGCTGGGACTCTGGAGATTATAATTCATTCAGGGGAAAGAGAAAGACAACTCCCCCCTCCTGGCACCCATGACTCCCAAATAAACATGGACAGAACTGAAAGCCTTGAGAAACGAAGCCTTTTCTTTTAGAAAATAAAATAAAATCACCGCAGGAGAAGAATTACAACTGAAGGACTTGGCAAAATACAAATATATTTAAAAAATAAATAAATGAAAATTGTAGGTGCTTCTCTGTGAGGAGAGGTAACTCAGACCCTAAACCTGGAGGAAGTTGGCAAAAGGGTTGTTGTTTTGGCTCTAGTTATTAAAATACAGCATTATTTTTTTCAAAATAGAGACACACTTCAGATGTTTTCCCACTGTCCTGATACTTGACTCCAGTCCACTCCAACCCCATTACTCTCTCACATGTACAAACAGCTGGCTCTTCCAGCAAGGTCAGTAAGGAAAGAGAAACTTACTAAGCGTATGAAATTAGCTTTCCTGCCTCGCAGCCATTCTCCTTCCTCGCTCTCCATCTCTAGACAGTGACCGAGAGCGAGGGAAATGCAGCCACATGATTGGCAGAGGGGCTGGGTAGGCAGGCCCTGCTGCAAAATGCCGCCACGGGATTGGCCGGAGGAAGGCAAAGCTGAGGCCTGCCCGGTTTTTATGCTGGAGACCACCTTTCTTGAGTGGTTTTTAACCAAAAAAACCCAAAACCTCATGAGGGGAATTTTGTTTGTTAATGTTTTAAACAAGTGAGGGGAACGATGTTTAAAATGAATGCTTAAGAGGGGAAAATGTGTCTAAAATGAGCATCTGAGGGAGTGTTTGCTCCAAATGTCAGGCTCAGCCCTGAGGTAGAGTTGCCATTATTCGAAAAGTTAAAATCCGGGTGCAAAAGGGAAAAATAAATTCAAATTTTTGGCCAAAGTTGTCAAGCTTTTTTCTTAGTTTTGCCCAATGTTGTTCCCAGACATTACAGTGATTTCCGCCTGGAAACTGTTTCTGAGGCCGAATTACGGACATATGACAACCATATGACTCTTTCCCTCACAAGTCCCCAAACAGAGGCAGCTCAAACATGGGCATGAGAGAACATGTGAGCCTCACATTCCATTGACCCGCACACCAGCACAGTTACTCACGTGTTGTTCAAGGAAGGTACGGCCCATGTGCAACAAGTGTGTGCCCTCTTTCGCAAGTGCACACTTTTGCACCTGTGCTAGAGGCAGCTTGCCCCCGTGCTTTGCATAGCGTGTGAACAAACCTCCAGTAGTTGACTGGAAGCCTGCAGGCATGCGAGATTCCAGCTGATTTGTTATTGCAAGTTGTGTGGGTGCAACATAGGCAGTATGGATAGAAAGAGGAATCTCGGGAGGCCTCACCTGCGCTATAAATTTAATGCAGTATTATACCTCTTTAAACAGGGCTTCCCCAAAAAATAATCCTGGAAACTGGTTTGTTAAGAGTGCTAGGAACTGGAGCTCTGTGAGGGATCTTCAAATACCGCACAGCACTCTTAACAAACTACAGTTCCTAAGGTTATTTAGCAGAAGCCACCATCATTTAAAGTGGTATAAGATTGCTTCGAATGGGCACGCATTTTTTTTAATTGTATCTTTAATATTTTGTTGGAAGCCGCCAGAGTGGCTAAGGAAATCCAGTCAGAAGGGTGGGGTATGTAGAAATAGATAGATAGATAAATAAATAAATAAATAAATAAATAAATACTATTACTACTCTCATTTATTAAACTTATTAATCACTTTATTTTACAAAAGCAACTCAAAGCAATTTACAAAAATAAATGGCTCCAGAACAGCTTGATTGGGGGGGGGGGGCACACGTGGAGGCAGCAGTACTTCTGAATAACAGTTGCTTCTAAACTTTAAGCTACGTGCACATCCTCCAACACTGCGGAATGCCTCAGTAGCCCATGTGTAGTAAAAGGCTCTAGGGTACATTTTTAAATACAGCTTTGTTTAAAGCAAAACTTTATAAATATCCCTCTGACGATACCAGTCTGTGTACAGCATAACATGTATCTCAGTAGGAAGCTACTTTTTTTAGTGAATGCTGCCACCTGCTGGCCAAATTCAATAACGTTACGGGCGTCTGGCTGGGCAGGGATATGCAACTGTTATCTGGAACAAAAAAATGCTAATCGTGACCATTCATTCAAGCACACGTCGCTTAAGAACATAATAAGAGCCTGCTCAAGTCAAAGGTCCATGTAGTCCAGCATCCTGTTCTCACTGTGGCCGACCAGATGCCTGTGATTCCCAGCAACTGATATAAAGAGGCACACTTCCTCTGACAGTGGAGGCAGAACATAGCCATCCTGGCTCTATGAATTTGTCTAATCCTCTTTTAAAGACACCCTAACTGGCCATATTACTCGTGCCAATAGATTCCCTAGTTTTAGCTTTGTGCTATGTGAAGAAATCTCTCCGTTTGTCTCTCCTGAACCTGGTCATGGTGGGCAAACACAAGCCACCATTGAAAATTTCCTGCAATCTTCATGGCATAGGCATTTGTCCCAGACACTGTGGGAAATTTAAAATGGCCGCATGGTGGTGTAATCCAAGGAAGACTCCGCAACAAATGGCCCTGCTGTGGCGATGGCATCTCACCAGTCGACTGAGGGTACCAGGTCCTCTTCTCCAGGTCTGCCTCCAGGACATCACTGTTTGATAAACGCTCCAGTAGCCACCTTGCTGTATTTAAAACAAACACAGAAAACCTGTGGCCCTCCAGATATGGTTGGACTACAACTCTCTCATCAATATTTATCTGTAATTTGGATGTTTATTGAGAGCCTTGCAACAAAATGCTACTGGAGCAATAAAGCAAAATGCAAAGGACTGCCAACTCAATAAACTAACAGTAAAACCAGTTCTAGAGTACTATTATATGGTTATTATTCCATAAAATGGCTGGGTTGCTTTTAAGCACTGGCTATGCTGCCTGGCCTGACCAGAGCTGTAGTCTAACTCATCTGTCCGGCTAGCTAGATAATCCAATACACAGTGATGCTTAATTCACATTTAAGGTGCAGAGACCATTTGCTATGAGCCAACCACCAACCCCCTGCCCACCTTCTTACTTACAACCAATGGAGGGTGGCTCTGGCTGCCACTGACTCTGCTGGTCTCCCTGTTTCTGACCAAGCAGTCCCAATGGGCACCGGCTACTGCATCTTAGTGAGAAAAGGGAAATTCAGGTGGGTTTGAAGAGTTTTATGACTCCTTCCCCAAGCCACTTCCTTCAAGCACATGGCTCCAATCCTTTGGGGTTTCTCCCTGAATGAGACTATTTCTCAGTGTGCCCTTCTTCTCCCAGCCCCCAATGAATGCATCTTCTGTCATCCCAGAACAATACATTTCAAAGACGTATTAGGACAAAAGCTTTTGCTTGACATGGACAAAAATTGATTGGGGTGGTGACAGTGGCATTATCTTGTATCCGTTTCCCCGAAGTGGAGAGAAAAGAATGAAGCAGCAGCCCGAGGCAGGGAAATGGCATTTACATTTAGATGAAGGTGTTTTCTGCAATGGATGAATTCTAGTCACTTGGCATCGTGTTCAGCAGAGCAAAGGGAGGACAAGGACTGGGGTGTGTGTGGCAGAGCAAATTACCCAGAAGAGGGAAGAGAACAGGAGACAGGATCAGACACAAGTCCACACAGGGTCCTGGCGAGTCCGTTGTGCAACATTTGGGTACCCGGGCCTGAAAACCTGAATCACCTCCAGGTTAATTAAGGTGGCAACACCATCTCTTTATTATAACATTACAGTATATACCCTGCCCTCCTGCCATGATGGATCCTGGCATTCATGGGATTCTCAAGGTCAGAACTGCTTTGGTAGGGGTTTGCTAGTTTCTTCCTCTTTCCCAATCCTTTTTCCTTTTGTGTCTTGTCTTTTTAGATTGTAATCCTGAGTGCAGGGAGTGTCTTTTTCATAATGATTTGTAAGCTCCTCTGAGATCTCTCTCTCTCTGCCAAAGTGCAGGATTATAAATAAATATTTACATTTCCTGGATCAGCAGCAAAAATCTAATTTAAAAGAAACCAATGAAGAGCAAAAGCAATGGCATGAAGGGTTTTAGGGCTCTGGTGCTTAACTAAGGCTGCCATATTTCAAAAAGTAAAATTCCTGACACTCACAATGAGCTTTTTCAAGGAAACCACCAAAATGGTTGAGCTTTTCTGGGGAAACCTCCCCCCCCCCAAATCCTGACGCAGGTAAGCCTAGCTTAACCGATTAATTGGTTAAATATTTAATTTACTAAAAAGTGGACTAAACTGAGTAAAGTAGATGGCATAAAATGGCAGACTGCAAGCACTGTCAAAACCAGGGGTAGGCGACCTAAGGCCCGTGGGCCGGATGCGGCCCAATCGCCTTCTCAATCTGGCCTGTGGACGGTCCGGGAATCAGCGTGTTTTTACATGAGCAGAATGTGTCCTTTTACTTAAAATGCATCTCTGGGTTATTTTTGGGGCATAGGAATTTGTTCATTCCCCCCCCCCCCAATAGTCTGGCCCACCAGATGGTCTGAGCGACGGTAGACCGGCCCATGGCAGAAAAAGGTTGCTGACCCCTGGTCTAAACTGAAGTTTTCCCCTTTCTTTCTCTCTCCCTCTCTGTCTCACACAATCACACGCACAGCAGAGGGAACGCCTAATCTATCATGACGCCTGCTACAAGATTCACAGGCATCATTCAAAACCCAAAGAGAGTTTGGGACAGCCATTAACTCTCAGACTAACCTACCTTGAAGGGTGGCTGTGAAGGAAAACACAAGATTAACTCCATGCACACCCAACCATCTTGACACCTTAAAGGCAGGACAGGATGCAAATGTGTTACTTAAGAAAATATGTAACTGAAAAGCCTGTCCCAACCATGGCATATGGCAATAGTACACCTTACAGGGGCAAATGTCCAAAGGGACTGTGCTGCCTGAAATAGGACCCACCTCGTTTTGTTACCTTGTTGTAGGATGGTCTTTGTGCAGTTAAGAGGAAACAGATGAGAAGATGCTTAGGATGAAGCCAAGCCACTCTGGGTGTTGCTTCCGACGAGGTTCATGGTTAGTGAACCCACCCCAACCTCATGCCCCATTAAAACATGCATGCCACACTTTTCAAACAAAATCAAAACTGCCGTAGTGTAGCTTGGTTTTTATTTATGTCCACAAATATTTCAAAAAAATTACAAAATACTCAAATGGAGAGAACACAGAAGTCACGATTTCTGGGTTTTCTACTCTGTTTTACACTGTGTTATCCCATGGTAAACCTACTCATATATACACTAAGCCTCAAGATATATATATATAAATGTAGCTGTCAGAATGTATATTCTGCTTTTAAACGGTGCAGTGAAACTAGCTCAAACCAGGACGACACAGAACAAGAGACGGTTTGATTTTGAAAAAATAAAGTAAAATCACACACGCACGCACACACAAAAAGCAAAATAAAATAAAATAAAATGGATTTTTGAAGTTCAAAGCAAAAAATAAAATCTTGCTTTAAAAAAGTTTTTCTGAAAAGGTAACTGTAAAAGGTTGGGAGATTCTAACAGAGCATGGTGGTCTTGGGAGAGTCAGGGCAAATAACACTGTAGCTAATCATTTAGATCTGAGGACAAAGAACCTCTGGGCTCCCCCACCACTGTGGAATGATTCATACTGTTACATAAGCATAAAAAAGAAACCCAAAAGGTCAAGAGCTTATGAGGAAGCACAATGAACTGCATGTAAACTGTGGAGGGAAATGAGTAATTAACTGGTATCTTTTGTCTGTCTTTCCTAGACTGGCGAGTTGCAGATGTTTGGACAACTCCCATCAGCCCACTGGGTGTGGCTGATGGGAATTGTAGTCCAAAACACCAGGAGAGCACCAAGTCAGAGGAGGATGGTCTGCAACATCCATGCTAAGTGTCTCCTGAAGGTACTGAAATTTCAGTTCCGCCAGGGGACCACGGAGAGGGGATTATGGCCACCCTAACCAATACGGCTGGTTCTGTTTTCAGTGAGAGTTGAGGACAGTTAAAAACTAGATTATGCTTGCTGCAAGGAGGCATCTTCAAAAAGACAAGGCAAGCCAGAGGAGGACTGATAATAAGTAGCTGGGGATGTCCTGCCTGTTAAGACAGATCATTATGAGAAGTTTATTCCATTCCAGATGACAGTGTTAAAAAACATGAGATGCCAGCTAGGATTTTAAGCAATGACTCTGTCTTGTTAGCTTGCATCTTGCTGGACATTTAGCACCATGAATTTAGAGTTTCCTGATGCTCAGTTCAGTGCTTCAGCTCTCGGCGGTTCAGAAACTGACCTGAGAAGAGGTGACCGTTACAATTCTGAGGACACCCCGTGTGGCTTGTGTGACCAAAATATGGCCCGCAGTTAGGAAAGGGCTAACCTCAGGACCACCTGGAGGGGCTGTAAGGCAGGTGGATGGCTTAATAACCACCAGCTATTTGCCACTGCACAGAGACAAGAGGCGTGGACTGCCAGTAAGGAAACGAATGGGAAAGAAGGATGGTTTGGGATGAAGGAGCAGGAGTCAGGGAGCAGGGGGAAAGCTCCGCTCTCTGGACCAAGGTAGGAGGAACCCAAATTTCTGTTAGGCTGGATTAAAATTCCACCTGCCATATGCGCTGTTTAAGAGACCGCTGAACGATTAGCTACGGGGTTATCTGATCAGGCCCAATGGACTCCTACCACCACAAATAACAGTCTTCACAGCAAATGAAGCAGCCTTCCAAAAGGAACAAGAACCAGGAAATGTTATTATGAATGCAACTAACAGGAAAATGTGTTATCACACAGCCCTGCAGATTCCTGCACTAATCCAACTCATTTTTTAAAAAAAAGTGTAACTAAACTAGCAGTTTGAAGGGAATTAAAAAATAGGATTCATACAGTTGTCATGTGCTTGCGACATTGACAGCTTCTGACAGAAGATGGTCAACCCCACTCTAAGCCTTCAGAGTTTCCCTGCCTTGTGCATCGGAGAGTGTGAACATTTTTCACTAAACAAGGAGAACTCCTAAGGTACTGCAAACAGCAGGCAAAAAAAAGGCTGCCAGAGGCACATTTATTGAGTCTTATTCTCACTCCACCGTATCCCAAAAGAGCATTCAAGATGAGGATTTTTGGGGGGAAGAAATTTACTCTGCTGCCATGTACTGGGGGTGAGGGGGGGGGAGAGTGAGACAGCCCTGGTCAATTGTGCCCTTGAGGTAAGACCAGGCGCAACTCCCCTTCTGTGCCTAGCGTCAGCAAAGCACACACACAAAAACACCACAAACCTGCTAATATTGGACCGATTTAAAAACAAAGCCCAGGAGCGCAGAGGTGGCTTCCAGCTTTTAAGAGTGAAATTTAAGCTTTGCGTTCATGGGGGCAATTTCGAAAACGCACAGCTCTGAAGCAGCCCCTCTGCCTGTCCCTTTGCTTTCAAAATGTGTAACTTGTCAGGGATGGGAAGTTTCAATTCGGCACTATTCAAGTAAGTTTTGTAACATATATATAGATATTACTTGAAGGGAAATGGTTTGCATGTAAATTTCCATGCTATCTAAAGGACAGTCTGCCCCATATCAGCAGCTCTCATGACAGGTGTGGGGCTTTGATGCTGGAAGGGTTCCCAGGCACACAGTGGGTATGCATAGTGCACATCCTGAGATGGAGAATAAAGGAGAATTTCCTCCTTGAATTGAACGCCTTGTGGGGCTTGTGGCCAAAGAAACATCACCGCATTATTGTTGTCTTAATTGGTAGACTCTGTGTGTGTGTGTGTGCCTGCATTTATAGGACACAGTTTCAGTTTAATGCTATGTTTGTGGAGGAAGGGGGAGACATTTCAAGAGCCCATTTTTTGAAAACTGCTCCCTTTCCAACTTCTGCTTCAAAAAAACTCTTGCGGAATTACAAAATTACGCAAGAGTTTTTTTGAAGCAGAAGTAATTCTGAAACTTTTAATAAATATTATTTAAAAAACAAAACTCTTGCACTGGTGGAAAACGTGACGGCTTTTCGACAGAACCAGTGCAGGAATATGCAGTCTTGTTCACCGGCTGAGGAACTGAGTTATGTCAAAACAAACCTATGAGAATGAAAAGCGATTTAGGATGTTCATGGAACAAATGAATTAAATTAAAAAGAACAGCGCACACACACAAAAAGAAAAAGAGTTGTGTGTTCTTGTTGTTTTTTTAAGAAAAAAAACATATTATCCCTGCAACTCCCTTTAATGCTCATGTTGCTACCAAACCGTCAAGTCAAGCTCTCGACCATTTTGAAATTACTGACCCCTCCCCCCCATGTCATCTTCCCTTTAATTAAAGGGATAATTATATATATTCCTCTTATATTAAAAAATCAACTCTGTATTCTTGTCAACATCAGGTAAGAAGTAACGGTTTTGTGATGTTACTGAAGAGAGAGAACAAGAGGAAGAGAGAGGAGGAGATGGAAGGAGAGAAAGAAAGAAAGAAAGAAAGATACCAGGAGTTTGTGGAGATTATTATAATTTTTTTTAAACCCTAACCCAAAAAAATTATTTACAGACTTAAAAAGCCATGCTGCAAAGCTCTCTTTAAAATTATGAAGTTTTCCTACAATGTATTAAAATAAAAGTAGATTTTTTTTCTTTTAAAATTCTTGTTATAGCACTTGGATTTTCAGAGGGTGTTATGCCACCTACTTGCCATTCTTGGTTTTTTTTTGTTTTTAAAGTGTATATATATATTTATATATTTATATATAAATTGAGTGTATTTCTTTGTATGCACAGTGGCTTGCATTAAGTTGTGAACCTGATTCTAGCACCTACTCAAAATGAAAAAAATGAAAAAACGAACCCAACCCACCCCCTCAAACAACCCCCCCAAGAATGCCCAAGGAATTTCCTCTGACTACTTCCATCCAGTTCTGAGGGGGTTGTTTCTCTCTCAACAGGCTTCTTAACAGGTTTTATCATGCAAGGAGACTCCTGAAACTGGTCTTGGAAAAATCTTCTCTACAAATGAATTCTATAATATATGTGCTGATTTTAAAAGTCTCTATAGGTTGGGCTTCCTTGTTTGTTTTTTCTCCTTTTTCATTTTAAATAGAGAAAGGTATCTTGAAAAGATAAAATTCTCTCGTTTTTCGCAGTGTGTGTGTGTGTGTGTGGATAAACACATTCCATTTCTTCCCAAGGACTGGGATCTTCTGCAGCCAGAATTACAAATAAATAATTTATTACAACTGCTTGTCACTTTCTTTCTTCAGTCGGCTAGAAGAGAAGAAGAAGAAGAAGAAAAGAAAAATAATTCAGTTGCTTTTTTGAGTTGGGAACTTTTCGCTCCAGCCTCTGCAGTCTCTCCCCTCTTGCACAATGCAGAAGAGCTCTCCGCCAGGAACAGACAAATGTGGTAGTGAAGTAGACCACTGAGTACCACAGATCTCTCTCTCTCTCTCTCTCTCTCTCTCTCTCTCTCTCTCACACACACACACACACACACACACACACACACACACACTGCCCCATAATAAGAAGAAAAGGGTGTGTGACAGGCCTTGGGGAAATCCCTCTTCCTACCAAAGAGTGAGCAGGGATGAGTTATGCGTCCATCCACATGTTTTCCCAGGGACTCTGGGATTTTCAACTAGGACTTCATGTCTTAAGTGAACATCCAGCCCTGTGAGTTGTGTCTTTGCTTTCATGCGCTCGAAAATAACAGCATGTGACATGAGGCTCTGTGGCAAGCAGGCAGGAAGGGAGCCTCTGAACTGGCTGGGCCTGGAATAAAAAAACCCAGGAGCCTGGCCTTCTGCAATGGCCAGTTCCCCAGGCAATACCTTCATGCTCCACTTCAAGGACCCAAGCCTTCAAAACGCTGAAGAAACCAACCTTAGGAAGAAGGTTGCTGCGTTGACCTTCCAAATCTGACCAGTAATGGCCCTGACAACCTCTTTCTGTGGTTTCTCATCCTGGAGCTGCCACCACTGAGCACCTGTTGAAGTCCCCACCCTTAGTAGAGCCCCCACCCAGGCAACCCTTAGAGCCTCCTGGTCCTGTGGCTGCTGTCTGTTCAAATGCCTTCTGTGAGCATCCAAGCAGTGACCAGAGTGAGGAGATGAAGCACCTCCCTCTGCTTGCCATGTACTTTCCCTCTCTAGGCAGCTGTACAGAGTACAGCGCAGCAGGGAGAGGAGGAGATGGGCCCACCCAGGGAGGGGGGTCCTCCAGTGGGCATCTTGCCTGAGGACCCTCCAAAACCTGGAGTTGGTTGTGGTATTTTATAACAACAGTGGGTATAAGAGCAGGAAGACCCTCTCCTTCCTCAGAAAAACAAACCCAACTCTGAGGGCATGTGACACACTTCAAGTTTGACACCTCTGGTGTAACTAACCTGTAAAGTGATAGGGGCCTAAAGCAAGAGAGCAGTTGTGCAAGTGTGGCCAGTCTGGGTCTCCACTTTATACTGCTGCCAGAACATGTCTCTCCTGGTTCATTCATTCAGTCATCATTCATTCATTCATTCATTCATTCACTCAGAACATGCCTCTCTTGGTTGGTTGGTTGGTTGGTTGGTTGGTTGGTTGGTTCATTCATTCATTCACTCATGACAGGCAGCCCTGTAGATGTTGCTTGACTCCAGCTCCTTTTAGCCCCAGCCAGCATCACCATTAGTCAGGGATGATGGAAGTTGTAGTCCAGCAATGTCTGGGAGGGCTACACATCCCCTGTGCCTAATTTATGGTATGCTGCTTTTCAGGTGTACCTCGCAGAGCAGTTCACCAAAGACAGTTGCACAATTAAGCATCAATTAAGAAGGAAATGTGATATAAGGGGACTACCACTGCGAGGTGGGTGGTGGCAGCTCGCCAGACCACTCCTTTCTCCTCCCCTCCTCCCTCAGGGCAAGGTGGTTGCCCACTTGGGCGGTATACAAATTCAATAAATAATATTAATAACAAATAAATAGAGGAGGAATTGGCCAAGGGACAGCATGCAGGCTAAGGGGAGCTTGCCCCAGTGAACTTCTTCCTCTGCTGATAGCATGGGCCCAGCCTTACCTGTAATAGTCTTCTTGGCTGGGGAGGTGGCCCCCGTGCATGTGGGGGTGCCCATGCAGCCACTGCTGCTCCATGGCTAGTCTCTGAAGCTCTGCTGACTGAGCATGCATGGCCTGTAACTGGTGGGCTGCTGACATGGGAGGAGGGATGCCGCCAGGGAGGTCACGTGGGTAGGGGGTACCTGGGGAGAGAGAAGAAGAGAAAAGGTTGTCGCACACAAGTTTAGACTGGCCAAGGCATGCCTGGTAACTGCAAGCTGGGATAACAGTGACTGAGCAGATGGGTTGCACCCAATGCTAGTCCTACTCTATGCCTGCAATCAATGGAAATGACTTGTGTGGGTTTACCCTGAGTAGGATTTACCTGCATGTGACTCAACTGTGGAATGCCGTCCACATAGGAAAGGGCCTGATCCCTGGTACGAAGAGTCTTTGAATGAGACTCCCCCAGTCAACAGCCTTAATTTCATAAGTCAGTCAGTCCAGAGACAGCTGGGATACCAGGATAAATGCATTAAATCACTGGTACCCAATAAAAATCTAAACTAGGTGCATTTGTCTATTAAACACAATTGGCAATAATATCCACACGGCGTACAGAAGCAGGATACCTCTGGACACCAGGTGCTGAACAGCATCCCTGCAAGGGGGGGGCAAATGCTCTGGTTGGAGGAATCTGATTGGCTGCTGTTCAAAACCAGATAGCCCTTAGGTCTTGTATTTTTCATCTGCATCAATCTTCCCCAACTTGCCACCCTCCAGATTTTGCTGTCAGACTCCATGCCCCACCGGCTCCAAGTGGCATGGCCACTGGCTAGGGATGATGGGGGTCGTAGTCCAACAACCTCTGGAGGGCATAGGTTGGGCAACACTGGCTTCCCAAGGGCTGCTACTGCACACTTACCAAAGACCGGGTGCCGGAGCATTTCGTGTTCGTGGGGCGGTTGCCCTAGCAACGGGTTTGGGATAGTGCCGGGAGGATAAGGGAAGCGCGCCAAATGGGGCCCGGCTGCCAAGGGGTCCACGAGGGGATGGACAGGTCCTGCCGAGCCTGCAAAAGGGAAAGGTTGGGGGCGGTAGGAAAGAGGGGGGGAAAAGCAACGACAACTTACCACCAGGCTCAGAAACCCTCATTTTGTTCAGGGGTCAAAAGCAACATTAATACTTGCGCAAATAGCTGAGCATAACCGGTAATTATCAGAAGCCTAGTCCCCCCTCCAACTGTGGAGCCTACTTCTCTGTCTGGAGTGTTCGCAGTGACATCGGGTGGCCAAACAGTCTTTGAGAGTTAAAACAAAAGGGGAGAAAAGGGGAGGGGGGGAAGAGGAATGAGCTTTCTTATTAAGAAGGAAAAAGGGAACTGCGTACAAGAACAACAGAAAATCAATTCACCATTCATTTACTATTCCTTTTTTAGACACGTCCCATAAATGCCCTGGAGGTGGCATCTGAGGCACCGCACACAAGACACAAAGCGTATCATAAAATTAATCATCAAAACATTTTAAAAATAAGCCCCAATAATGCCACAGAATGGCAGAGATCCTTTTTCCTCCTGTGAGAGACAAAGCTCTCCTAAGAAGGGGAGTTTTTCCTAAAAAGAGGGCAGTGAAGCAGCCGGATGGGCTCCTCAAGGTAGATGCCTCTGCTGAGAAGGCTCTAGACCACATTGCCGCCAGAAGACATTCAGATAATAATGACACTGTCAACAATGTAAGGGAAACACGTGCAATATAAGCCTCTTAGAAGTGTTGCCTTTCCTGCGGAGCGTGGTTGATCTGCGCATCTGTCTGCTAACCTCCCCACTCCCCCAGGAGTTTCATCTCACCCCAGAAAAAACCAAGTTCAAGGTCCCAGAACAGAAAGGGACACCATCATAGGGTTGCTATTTGAGGAAGGAGAAAACAAACAACCACAGGGGGCTATTTGCACATTTGCTGACAGATGCAGCACAAGCTGTTCATGTACTACCTAGCACAGAGCTTCACATCTGGAGAATCCTCTATTTTTAAACAACCAGCTCCTAGCTCTTGTGGCTGCTGGGAAAAGCTTGAAAGTGCAAGGGCAGAGCCTGGTGAAATCTGATTGCAGAGTTGCAGAGTCCCAAGCCTGCTTTCTGTCTCAGAGAGAGACAAAGACAGACAGACAGAATCATGGCGGGGAGTGAGATACTGTTTGTCTAATGATTGCTCAATGGTGAGAAAAATGCCCTCTTTGCTAACTCAGGGAAATTATCTTCCTAGTCATTACTACTTCACATGCTCAGAGGCTGGGCAGAACATCTGAAAACAGGTTCTGGGGCTAGACCCCGGGCGAGGCAGTGATCAAACTCAGCTCCTGTGAAAACTCTGAAGCCCCTTCAGAACTTTACTTATAAGAAGGAGAAACCTTAAAATAAAACCGTGGACAACAGCAAATCTTCTGCCCTGCTTGCAAGATGGAAGATCTTCGCAGGGGGGGGGGGGGGAGAGAAGGGGGCTAATTGGACAGGTGCTTCGTCAAGGTTCCCAGAAAACGGAGAAGAGAATCTGGTCAGGTCATTTTGACCCTGATTCTCATCCAAGGGAGCATATGAGCCCCTGGATGCTTTAATTAGGGCGTCTGCAACCTGAGTCGTTGCATGTCAGAGCAGCCTGTCTCAGCAGATTTCCTCTCGTCCTGCAGTTGCATATATACATATTCTCATACAAGACCTTCCTGGTGAGCCTTGGGTTTTGTTAAGATTCCTGATCCCAGTCACCTAATTCTAAGGGATTCCTGTCCTAGGTCACTGCCTCCAGGGCCCCTCTATCATATGTCGAGAGAGGTCATGTTCCAACCCAGCATGAATCAATCCAATTAACGACACTCAGAAGATCCGCTGCAAACGGCATGCGTGATGTGCTACACGCAAGGCTTACAATACTAACCCACCAGGCAAGAGAAACACAGGAACACTCGGATCCTGAATTACAGCCTGCGGTTTGTATTGCACCTTGGCCTGTGAGTTAGCAGAGAGTCCACAGAGCTAGGTGGGACCCCTCAGGGAGGGGCTATCAGTGAAGACAGTTTCAGGGACACAATCTGAACCTATTTCTAAAGAACGAACAGTTTTAATCCCTGCAGAATTTGAGATCAGGGGGAGAGAAAGATAGGAGAAAAGTGTCATCTTGAGTCAGACTCATTGGGTCTGCACTGACTTGCAGCAGCTCTTCAACTGTATGGAAAAACTTTGCACACAGGAGAGTGTGAGGTCTGTGCCTCCTTGACTTCCTTGCTCAAGACACCTGGAGGGGTTTGGTTAAAACAGTTCTCCAATGAGCACTACAAAACACCCCAAAATCTGGACTGAACATGTAGGTCACTGGAAGGTGGTGGTTGATGAACCTGTCTTGGGAAGGACTCTGGACTCTGGCTCTGTTCTGAACACAATCACCCTCCGTCTCAACAACAGCATGGAGATGCTTGGTGCAATTAGCACATGCACAACTCAGGAAATGCAAGAGTGTATTATACAGAGTCAGACCATTAAATTCAGTACTGTCTACACTGACCAGCAGTGGCTCTCCGGAGCTTCAGGCAGGGAGTTATTCTCAGCCGTTTCTGGAGATCCTCATCATCTGCTTATTTGATTGGGGAAGCACCAGAGCGCTCAGTGACAGAGCATTTGCCCTGCATGCAGAAGGTTCAAAGTTCAACCCTTGGCATGTCCAGGTAGGGAAAACCATGGAGAACCAGGGCTGCTGGTTGGAGCAGGCAATGCGGAGCTAGATGGACACATGACCTGACTTGGTATAAGCAGCGTCCTATTTTCCTACATCACTTTCCCCAGATGATGCTGGGGACTGAACTTGGAAACTTCTGCTTGCAAAGCATGTACTCTGGGCCCTCCATCAAGACAGGGATAGCCAACATGGTGCCCTCCAGATGTTTGCTGGACTCCCAACTACCAACATCCCAGCTAGCATGGAAAATGATCAGAGGAGATGCGAGTTGTAATCCAGCAACATCTGAAGGGCACCACATGGGCTATCCCTGCTTTCAGATATAGGAACGGAAGACACTGTTCAACCAGCTTAGTACTACCTACACTGATTGGCAGCAGTTCTCCAGGGTTTCAGATAGGGAGCCTTTCCCAGCCTTACCTGGAGAAGCCGAGGGTTGAACCTGGGACTTTTCGTATGAACAGCAGTTGCTCTACCACTAAGCTATGGCTATTCCCCTTCCAGCATAGAGGGGCATATGCAGCTTGCAAAACACTGAGCAAGGCACAAGGCCTGCCTTTTTGTATACTAAGCTATCCCCGCATGCCCTTGGATCTGTCATGTATGATCTAGCTGAGATTCCTGCATTTCAGGGGGTTGGACTAGCGGGCCCCCAGGGTCCCTTCCAACTCTACAACTCCGATTCTACAGTTTCTTTTGAAACCAGCTTTATCACTGAGTTTCCCTGAAACACAGAGAGAGCTTTCTTCCTGAGAAAGCTCTCTTGTAACAACGCCTTGCCTTAACCCAGAAAGCAGGGGCAGATTCTCTCCATCTATTTTTAAATGCAAGATTCACTTTGTTCTGTCTGCCTGCACAAAAAGTACATCTGCAGTCTGATACATTTATGGAGATCAGTACATTCTGTACTGCGGGTGGGGAGGCTTTTGTTACTGACCTTGGCTGCGAGGATGCACACACGCTCCCTCCCCTCCCAGTGTCTCATTTAACTCCACTGTTATCATCCCGAGGGGGGAAAACAATTCCAAATCACCCACCTCAGTATGCAAAAAATAAAATAAAATAAAATTGGGGGACACACCAATGAGACCAGCAAGCTCCAATGGCTCTCCAGGGTTTTAGGCTGGGGTTTTTCCTGCCTGGAGATGCCACTGGGGAGTGAACCTGGATCCTTCTGCATGCAAAGCAGCTACTCTACCCTGAGCCTGGCCACTGGTCCATCTGACTCAGCATTGTCTGCACCAAGGATCTTACACCTTTCCAGATCCCAGGACCCACTTTTAACCCAAACATACATTTGGGGACCCATTTCTTAACCCTTTACTATACATTTGCATGGTAATAGCTCTCATGTTGGATCAGGCCGTGACCCGCGAGTGGGTCCTGACCCACCAGCTGAAGATCAGTGGTCTACACTGACTGGCAGCAGATCTCCAGGCTTTTTGGCAGGGATCTTGCCTACCTGGAGATCCCAGCGAGGGACTGAGCCTGGGAACTTCTGAATGCAAGGCAAATGTTCTGCCACCGAGCTACAGCCTTCCCCTTAAGACGTAGGAAGCTGCTGTGCCCGGAGTCAGGACACTGGTCTCTCTAGCTCAGCACTGTCCAGGATTGGCAGTGGCTAGCCAGGGTTTCATACGAGAGTTTTTCTTCCTTGGAGATCCCAAGGGAAGACACTGAGGATTAAAAGCAAGTGCTCCACTACAGAGCTACAGCCCTTCCTCAATATTTAGGGGGGTGGTGGAAGGTGTTGGTGCTGGGAGTAGCATTGGGCAATATATCAATATATCACCCAGGACTGGTATTGGGCGGGGGGGGGGGGAGAGATACCACTGGTGAAACCACCACCACACTCTGCCCCGGCAGAGGGAGAAATAAACTGCATCAGCGAGTTGCCGATAAAGCTTCTTCCTCCCTCCTTCTTCCTCCCTCCGCTTCTTTAAACTGTTTGACCGAGGAGCGCGCTGCTGCCCTCTCCTCAGCAAAGTACTTTTACGGAGACAGCGGTGGGATGGGAGCTCCGTTAGGTGCTCCCCCCCCCCCAGCTGAGAGAGCCCTAACCCCGCTCCTGCTTGCACTTGGGTAGGAGTGGGATTGGGGCTGCAGCCTTGCTTGGCTGCCTTCGTCTGGGAGGGGGTGCTGCGCCTTTCCTCCCAGAAAGACAGAGCCCACCCTCAGGGTGGAAGGCAGCCAGGCAGTGTAGGGGCTCTTTGATGCTGCTAGCAGGCAGCACGCCCACACAGGTGAAGGCTAAGGCAGTCAAAGCCCAGAGCCTGACAGGCTCAGTGTGCTTGGCTACTGCCGCCTGGTCTGTCTTTGGGGAGTGGGGGGGCGAATGGGCAAGGTAGCTCGCCTGCCCCCATGCCAGCGAAGGTGGAGGCGGCCTGGCCAAGGAGCCCCAAGATCCTTGCTGCTCGAGCACGAGTGGCAGGGGCACCGGGGCTGGCTCTGCGGGGGGCAGGCGGCCTCCTGCTCCCAGCTGAGCCCGGTCAAGGAGCCCTGAGTCCCCTGCCGGTTTTGCACGGGGGACTCTGGGCTGCCTCTGCTGGGGGCAGGAGACTTTTGGGCCCCCAGCTGAGCAGCAGGCTGGGGCCAGCTGTATTTGCCACAGCCCGCGAGGTGCTTACGTAAAAGCGCCTCAGCTCCCATAGTGAGAGCTGTGGCAGTTTCACCCGGCACCTCGCTGGCTGGGGCCAATGCAGCTTTTTAACAACATTGCGGTTTATCTCTAAACCGCAATGTTTGGCTGGCAATACACTGCAATGTTGAAAATCCAACATCGTGCAACCCTAGCTGGGAGGAAGCAGGTTAAAAGTGCCCTTTAAGCAAGTACAGGGATCTAGCAATGAAAAGGCAAGCAGTGAAGCCAGCTCCTTGCCTGTGCTTATGTGTGCGTGCATACACACACACACACACACGCACACACACACACACCTCCGTGTGCATGCTCTGGAGCCTCCCCATCTCTCTCTCAACAGTTTAAATTGGCTACAATTTTCTCTTGGGGAGGCAAATCGTGGGAAATATATTAAACATGCGTCCAAAGCAGGGAGGATCACCTTCTAAAAAGAGCAAATATTGCTTGTGGTCAGCACTCTATGAAAATACATGCAACTCTCCTCTCCCCAGTGTTCTGCCCCCAGTGTGTCCAGGAAGCAGAACCCCAGATACTGTAAACAGCCTCAGTTCTTTAATGGGAGAGGAAGGAGGGGAGTGGTGTTTTCAGTTCTACCCCAATGGGGAAAGCAAACTGCTACACTTGGAGGTTATGTTACGGGGGGGGGGGGTGTCACCCTTCTACTGTGATGCTGGGTGTCGTGGGCAACGTGGATCCTGCTGGAGGGATGAATCATCGGCTCTGTGTTCAAGATCCTTGAAATATTAAAGTCTTGTCTCCCTTCCTGTCATCACTGGCGGGACTGTGGGTTTTCTCCAACTAAGTCCTCCTCAGAGTAGAGCTACTGAAACTGGTGGACATGACCAAGTTAGGCCTACTTACGTTAGCCATGTCCATCAGTTTCAGTGGCTGATGAGAACTTAGTTGGGATACGACCCACTCATTTGTTTCAAGCTGTTCTGAATATTTTTTTAAATTGCTGCAACCAACCCTGGGAACTTATGGGTAAGGGTGGGGGGCAAGAAACTGAAATGATGATGCTGGATGTTCTGTTAGAACAACACACTTTTCAAGAACAATCAAACCATCACAGAGCTTCCTACCCACTGGAGCCTGTTCCTACAATGAACATGCACCAGTTTTAACCACTACCCACAGCTGCACTAAAGACTGGTGTGTATCACCAGGTGTCACACAGAAGAGGCACCTTCCTTGAAATGGGTCAGGGTGCCAACAGAGGTGGCAAAAATACCCCACTTTGCACAATTCATTGTCCTCCCTGAATGCCAGCCCTCTTCGAAAACATTCTACTAGAATGGAGAGCCTACTGAGCTCAAGGACGGATTATAGCAGTAAAAGGAGTAGAGAGTGACAGAGGACAGTGAACTCGGGAGACCTCGCTGCAGTCAGAGGGGGGTAGGGATTACACAGACCCCAGCTTAAGACACACGTTAAGGACAAGTGGGCTCGTATTTGAGATCGTGAATGCCTCTCTGCTCTGCTCCAAGGCTCCCTTGCATAACTTCTCCTAAGCTGGAAGCTCAGCAACGCGGCTCCTGTTAAGTGACCCCTGACAGGAGAAGGAGCTGCACTGAGTCCATGACAGGAGAGGAGACCTATTTTTTAGTGCAGGGGACCCTGCTGGCCTCGCTAATGCCCCGAGTGGTTGTATCAAAGGCATTTCACATCAGAAATGTGCTTCGCAGTTTCTCTTAGGTTTGCCCTTAAAATGTTCCACCATGTATTTTTTCTCATTTGAGTGATGAGGATCAAGGCTAAGTAAATAAAGGGACTTCCCTCCACAGGCTGGTGGTGGTTCAAATTCAATATGGTCCACTCTGCATCACACTAGCACTGAGTGCATCACTTCAGAATGCTCCATTAAAAATGCTCGCATTTTTTTACTGTGTAAAAAAACAACAAAAGACTTCCTGCAACTTGAAAACTAACACATAAGGGACAGAAATTCCAGTTTAGCTCTCCCAGGTACACTACTTTTTTTTCATTTGCTGGGAAAAACACTCCCCCCAAAGAAACAGGCGGCCCCTCCCCACCCAGCTCAAAAAGAAATGGACGGCATCAGGGGCTGACACACAGCATGGAGTACACCACTGCTATAAACTCACCTTGATGCAGCGGGTCCTGTTGATGGAGGTGTAGATGCGAGTGTATGTGCGAATGTTGGTGATGATGCGGGGTGACGTTGAACATCTGCAGCCGGGCCAAGGGGTCGTTGGTGAGCGATGCCATCCGCTCCGCATGTATCCTCTCGGCGGCCAGTCTGTCCGGGTAGCTCATCTCAGGCCGCAGCTGGGGGCCTGCCAGAGCGAGTCTCTCCCGCTCCAGGGGGTTCAAGCCCGGGTGGAAGGATGCAAAGGGGTGCGGGCCCGCCGTGGGGGGGATAGTGAGGGCGCCGTGGCGGGCAAAGTGCTCCATGGGGTTGGTGGCGGGGTGAAGCGCATCGAGTTCCGGCGGCTTCACCTCGAAGCCCGGCTTCATCCGCTCCCGCAGCTCCCTCTCCCGCAGCTCCCTCTCCCGGAGCTCTCTCTCCCGAAGCTCCCTCTCCCGGATGGTGGGGTCCACGTTGTAGAGGCCGGGCATGTGGTAGGCCAGCAGAGGGTCGGTGGGGTTGAGGGGCACAAAGAAGGGGTGGTTGCGGTTGGTGGGGGACATGACGTGAGGCCGCGCGTACTCGCTGAGGGTCCGTAGCGCCGGCGTGTCGGGTCCAATGTACGGGGGGACGGCAGCGATGGTGGTGGGAGGAGGTTCGAACGACGGCCTCATGTGAGTTGGGCCACTCAGCTGGGATTCTCCAAGACGTCCTTCGTGCGACGAGCTGGATGATTTCTGCTATACCGAAGAGGGGAGAAGAGTTTAGTGGGGGGACAGAAAACAGGCTCAAGACCTTTCCATAGCTCTCATACAATCCTTCCTTCACAGGGTCGCTCTCTCCCCTGCAGCAAGGAAAAAGGTCTCCGTGCCATAGCACTGGTAGTCTAGGTCTGCCCACCTGCAGCATTTATGGGAGGAAGGGGAGGATTTTCAGAGGTACTCAGAAAAGAAGTCTTGATCATTTGCACGTGTTGGGGAGGCTGCAACCGTCCAGGTATAATTGGGTGACAAATCCTGACATTCCTGACTGTGTGTTGTCATTCTGCACTGTCTGACTAGTCCACAGCTTGCCCCCCCACCCCGTTCCCTGGAACAAAATTTCTCCAGCTGCTGCAGTTCCAGGAATTTTATAGCCAAAGCTCCTCTTTGACTGTGGAATTAAGAGTACAAGAAGAGTGGCTGCTGGATCGGGCGAAAGGACAATCTAGCACAGCATCCTCTTCTGACAACTGGCTACCCCAATGACTTAATGGGAAGCCCCCAAAGCAGAACTTGAGTACAGCAGCAGTAGCAGCACCAACTGGGATTCCCAGTATATGGAATTCAGAGGTGTATACTTCCTCTGACAACGAAGGTAGGGGTGAGCACCCAAGCTTCCATTGCAGGATCAAAGGTGGTCCCCAACCAAGTCCACACCATGCTAATTCAGGGCACCTGCCCTCTGCCAGCCTCTTTTTGCATGCCAAATAACCGTCTGAATCATGCGATCTGAAGTGGAGGTGAAGGGGCAAAGAGGAAATCCTTAATTCAGAGCAAGGGAGGAGGAAAGACCTGCCCCCTCTCAAGGTCACAGGGGAGCAGCGAAACCCCTCACACGCCAGGCCCGTGGAAATGCAACCGGACATCATGCAACCGCAGCCTCCGTTGGGCTCGAGACCCGCCGGGATCACCCCCTCACGGCTTGACAGACAGACAAACCTACCGCCGCTCTTTCAGCTTCTCTCTCACGCTCACGCTCTCTCTCCCTCTCCTTTTCCTTCTCTTTCTCCCGCTCCCTCTCTTCTCTTGCCTTCTGCTCCGCCTCCCTCTTGGCCTTCTCAATGGCCTCCTCGCGCTTCTTGGCCAGCTTGGAACCTGCCAGCGGCGTGAAGTACAGGTCTGTCCTCGCGCAGGAGTTGTAGCCGCGGTCCAGGTGCTTGTAAAACCTGGCAGCAAAGAAACCGGGTGAGGTGGGGTGCAGGGAACAGGGGACACAAAGCAACCATAAGCATTTTGAGAAGCAGGAGGCAGAATGAGATCCACCCCCCACCCCAACAGCCAGGAAGAAGTTTCCTTGTGCAACATATTGCTGGGGGGGGGGGGCCCCTCTGGTAAAACTGGTAAATCAACAGATGTTGGGAAAATAAATGATTACAAAACCATGCAGGAGAGGAATACCACCCAACCCAGAGAATCAAAGTAAGTTTTTATATACATGTATACTGTACACACACACACAAAAATGATTAATCCAAGACGACAAATCAATATCGCAATATGCTTTGTGCTGTGCAATCTTTCAAGAGAACATTCTTTTTAATGCTCTTGAGTGTTTTCCTTATGTAGAAGTAAAACAGGATCTAAAGAGGTGTTCTACAGCCTCAAAATGCTGTACATCCCTGGCACGTATCTCACAAATTTTCCATGCACCTTTTTATAGTTTTCATGTTGTAGCAACCTGGGGAGCTTTTAGAAGACCCTTACTGCTAGGATGGGGAAGACAGAAGAGACTTTGTGTGATGACGCAGCCATTTTAGCAATTTTCCTGTGATCCTGGCCCTCAGAGAGCCCCTTTAAGGCAGAAGAAGCCAACGTGGTGCCCTGCAGCTCCAATTCCTATCAGCCCAAGCAAGAATGGACAACTGTTAGAAATGCTGGAAGCTGCGAGGCCAATGGCACCTGCAGGGCAGCATTATTGGGTGCACCAGTTTTAAGAGGATCCCAAGCTCTCCTAAGAAAGCAGCCTGATCCACAACTGCGGATGTTCAAATCACCAAACCATCATCCAAAGTGGTGGTAGTGAGGGTGTTATGAAGGGGCAGAGGTGGAAAAAAGTCCCGCTAACTTTTACACAGGTGGCAGTTTCCCCAAAGCTGCCCACGCCCTCCCTTACCTAGCTGACTCGCTGGCATGGCTTGGCGTGTCCACCACTGTCGGCGCTGGCGATGGGCTCCGGGGCGGGGGAGGTGGGCTTTCCGGCTCCTCCGCCTCATCCGGAGCCTCTTCCTTGATCTGGATGGGTGGCATCGTGCAGGGCGTCACCACGGGGACATTCCCAGCGCAGGCTGCCGACGTGGAGCCCGTTGCCTGCGGAGGGGCGCTGGGCACAGAAGGCGGAGTGGAGGTTGACGGGCAGGAGGGAGGCGTGATGGGTGGCGGCCCCCCGGGGACAAACGGGTGCTGGGGGAAAGGGGGCTGGGGAGGTACCTGGTGGAGGCTGGAGGAGGAGTGGCTGGCGGAGGGAGGGAGGCCCTGGCTTTGCGTCAGGACAGGGGGCTGCGCCGGGGAAGGCTGCAGCGGCTGGCTCTGGGGCATCAGCTGCAAGGGAGGAGGGTGGGCAGAGGGCGGGTGGTGCGTGGAGAGGGAGCTGAGCGGCTTCAAGGCTGGCGGTGGCGGGAGGTTGGAGTTCATGGAGAACGGCGAGGGCCCTGCGAGATGCTTGTGGGACGGCGGCATGGGGAGCTGAGGGATGGGGGTGGTGGGAGGCGGCTTGATGTGGGGCATGGTCAGAGGGGCCGGGAGGAGGGGCTGCTCTCGTGGCGGTGGGGGCTGCTGCTGCAGCGGAGACGGCGCCTGCAAGGGGGGCTGCACCGACGGGACTTGGAGTGCTGCGTGGGGGTGGGGCACAGCCTGGGGCTGCAGGGAGACCTGAGACTGAGACGAGGACGAAGGCAGCGGGGGAGGCTGCGGCGCGAGGGGGAACGGTTGGGCGGGGACCGGGTGAGGCAGGAGCGGCTGCGCCTGGAGGTTGTGAGGGAGGGGCTGGATCTGGCTGTGGAGCGGAGGCTGGGGATGGGGCTGGGGGACGGCGGGAGGCTGGGGCTGGCTGGAGGGCACAGTCAGGGGCTGCAGCGGCGGGTGAGGAGACGGCAGCCTCTGTGGGTGCAGCGAAGGGGCCTGCTGGATGTGAGAGTGGGGCGGCACCGGGGCCTGAGGCTGGCTGCTACCTGACTGGGAGACGGATGGGGAGATGTGGGGAGGCACCGAAGAGGGGAGGCCAGAGGTGGCTGGCAGTGGCAGCTGCGCTGAGACAGGGATGGAGGCGGGTGTGGGCTGGGCCAGGCCATTGGACGCCTGCAAGACTTGCTGCTGGGCAGACGAATCCGAGTCGCTCTCATTGTCCTGGGGGCTGGGGATGCTGGGCGAGGTGCTCCGGTTGTCCTGGTCGATGTCCTTCGGGTCGCTGCTGCCCTCGTCATTCACGCTGCGGCTGTCAGAGCTCTCCCCCTCACCTTCGGATGGGGAGTTGGGCCGGCTGATCTCCTGTGGACAAAAAGCATGGAGGAAACCTCCGTGTTAAAAAGGGTGTGGCTTATGGACACTGAGTGGCTTCTCAAATGCCGTTTGTGTGGGAAGGGCTGTAGCAGAGTCACAGAAGCAGAGCGTAGACAACATTCAGCTATATGGGCCAGTCGTCTGACTTAGTATTCCAGTTTCCTATATCACCAGCCAGGTTTGGGAGTAGACAATGGGGGGGCATTCAGGCCAAGCCCAAGACACTTGTTCCTACTGTAGAAATTCTAAATCTTACTTGGTATATGGTGTGATCTCACTGGGTAGTTTTCCTGTGCGGCAAGCCCCACTGAAAAGTAAGGAGCTGCACAGCAACATGTGTTCCCCAAGGTGGCCCCCACACAATAACTTGTGAGTGCCCTGTGGATCATATTTGCCTGCTTCCCACTCTGCCACCCTTAATCACAGCAATCATTGAACTGGAAGGGACCACGAGGGGCATCTAATCTAACCCCCGGCCATGCAGGAAACCTTTGCCCAAAATGGGGCTCAAACGAATGACCCAATGTTGGGACCCTTGTGCCCCAATATTATTTTTTTATCCTTTCAAGTAAATAAGGGCCCTGCTGGAGCAAAAGCCCAATCTAGTCCACCAGCTGCCAACAAGGATGCCTCTGGGAAGCCCACAAGTGGGACATTAAGACAACAGTCCTTTTCCTGACACTGCTCCCTAGCAGAGAAAGATTGCTGGCTGGACACAATGATGGTTTAAAATCTACCTTATCAAAGGCCTTGCCCCAAAGGTCTATGTCAGGCTTCCTCAACCTTTGCCCTCCAGATGTTTCTGGCCTACAACTCCCATGATCCCTAGCTAGCAGGACCAGTGGTCAGGGATTATGGGAATTGTAGTCTCAAAACATCTGGAGGGCAGAGGTTGAGGAAGCCTGGTCTATGTCATCCAGAGCCAGCTGGGCCCACAAAAAGAAAGGCACATGCGTCAGGGTCTCTCAAACAAATCTTTTGCCATGTGATGGCTGGGGGCTGATGGGAGTTGCAGCAAAACATCTGGGGGGAGGTAGATTGGCACAGGCTGCTCTAACTGAAACCTACCTGTGTTTTGGTTTTCTTGGCGTTGATTCGGTCGGGCTCCTCGGTGTCAGATGCTGCCTTTTCTCTCTGCCTCTTGGAACTCTTGAGAGGAGACGATGCCTCCTCTTTTATCTTCTGCTGCTGACGGGAAAGGAGTGGCGTTATTAGGGGAAAGCGACAGGAGAACAAATGGGAGTTCTTGTAGCCTGCCTGCAAATACGGATGACAACGGAACAGGTTATGTTTCTTGCACAGCAGGATGGGGGAAATTAACGGTGTAGGAGTCAAGCGCCCATACTGTCGCTTTTCAAAGCAGATCCGTGTGAATTTCGGGGCTCTTGGGAAGCCTGTTTGGGGATTCCACAAGGAGACCGAATGCAGCCTCAGGGGATAGCCCTAGGGCGTGCCCATGAGGACCATGTGATTTGAGGAAGGGTCTTAAACACACACGGGTGGAGCTGTGGGTTAAACCACAGAGCCTAGGGCTTGCCGATCGGAAGGTCGGCAGTTCGAATCCCTGCGACGGAGTGAGCTCCCATTGCTCGGTCCCTGCTCCTGCCAACCTAGCAGTTCAAAAGCACATCAGAATGCAAGCAGGTAAATAGGTACCGCTCTGGCGGGAATGTAAATGGTGTTTCAGTGCGCTGCTCTGGTTCGCCAGAAGCGGCTTAGTCATGCTGGCCACATGACCCGGAAGCTGTACGCCGGCTCCCTTGGCCAATAAAGAGAGATGAGTGCCGAAACCTCAGAGTCGGTCACGACTGGACCTAATGGTCAGGGGTCCCTTTACCTTAAACACACACAGGAGTGACCAGCCACATTTAGGAATTATGTATCAGAACAGCAGGGGTTCCTCAGCAGAATGGGGGAAAGCTTTCCTTAAAAAGTTTTTTTTTAAAAAAAACAACCACTGTAGGGGATGTTAGCAAGTGGGGGGGGGGGGACCTTTAGCCTTCCAGTTACTGCGGAGCTTCAGTTCTCATTGTCCCTCTGGCCACTGACCATGCTTGCTTGGGCTGACAGGAGTTGAAGTTCATCAACATCTGGAGAAGCCCCTGGTTCTCCACACCTGGGATACAGCATTAGACGCTGCGGGGAAAGTTCTAGCTTGGATGTTGATGCCGCCCACCTGCCAAGTCTTGGCCTGAACTCTTCTCCGGCGAGTTACCAGGAAATGGGCCAGGAAGAGCTAAAACTCACCTTGGTGGACTTCTTCACCGAATCCGCCTTGCTGTCATTGCTTGAAGTGCTGGCAGCGCTGGGGGAGTTGCGGCCACTGGACCGGATGTCTTCGTTGATGGGGGAGGCTCTACCATCAGGGCTGGTTGGCTGCTTTTTGCGACCGCTGCGTAGTGTCGACATCTGCTGGTTTAAAGAGAAGGACAGGAAGCGTGACAAAGGCTGCCTTTGGGTATCCCTACAGAACGTAAGCCTCCCCCCTCAATGGAATTTCCTCATGCATGCCATCTTTGGTCAATCACCCTTCCTTTTAGTGGTACTGTCTGGTTTTCACACCAAGGAACTCTCACAGATGGGTCCAAGCTAAGTTAGCGGGCAAGTTAGTCACCAACAGCTTAAGTGCCATGGATTTCTCTGGGGCCAAAGTATGACCAGCTGGGTCTGGATCCAATTCTCAGAACACAAAGTCAACTCCTTTGTGCTCCCCCAGGCCCCATCCCAGCTGTGGGCCCTGCAGATGCTTTGGATTACGATTCTCATCACCCCAGCTAGCTGGGGATGGGACTCATCTAGGGGGCCTCTGTTGGCAAAGCCTCCCTTATTATCCTAAGTATCACCGGCAGGCAAACAGGGCACTGCTCTACAGCCACCCTCAATTCTTCTCTTTTGATTTCAGCTTTGGAGGGCTGAAAGCACAAGGCCACTGGTGTTCCCCCCTCAGAGCGGGGCAAAACGCAAGAGGGATGCCCCATTGTTGTTGATGGTCCAGGCCGCAAGGGAAGAGAGGAAGCACAATGATCAAGCTAATCATGTACACCTAGTATGTTTACTCACGGGGTAACCACTGGCATGTTATGTATTTATAAGCTAATTAAGCTGATCTGTTCTGACTCTCCTTTTCTTCCCTGAGAGCAGCAAACTCTGCACAGAGTAAAACCTTTTGCACTGAATTATTGCAGCCTGATGGAAGCAGCCAGAGGATGGGCACCCGCCTTGCTTCTCAGATTTTAATAGCTTGCCCATGTTTTTTCAGCCTTTCTCTGAGCTGTGACCCATTCATTCCATCGTGCACGTTAAAGATTTATTTTCCTGCCTATGGATGATATGCTTTGGCTGCTGTTTTATTGAGTGTGCTTTACAAGTTTATTGTATGGATTTTAATGTAATGCAGTATCTCCCACACCCCATGATTTTATGTTGAACTTTGTGCTCTTAAAAAAAATCTCAGTCACTTGAAGTCTCCTAATACGGCAAGTGACTAATTAATTGGAATCATCATCTTCATCTTCTTATGAAAAAAGAATTCATGTAATCTAAGTTTTAAAAATACACTGAAATAATAATAGTAGTAGTAATAATAATAATAATAATAATAATAATAATATCACAGCCTTTAAAAGTATTGTAAAAATAAAAATTATTATTATTATTCCATCTTATATAAATAATTGGTATAATAAAGGTTTTTAAAAATACAGAGACACAATACAAGAGAGCTGGTCTCAGAGGGTGGGGAGAAGGGCTTGGGGGCAGCCCATGGTTTTCCTGAAACAACTGTGAATGGCTTCTGCAGATTTCTGCTGTGGCGGGAAGATTATGCAGCAACAATTAGCAGTGTTTCATCTGCTCCCTTCCTAATTTGGCATCTGTCTGGATAACGAGAGATCATTAAAAGGAAGAAAAAAGAAAGAAAGAAGATGAAGCCAAATCAAGGAGCCGACAGTGGAACCTGACAAGGTGTTTGGCAGGTATCTTGATGCGACAAAAAAGGGGGTTGCTTAGACGTAAGCAAAGAGGAAGCTCAGCGGCCAACAACCCCAACCAGTCAGTGCTAATGAGAAGCTGCACCTAAAACATTCTTCCACCTTCCTCTGCCTCTGATGGCGTTGGGAAGGGGAGCCTGCCTGTTTTGCATGCAGGGGTAAGTTGGTCGATGTACAGATCCTTGAAGTGGTTCCAAACCCACAAACACACCAAGCAGTAAAATTTGGCAGCTTCTCTGAAACTGTTCATGGGTGCTACACCAAGAGGAATCCTGGCAGCTCAGTGGTTAGAGCCTCTGCTCTACATTCTGGACATCCCAGGTCGAATCTTTAGCCTCTCCTAAGGAGGGTTGAGAGACTCCGAACTGAAACCCTGAAGAACCAGTGCCAGGCATTTCTGAGCTAGATGCACCAATGGGCCTGACTCAGTATAACACAGCTTCCTTTGTTCCTAGGTCTTAAGGAAAGGGTCAGAGTTTAGTGGTAGATCATCAGCTTTGTGTTCAAAAGGCCCAGCTTCAGTTGCTGCCCACAAGAACAACGCTGTGCTAGCTAGAACAATGGCCAGACTTGGTAAAGGCAGGTTTATGTGTATGATTCATCTCTCTACATTCCTTTCCCCTTAGGTGGGCAGGCTGCCTCAAGAAATCACTGATGGTCAGCACTGGGAAGACTGCCTCTTGGCAAGACACAGCCTCTTTACTGTGCTCCATTAAGACCTACCTCTAAGATTAGCCGTCAGAGAGAGCAAGAGAGAGAGAGAAGGTGTATCACCGGGTGTGTGTAGAGGATATCTGGTACTTTGATTCAGGACTTAACAGTGCTCAGGCCCAGAAGCTGTTACTTTGCCTACAGCTTGGTAGCGAGGTTGCAGGGCAGGTCTCAGGCAGCTTACCGAGCCTCGACTCCGCCTTGTCCTCATGCTATGCTTCCCGCTGAGCCCATCATCTTCCTCTTTGACAGGCTTAAACATAAAGGGTGGCGGGTCCACCGGCTTCTCGATGGGGGGAAGCTCCCCGTACTTCTTGAAGTGGATGCGGCAGTCAGTGCACAGCAAGATGTTCTCCCGCCCGCCGTGGTGCCAGTCCTTGGAGGCTGTTTTTTGGGAAGGGGACAGAGAGCGTTAGCATTATGAGACACAAGCTGCGCAAAGCAGCTAACTAACGTGTACTTATATGCTCCTTCACACTGCGCTACAGGGATATTACTTCTGGCTTGACTTATACGGGTGATGAAAGAATGATGAAGAATCTTCACAAAGCAGGTGGCAGTTTCCCCTTCCTAGTTCACTTGCAGACAGTTTCCTAGTCTTTCACAAAGGCAAAACCTCCCCGGGTTGCGGGGGGTAAGGTAGACAATCCGAAAGGGGAGGTTGCAGCCCTCCTTTCTAGTCCTGGCGGCTCAAGGTACAGTTTCTTAGACAAGCTCACCTAAGGATGACAAGGGCTTCTGCTACACTTGCAACAATGGTACAAGGGGCCTAAGAAAACATCCCTGACTCCGATAAGCCCTTGAGTTAAGGTGGGCACTCTGGCTGAGAGAAGAGAACAGTATCTCAATGGACGGAAAACTCAGGCCCAGGGCCCAAATGCGGCCCTCCACACCTCTCTATTTGGCCCTCAGGACTTTCTTCCCAGGCCACACCCCCTGCTCCCAGGTTTCATTCCTCAACAGCCCTATGCCACACCCTCTTTGAGCGATTCTGCCTGGGTCCTCAGAATTCTCATGCCTCTTGCCTGCCTGCACGGAGAGATGTGCATGTAGGAATCTCTGGCTTCTACTGTGCAATGATAAAGAGCCACCTCTGTCGCTCATCCCCGCTTTGCCTCTGGTTCACCCACCACCGGAATGTGGCCCCTGGAAGGCTGCCCGGAAGGGAACGCGGCCCTCAGGCTGGAAAAAGAGTCCCCGCCCCCAGCCCCATGCAAAGGTGCGTACTGGTGGTGAAGCAGTGGCGGCAGGCGTAGCCTTTCAACTCTTGCTCGCTGTCCTCGCTGTCAAAGTCATCTTCACTGGCTGAACTCAGATCCACTAAGTGCACAGAAAGGAGGGAGGGAAGAGAGAAGAGAAGGGTAGAGCAAATAACTTAAGAGTCAGGAAGTTCCCCCTCCTTTGGCGTTGCTCCTCCTGTGGCATCTTGTTGCAGCAGCAGCAGAACCATCCATTAAAAATAAAAAACAAAAAACTGGAAGGTAAGAGACGTGAGGGCAGCTTCACGACTAACAGATTTGTTGTGGTAGCGCTTTTAATAGGCTGGAGCCTGCTTCATGTGTACAGCGTTAGCCCAAGTTGGCAGACAGATATTTAAGGGAGGGCAGAGATGAGCAGTGAACTTTTCTGGCCCAACCTAATGCAGGGATGGTTGAACCGGCCGCCCTCCCAGATGTTTTTGGATTCCAACTCCCACCGGCCCCAGCCAGCACGGCTCATGGCCAAGGAGGATGACCATTTTAGGCTGCAAAACAGACCGTGTGTCTATTCAAGACTGTAAGATGCCGTTGAGGCAGGGAGCGGCCTTACCCGCACCCTGCACAGATGGAACCAGATAAATAAGCTGATGCAAAGCTGAATGAAGCAATGGTGCTTGACTCTCAACTCCCATCCTCCCCAGCCAGCAGGATCAGTGGTCAGAGAATAGGGGAGCTGTAATCTAGGGACAACTGGAGGGCCACAGGTTCCTCATTCCTGCTCAGACATTTTATCCCTAAACCACAGTTGGAGAACCTGTGTTTCCCCCACAATAGGCTGTCGGAATATCTGTTCTGCGGTTATAAGGAATAGGCATTTTTACGTGGCAGCACCTACACTTTGGAACTCCCTGCCTATTGACAGCAGACAGGCTCTTCACTGCACTCTCCTTGGCACCTCCTAAATGCATTTTTGTTAGACGAGGCTATCCAGCTATGTAGAATATCGATGAATGTTTTAATCTGCCACCAATTTTAATCTTTTGAATGTTTCAAACAGTTGTTTTTGCCTATAATTTTATTGTTTTACTCCACTTTGAGGATTTTTTTTTATAGTCAAGAGGTGTATAATTTTTATTAAAAGAAAGAAAGAGCTAAGGGATTTTTTATGCCACAAAAGAAGCTTTGATCAGATGCACAAAGTGTTTCCCCATTTTCAACAAATACACAGGAGTGAGGAACCCGTGGCTCTCCAAATGTCGCTGAACCGCAACTCCCATCGTCCCTGAGCAATGACTATACTAGCTGGGGGGTGAGGGGAAATGGGATTTACGTGGCACCAGTAGCAGTGGCTGTTCTGCAGGAGCAATGCATTTGCATGTCTGTGCCACACAGACTGTGGCTGATTCTCTGGGGTTCTGCACGTGGGGCCTTTGTTCTATGTTGCAAATGATAGAAACGGAGTTAAGTGCAACGTTCCCATGCAAATTGGGGCAAACGTAATCGCCTCGATAGCCAAGGTGAAGCTTCGCCTATTATTTCCCCAGCAGCTTATTGCCTGAGCTTCCTCCCGCGCAGCACAAAACCAATCGCTTGCTGATCCCAGGCACCTGCCATCCGCAGGGATAATGAACTGAGAGGGCGAGCGCAGCCGAGGGCTTGAACTCCATTTTCCCGGCTGCGTTCGGTCACAGGCAAAGAGCCATTACCTTCTGTTTTAGCCCCATGCATCTAAACAAGAGACAAATGTGTTGCTTTTAAGCCTGCTACTTACAGAATTCGCTGGAGGGGGGCCTGGAGGGAGCATTCACTGGAGTGGAAGCCGTTCGGGTTTTAATTCTCCGGAACACTGCTTGCCTCCGATGCCTGCGGTGAGCCCGGGAACTGGCCGCTTCGGGGGTTTTCTTCCAGTAGTAATAGAAGGTGATCAATTCTCCCTGGAAAAGGAGAAAGAATCACAAGGTTTGTCAGAGCAGCATGCGGGCTTCCCAGAGACATCTGGACCACCAATTCTGGGAACAGAGAGATGGGCAAGCAGATTTAATCTTACCTGGCAAAGCAGTTCTTATGTTTAAATGACCCAGGAAAAGAGAAAAAGTGCAGGGGTTTGGGGTTCATTTATCGGTGGGTTGCATCTGATGCTAGCCCTACTCTATAGCACACCCATTGAAATGAAAGGCCACGACTAACTTAGGTTCATTAACTTCAATGAATGTGGAGTAGAACTTAGCCGGATACAACCCTGAAATGGGAAACAGATGATCCAAGAAGCTGACTTATACCAGGCCAGACTATTTCCCCACTTAATCTTGCATTGCCTTTGCCAGCCTGGTTTTGGGCTGGGACCGAGGGGAGCTGACACCAGCTCCTTCAGGGAGAGGCGATTCCCACAACCACATATCTGATCCTCACAGCTAGAGATGTTGGGGAATGAACCTGGTACCCAAAGGGGTGGCTGGAGTGTGTTGGACAATTGAAGCACAGCTGCTTTCAAGGGGCAGGTGGCCATGGAGCACTCCTGTCCCCAGTGGGCGCTAATGATATCACTGCTTTCTTGCTAAGGTAACAGATAAATGAGGCAAATAGCATCACCGTCTCTGCAAGGGGAATCTGCACACTCCGGTTGCTCTCTCCACATCAAGATGCTTCTACACAAGGCCGAGCGTGGCAGCAACCCAGCACGGTGGAGAGGGCAGGTTGCATGGGGAAGAACCATGCTGCCAAAGGATATTGTAAAAGGAACACAAGGTTGTTACAGCCTGTCGAAAACCACAAAAGTCAACCTAAGAGGGGTCTGCAAAGTTAAAACCAGCTGTGAGCTAGATGTCACTGGTGTGTCAGAGGTGGAAGAAGCAGCCCTAATGCAATTATATTTCATTGTTTTATGTAAGCCACTTTGGAGATCCATTTGAAGTGAAAGAAAGACAATAAAGATTTTTTTATTTTAAAAAATTGATTGTCCAAGGAAGTCTCTGCAGAACAGTGCCTAGTTTCTGGGGCTGGGATGGCAAATTAGAAGACTTGGCATAGGCCCCTGCCCCAAATGATATTATACAAGGTTGTCATGCTTCTTTTCCTTTTTCAAGCTGCTACTTAGATTTTACTGTTTGGTATTGGAGGGCATTACCATCACAAAAGGGAGGAACACACAGCTTTATGCTATATATGGATATTAAAAAATAAGCCACCCTAAGACTCGTGGCTGGGGCGGGCGGGGGGAACACACCTGAGATTAAAACATATTAAAGACAAGGCTACAGCCACAGCACCCAAAACTGTATTAAAGCAATCTATTCTTTTCTAATCTGAATATATACAGCCACGTTAAGATAATTAGGCAGTAAAAGCGCATGCAAAGAGAAGTCTGTGATAATTCCGCAGCGTAATGAAGCTGGCTTACGTTCAAAAACTGGAGTAGATGATATTCAAACTAGCAGATGTAATGTCAAGTTAAAGCACAGTGTGTGGTTTTAATCTCCTTTCGCTTTGCTTTGAAACCCCATCATTTCCGAGCGGCTTGTCTGCCTCAAGGGTAAAAGGCGCTGCCTCTTTCAAGTTGCAAAGGGAACGGGAGGTGTTCTAAGGAAGCCTCTTGAAAGCCAGCCTCAGAACAAATGCACCTCAATTGCCCACAAGAGAAAGCGGTGGCGGTGGCGGGGGGAGGTCCCTCTTTGAACCTATATGCGATCTAAAAATTCCTATAAACCTCAACCCGTTATGCTCCCTGGGTCACGTCTTGCGGGTCTTTGCACAAGTGAAACTCCCAGCCACATGGAAGGCCAGCAGCGGTACCGCTGAACCTGGAAAGCTCCTGCGAGGGGTTGGCAACATGGCTTCAGGCTTTTGGAAGACGAGAAATGTGACACCAGGAGCCACGGATAAACAACAAGGAAGCATTTGATTTTGGAAAGAATTCAGCCTTGTTCTGTGTCTTACATAAACTCTTGGCACCTACTGACCCAAAGGAGTCTGTCTGTGTGTGTGTGTGTGTGTGTGTGTGTGTGTGTGTATGTAGGGGAAGGGCCACAGTTCAGTGGCAGAGCAACTGCTTGGCATGTAGAAGGTCCCAGGTTCAGTTCCCAATGGCATCCCCAGGTAGGGCTGGGAGAGACCCCTGCCTGAAACCCTGGAGAGCCGCTGCCAGTCAGTGCAGGCAATGCTGAGCTAGATAGATCAGAGGTCTGACTCCGTTTCCTATGAGTGTGTGTTTGTGTGCTAGCTGTGACTACGTAAGCAAGCAGAATGGAAAATAGGCATGAACATTTATAGGTAGGTATGGAGACTGTGTACGGCACAGCATTACGAACAAGGGATTCTACAGATTGGAGATTGTGCATTTTTATAAGGCAAACACTAACTGTCAGTGGTAGCCAATGTCAGTCCTACTCAGAGTAAACCCACTGAAATTAATCTCCATTACTAACTTAAGAGATATTAATTTCAATGGGTCTACTCTGAGCTGAACTTAGATGCAACCCTATATTGCAGCAATACATTTGCAAAGCATTTTAAAGTTTTCAAAGGTCTTCATTATCTACTTGGGATCCTGACAACAACCCTGTAAGGTAAGCTGGTAGGGATGCTGAGGCTGAGATTTAAAGAGTGAGTTCGTTGCATCGGTGAGATCTAAACCAGAGACCTCCAGAGTCAGTCTCTAGGCTACTGTGCTGTGCATCACTGTGTACATATGTTCCCCAGGGCAATGTGTGAAATTGAGGCAGACACTATGGATGTTAATACAGTAACTAGAAAATGTAAGAAGGGCATCCAGATAATTCAGTTTCCTTGAAACCTGCTGATGACCGTCCACTGTAACCAACCAATGTGCAAAAAACCACACACAAAAAAACAACCACCTTTAAAGCTGTCAGTCTTGGCATACCACTCATATCTAAAAGCACAATGCTTAATGTTTATATACATAAAGTATGGATATTACTGACAAGCAGCCCTTGAACACAAGGTAAAACAAATCTGCATACAACTGAGCTCTTGAAGGAGCTGAATCATGGAATTTTCAGGGCGTCATTTGCAGAAAAGCAGCAAAAGCAGGGTGGCTGGCTGGGGCAGGGAAGATCGGCCTGATTAAGCCCCCAACAACTTAACTGTATCTGGGATGGTCTGGAGATGGGTGCCCTGAGACAATAGTCCTATATATGGCCCCGATGAGTATGAATCTAGATCAGTTTGGCCTTGATCATGTTACTGTGCTATTTTGGGGAGGAGGAGAGAGACTGGGGTGGATTTCGCTATTGTTTACCCCCCACCTCCATGATTCCTTACAAGCCTGCAACTTTTATCACCCTGTATTCTCACAATATTTTAAAAACAGCAGCCAGGCTCTTAAATGCTTATGTTATGTTCCTGCTCAACGTGGGAAAGTACAGAGGATGGAGATACTGGTGGTGGGAACAGCGTGCATAACTCTGTGCCCACAACACATTTTATGCCCTCGCATGTTCTTTGAGCACCTGAATGTCTCAAACAGTGGAGATAGGACACAGCTATCGTGATTAGTAGCCCCATTTAAAGCTGTCTACGTTGTATGTACTATTACTACATTCTGCGGTAGCAAATTTCATAGTATAACTACGCACTGTGTGAAAAACTTTCTGTTGCCTGTCCTGAATCTCCCTGCAGTCTGCCTTCGTTGGACAGTCCCAATGAGCTTTGGTATTAGGAGGGTGGGAGGAAAAGTTCTCTCTGTTTTCTCCATACCCTGCATAATTGTATTGTTTTATTCCAAGTACAGTTGCACCACAGATTCCTAGGTATCAGTAGGTTTTACTTCTAATCCCTTTCCTAACAGACTCTTTGACACCTGCTGCATGTTGGGTTGACATTTTCATCTGCTACCGAGGACAATCCGAAGATCTTTTTCCTAGTCCGCCACTGCCAGTTGGTGCCCCATGACTGCATATGTGACATCTGGGAAAGCTGAGGTCGAACAAGTGGGGCTGAGGATGCCAACCTTCACACATTCTTTGAGTGCCTGCCAGCAGGTGTTATGTCATTGAGTGATGTGTTACATGCATGTGTGGATAAGCCCCCCCCCCCCCAATATCAAGCAAAAGCTGGAATGATAAAAGCCCTTAATGAAGATTAGGCTGACCTACAATTACAGAACTGTAGTGTTGGAAAGGACTCCACAGGTTATCTAGTCCAACCCCCTGCAAAGCAGCAATCACAGTTAAAAAATCCTTGGCAGATGGCCATCCAACCTCTGTTAAAAATCTCCAGTGGAAGAAAGTCTACCACCTTCCAAGGCGATAATGTAAATTTGGGGAACTGTGAGAGTGATACTCTTTGAAACCCATAGGGTTCTTGTGAACACGCTACATAGGGTGACTAACACATACTTGAAACTTTCAAGGCTTATTTTAAATGTATTGTTGTTTTTGCGTTTTTAACAGTGCCTAACTATCTGATGGGACAAGGGTGGCGCTGTGGTCTAAACCACTGAGCCTAGGGCTTGCCAACTGGAAGGTCGACAGTTCGAATCCCTGCGATGGGGGTGAGCTTCCGTTGCTCAGTCCCAGCTCTGCCAACCTAGCAGTTCAAAAGCACGTCAACGTGCAAGTAGATAAATAGGTACTGCTCCTGTGGGAAGGTAAATGGCGTTTCCGTGCACTGCTCTGGTTTTGCCAGAAGTGGCTTAGTCATGCTGGCCACATGACCCGGAAAAACTGCCTGCAGACAAACATTGGCTCCCTCGGCCTGTAAAGTGAGTCGTTCACAACTGGACTTAACTGTCAGGGGTCCTTTACCTTTTTTAAATTATCTGATATGTAAATTGCCTTGAGACAGTTATAAGGTAATAAATGCATGTATTACACACATTTCTGAACAAGTCACCCTGCAAGGTCAGCATGAAAATCTAGAATAAAAACACTTAATGAATGATTATTAGGATTACCTCTCTGAAAACCCAAGTTTGTGAATTGTGAGAACAACCCTCGATCCATCTCTGAAACCCTAAATACACACAAACGCATTATGCACACATTAGAAACCTCTGCCAGCAGGCTCAGAGGCACACAAATCCCACCCCAGGCTTTCCTAGTGGCCTCTCCTATCAAAGGCTATCATGTCTAGCAAAGGAATTAAATGCAGGAGTGAAGTGAATCGGAGAAGATTAGCAGCAGCATATTGGTGACTGCCTGGGTGGCAGGAGCTTGAGCACAAACAAAAGGACAAGCTGAGAAAGCTTTGGCTCTCCAAACAGGGGAGGCAAAACAGCTCCCGGCTTCACTGCGAGGGAGAGTCTAAGTCAATTGAACTTTAATCAAACATGCATAGTGTGTGCACGCCACTGAAAGCCCATCCATCGTGCATAAATTCAGGGAACAAAAAGCAGCTGCAGAAATCAATAGCCTACTGAAACATTAACACCGGCAATCATTGATCAAAAGGGCCCTTTATAAAAAGGGCTGCTTTGCAAATTAGCCAGTGTCAGTGTATGGGTTGTTGTTTTTTCCTGCCCACAAGCCAACACAGGAACAGGCATGGACAAGCCTTGCAAAGGCCATTTTTGTTCCGTGTTGATCTCACATGGAAGGAGCCTTAGTTGCCTATTTCTTACTATCTCTGTGCTGCAACTGTGGCTAGCAAGACAAGACAGGATGATTTGACACCCGGTTCCAGGACTGAAGAGAGACCAAAATTGCACAATGAACCTTTGTGTTCAGCACAGTTTTTCTAGCTCCAAAATATGCTCCCAGTCAAGCCAGCTTACCTTTAGTCTTTTTTTCTTTTCTTTTTTAAACATTTTCATGGCAGTGACTGAGTGTTCCCAGGCAAGAAATACATCAAAGTCACTTGTGAATAAGCCTCAGCATCAAGTGTGATTTTGTTCCGATTTCATCCTAGCCATCTTGCCATGGAGCAGAAGGGCTGATACTCAGATTGGAATATGCTCTCCAGCCCTCTTCCATTGTGATGGGAAAGGCCTTCATCTACCAACCGCAAAAGTTTCTCCCAATCATGACTCTGTTCCACCTTTTGTTCAGATTCTGTCCCACTGCCCTCCCCTTTATGCTGTGATTAATGGGCCAACTTGGGAGCTCTCTGCAGCTTTGGGGGAAATGGGTAGGGATGGTGGACCAAGGAGTCAGCAAGGGAGCATGCAGCCCCAGCGCTTCATAGATGCCACTAAATCAGGGCTGGAGAACTTGTGATCCTCCAAATGCAGCTGGAGCAGATGGGAGCTGGGAGTCCAACAACTTCTACTGGAGTTAGGAGTTCCCCTCCCCTGCACTAAATGATCCCCCACATGCCCTGGCGATTTCTGCCATGAGACCTTGGCCATTGCCCAATCTTAGAACCCTGCTACAGGTGAGCGGGACAGGTAAGAATGGGGGAAGTTCCAACACTTCCACTCTCCCCCCCCAAAAAACAACAACAACAACTCAGCTGATCATCACTGCTGGTCAATATACCATTTCATAAGCAGAAAGAGCAAGAATTTCATGTGGTGAGAGATTATGCTTCTGTATGGTAAGGCAGTATCCAGGATGATGATGCGTGCTCGATTATAGAGGATGTGGCCTGCTAGAGGATGAAATTCAGCCAGTGAGGCCATTTTCTTTTTTTAAAGAAACAATGTCTACCTGTCAATCAACTGGTGCCACTTCAACAGATAGATGACATCAGGTTTGAATGTGTTTTGGCTGTGCAGGTTAATTCCCCAGATGGGAACACAAGCACAGCAAAAGCCCAATGCAGGGCTGTTTGAAAGCCCTTTTGCAAACAACCCCTTGCTGGTCTCAATGGCATCACATCAAGGAAGAAAATAAAACACCTTGGACTGAGACCTACAACAACAAGGAAAGGCTCAGCACTAAAGATGTCAAAACATGCACAAACACAACACTGTATCGTAACTCATCCCCACATCCCAGGCACTGCTCCAGGCAGATGCATTTTCCAGCCCATCCGGAGGTGCCAGGGATCAAATCTATTCAGTAGACCTTCCCCAAGGGGGTGCTGTTCTACAGCAGATGCAACATTTGCTTAATTCAGCCCCTATTTTTCATGATAAGGGTGTAGGATTCACTTCTTCGTTTCTCTGTGGCTAAATTAGATGTGAAACATTTTAATGCCACCCCTCTGCTTGAGGCGGCCTACAAAAGCGTAAACAGAACATTATAATCCTCCAAACAGGTGCAATGTTTGTGGGTCTTTAAGGTGCTAAAAGGCTTCTGGTTTTTGTCCACCTCCATTTTCTGTTTTTAAGTGCATCTTGTAATTTGCCTGGAACAATGAAATGCAGGGCCAAGCGGGGTTTTTTTTTTGTTTAATAAAACTACTCCACCTTGAGCAATTCTCGGCTTTAAGTGTTGCCTGCCTTGCTTTCTTGCACCTCCTTATCCTTATCGGTGGTTTCTCAAATGGAAAATACACAGTACAAGCTGTGCTGGTGCGTTTATGTTTCAAGTCTTGCCTTAGGTAAACACAGGATTAACAGTGTGTGCTGCGGAATCTAAGGGGCTGGAACGGAAGAATCACACACACACACACACACACACACACAGCCCGCCACGTGAATGCATCAGCTTACCTTTCAAGTACCTCTTATGGCATCACAGAGCAAACAAGTCCCTAATAATTGCTCTTTAATTTCCCGAGGGCATAACTCTACCAAGAGGAGGAGGGGAAGAAAAGCAGAGAGAGGTTGAGATGCAATGAGCGGCCGTAATAAGACTCAGCAACCAGTCAATGGATATAGTGATCGCTGCTGGATGATACCACAAGCATCATGGTTCAAAGTTAAAAGAGGGAAGAGGAGACCACTGACTTTCTGGAATGAACTGGAATAAAAGCTTCTGCATTTATTTGCTCCTGTCAGTAAAAATCATACGTGTGGCGGGAATAATCTGGGTCTGGCTTGGGATGAGGAGGGCTCTCCAAGGCAGGAAAAATCGACCAAGGAAGCAGCTCTTTCCCCACCCGTTTAAATTGTTCTGCAGATATCCTCTGCATTTATTGAGCATTCTCTTTCTTTCTCTCCAAACAGGGAGAGAAACCCATCAACATTCATAGTAAATAAAGACTACCTTGGTTAATAAACTCTGAAGATTGAAGTTTGAGAGCTGTGTGACTGAGGCAGAACTGCAGCGAGCAAGGTTGGCAATTTCCTGGGGAAAAACTGAATCTAGTAATGGATATTAAGGAAGCCTATTCTGTCTTTCGGTTACAGTTCTGCAAATATGAGGTCTTCTTAAAGAGCTTCAGATCAAACCACAATGCCATGGGGACAGCTGCTGCCTCACCCAAAACAAAACCTTGAAAGCTAACTTTCAGGTTAATGGGGCCTTCAGGCCAAGCACCCCTGTAGACCTCACAGTGGCCAAAGAGATACCTGTGGGAAGACCACAAGACCTGAGCAGAATGGCACTTGATATTCAGAGGCAATGGAGACAGAACATAGCCATCAGGTGTTATGGCCAGAATAGGAGATTTATCAAGTTCCTGGTGGGTTGTGATACATAGGTGATGGCTGTGCTTAGCTTGGCAGGTCAACAAGTTGGCCAGGCCTCCTCTGGATTTAGCGAACTGCCTTGCAGGCCCAAGGAAGAAGAATGGAGGAAGTCAAAGGGCAACCAACTTTACAAACCAATTTGTGCTCTTTCAGTGGCAGCTTCAGCCTTGTTTCATTAAGGGGTGATGGTCCTGAGCGTTATCCCCACTTTTTCCTTCACCCACGAGCGTCTGTCAGTGGTGACAAATAGTTTTGTGCCTGTTCTAATTAAGCAGCAAGTCTCAGCAGATTGCACAGCAGGGCTGATTAATGTCCACCCTGGGTCTGTGGGGACGCCGCACATCCCCAGAAATATCTTACTAGGAGTATAAAAAGAGGCATTTAAAGAAACAATTAAGATTTCCTGCAGCATTATAAGAACACATGATTAAAAAATCCCCTCCCCCACCCGAGGCAAAATGACTTCCTAGGGCATTCCTCCTAAATGTCACAATCTTAGAACACGCTATAAAACGTATACGTGGGAAATGTTAAAATTACAGCTTTCTCAAAGGATTCTCTTTCCGCTATTCTGAGAAGACAGCTCAAGATTATTATACTTCATTTCTCATTCAAACCCAAATGCCTGATAAGGCTCAACTTACTACTACTTGTTTAAAAATAAATAAGTGGAATAATTAACGAGATGAAGCTTTTCCTTCAATACTCAGGATCTGACTGCTACATCTGGAGTCATCAACTTCTCATGGTCAGACTTGCTAGTAACCCTAATTTAACACTTTCTCCTGCCCCCTACAATATGTGGCTTGACTCACTTGCTGGGATTTGTCACAGTTGCTCACTGTAGCTTGCTGTAAAGCGTTACTCATGTGTGTTTTGTGTCCTTGATGTCATGTTTAACTCAGTTCTCTGGCACCTATTTGGGCACTCGCTCTTACGTGTGGTTGTCAGCAACCCAGATGCCAAGTGAGTGGCAACCCAAATATGCACGCACGCACGCACGCACGCACGCAAACTAGCCTTGCGTGAACACCACTATGATCTCAAGTTGCTTGGTTTTGTGTGTGCCAGATTCCACCTAGAAGAGGGAAGGAAGGAACTCCAGCCCTTTAATCCTATCATATTTGTCAATTAAGCATTCAGCGGGAGACACATAAAGGGTGCTGTTAGTAACGACCAAAGGGGTGCGTGGTCAAAGAATCAACCATCTCACTTGGAATTCCATCCATCATTAAAGGATTCCACAGAGTGAAGCAACAGGGTCACAGTTTTTTCCTTTGCCTGTGCAGAAGCAAGTCCTTCCACCCAAAGTCATTTCACACAGTCAGTTTGTGGACTAGGAGATGGGATTGTGTGCATGCCCAAAGTTTGGCTTTCAGCAGGGTTAGGTTTGGATTTGAACCATCCACCATCATCTTCTGAATGGGAAACAGAGGGATTGTTCTTCTGTAACCTATAAATTTGGATTCTCCTCAAGGAACAGGATGACAATCCGGATTATTGGGAAATCACAGATAGGGTCATGAGGAGAGTTTGGGGCCTTATTTTATTCGGGGGTGGGTCACACCTCAACTCTAGTCTTTCTGGGGCAAAGATGTGAATAGTGGTACTTACTGGAAAAACACAGATTTCACAGTACTAATTTGCTTATAATGAGGGTAGGGGAGAGGGAGAAGGAAAAGAGCAAAAGAAAGTTCATAAAACCATCACATTCATGCTTGCCAAAATTATCTAGAGGGGAGGCAGGCAATACTCCCCTCCAGTTCCATGGGTGCTGAATATATATTACACACAAACAAGCACAGAGAAGCAAGCTAAAAATAAAAGAAGAAAAAGAGCAACCATATGACAAGATATTTAAAACACACACATACACAGAGAGAAAGACAGACAGACAGAGAAAGAAGCTTGATTCAAGCTATAAGCAGAGATTTCTGTTTTTCAAAACCTGCTTTACAATGCCCATTTCAAAGAGAGACACAAAATACAAATGAGGGAAGCAAGCCCAGTGAGTCTTCGGATTATGCAAACTCACTCTTGGAGGCCCAATACTAACGAAGGTTACTCAGAAGCAAGTCCCAGACTAAAAGTGATCCAAGCTGCTTGGTATGCAACCTAAGGATCACAAGCTTTAGATAATTTTGAATCAGGTTAGCAGCCTTGAATAACTGTCCATTGTAAGTTGGCACTGGTATGCCACACTTTTTTTCCTCTTCCAAAAAACCAACACTACAGTGCTAGGCTCTTGACAATGTATTTGCTATGACCCCACTGTTGGCTTCTCAACTTCCTTTAGAGGAAGCTGGATGCTTTATGTCAGGATTTTTTTTTGGGGGGGGGGGATTAGCATAGCGCTGTCATTTGGCCTCCCAGGTCTGCTATCTTCTTCGTTTTCTCTCTCTCTGCCCCACCCACCACAACCACAATTCTGGGCTTGCAAAAGGAGGGAGCGAGAGCGAAGGGGGAACAAGGAAACCATAAAGCTGTTCAAACCCCACCATGCTCCATCCCGTAAACATTTTCCTATTTATCTGCCCTTCATTACATGTGCAATCTTATTATCTCTGCACAGCATCAAAGTGACAGCCGTCAGGGTCACCCTATATAATGTACGGCGGCAGTGTTACATTTAATGATGGGAGCGAGACAAGACGAGAAGGATTGGGAGGGGTGTGTGGAACACTGCACGCTGTTTTAAAGGGATCATCAGTTATATCTGTGCATTTCCCGAGGTGATAATTGAATGACAGAGGCTGGAGGGAAATCCATTTCTGAGCTCAGGGAAAGGGCTGTTAAAGAGAAAAATGCTTTTGTGAGGGATTTTTTGTTTTTGTTTTTTGCATGGGAGGCATGTAATGGCTGCCAAATAGGGGAGAAAAAGCCTCCACCACCCTTATATTTCATAGGTTTTATTTGGAGGATGTGAATTATCAAGCACAATCGAGCTTTTGAAACTGAGATGTTTATTTTTAAAAAAGGAGCTGGGACTTCAGGCACTGCCTCCTCCACAGCATGAAGTATTTTCTGTTGTGTCAAATCCAATTAATTTAAATGAGGGATCCCTTTCCCCTCCCTTAGCTCTGCAAAGGAGATGTAAAACACAGGGGCTGGCTTCTTCCATCTCCGCCATCTGGTTTTAAAATACGAAGTTAAACACTATCCTAATTGCGTCTTAAGCAGGGCTCAAGTTTGCTTTAGCATTAAGGCAAGAGAGTCTCATTAATCTCCATTCTTTATAAATTCAGCAGTGCTTGAACAAAGCTGCGAGTTACTAAAAACTTCATTAGTTTGGGGGGTGGGGGTGGGGAATGACTACAGAACACTGAGGAGCACACCATGAAGCATCTTGCTAATTAAAACTAGATTACACTTGTCATAACAAACACTTATTCCAAGTAGCAAATCAGTGCTGTTTCCATTCCATTTGTTCATTCAAAATGCTTCTCCAAGTCATTCATGCAAGCCACAGGGAGGCCGGGTGCCACCATCCTTGCTCAATCCTGCTGCAGTTTGCGTCTAAGGATGGACAGATACTTGATGGGGGGTGTTACTTGAGGTTTGGGGGGCAATGTATTTCACTTTTCTACCTTCAACCCTGTGTTCAAAACTCACATTGCTCTAGGTGCATTTTGTGACAGGGAATTTCATTAGTGCAAGCAGTTTCCGAGCTCTGAGTGCAGTACTGTGCCTAAGATTTCAGATTAAAACTGCAGAGAAGGAAAGGAGGACCGTTTTCTGCCGCCCCACTTCCAGCTATTCTCTGAAGACTGGAGAAGAGGCCCTCTTAAGAATATTAGGAGGGTGGGCAGGGGAAAGACTCGACCATATGTAAAATGAACACAATATTTTAGCTGCAGCTAATTCATTTTCAGCTTTGTATTCTTGTTATTTAAAAAGCGCGCCTAGACATTCCGTTGTTGCACCCATAACCTTGGTTTAAGGTGCCATTTAGCTCCTAGCTTTCATATCTCAGTTTCTAACACTGCTTCAACCTATTTTATCTGAAGTCGGTGACGCTGATATTGGTGGAGTCAGCTTTCAAAAGTAAGCATGCTTAGAATTGAAGCTTTATTCCTTAAAACCCACAAAACTGAACAAACTTGGGAAGTCATACCTGAATCCTGAGGCAGAACTTATTTCATTTCACAGGAATGTTGGTGCCCAGATTGGCTGGAGAAGAAACTGAGATATGTGCTTTGCAAAAGACACATCCACAGTCCTGAGGTGCTGGTACATTGGTGTCCAGATTGCATTAGCATCCACACTCACACCACCTCTCTCACCTTGCTCCTTCAGGGCAACATTAGCAAAAATTGCCTGGATTCAGGAAATCAGGAAGTAGCTGCCTCTCACCCAGACCCATGTATCTTATTTATTTCACAAGATTTATATACCGCTTGACTGTAAAACACCTCAAAGCAGTTTACTAAAAGAATAATACAATAATGTTATGAGCAAAAACAGTTAAAAGCAACTATTTAGAACACTAAAATACAACAACCCACAATAAGCTAACAATAGATTAAAACACAGGGAATCACGGAGTTGGAAAGGACCCTGAGGATCACCTAGTGATTGAACCTGCAACCTTGTCATTATTGGCACCACACTCCAACTGAGCTATGCCTAAACAAAAATACTTTCTGTCCTCAGTTAAAGAGTGGACAATGGTTGAGAGTGTTTTGCTAGCCCGAAATTCTTTAGCAATTCAGTTGGATGGGACAGGATGCTGCTGAATTTAAGGGGAACCTGCTCCCTCACCCGACCTCACCTGGTAACCATTTGCATCAGAGACTCTTGACAACTCCTCAAGGTCTGGTATTGCCTTATTCCTGTACAGTGGTACCTCGGGTTACATACACTTCAGGTTACATACGCTTCAGGTTACAGACTCTGCTAACCCAGAAATAGTGCTTCAGGTTAAGAACTTTGCTTCAGGATGAGAACAGAAATCGTGCTCCGGCGGCGTGGCGGCAGCAGGAGGCCCCATTAGCTAAAGTGGTGCTTCAGGTTAAGAACAGTTTCAGGTTAAGAACAGACCTCCGGAACGAATTAAGTACTTAACCCGAGGTACCACTGTACTGTGTTTGGACACAAGGTATTATGTCAAAGAATTTGCAGAACCTTTTCTTTTCTATGTCCTGCGGTGAGGAAATCCAGCCAGAATATAAAGGAACATGACTTGCAGTAGGGAGGAGAAACTGTCGAGAGCTAAGTCCCACGGTGAGTTCTTGTAGGATATGTTTAGCAAAAATAAGGAGCAGCTCTTTCCTAGGCTGCTTATGTTTGTTCACTGACCTGCACAACACATTTCAGTCAGAACAGATGTTTATTGTTTTCCGTACAGATCCATGACGCAGCTGCACAAGGGTTGGCTTGAGAACAAGCCAGGGGCTTGGCCTAAGCGTGTAAGGGCAACGCCTCAGAGGAGGAGGATGTGAAGTCAGCAAACTCAAGAGAGGAGGCTTCACGGCAGCTACAGCCCTCTGCCTGTGTTCTGAACAAGTGTACCCAGAGAGCTCTGGAGGCTTGCGCTAACTACAAACTTGCACAGAAATGCCCTTTTTTAGCTTGCTTGGAAAACAGAGTGTCTGATGGAGCATTTCACAGATAACTTCTCCTCCCAAGGGTCACTGGAATTAGCTGGCCTTGTGCAACAGCACAGAAGTGCAAAACCTTGATCTGTGAAGGACTGCAAGGCCCAACTACCAAGAGGTCCTCACCTCACTTTCTTCACTCAAGCCTTTTCCTTATTCTCCCCAACCCTCACGTTTCCAACACAAAGGCAATCCAAGGCTAACAACAACTAAACATATAAAATATATACAGTGGTACCTTGGGTTAAGAACTTAATTCGTTCTGGAGGTCTGTTCTTAAGCTGAAACTGTTCTTAACCTGAAGCACCACTTTAGCTAATGGGGCCTCCTGCTGCTGCTGCACCACTGCTGTACAATTTCTGTTCTCATCCTGAAGCAAAGTTCTTAACCCGAGGTAATATTTCTGGGTTAGCGGAGTCTGTAACCTGAAGCGTATGTAACCCGAGGTACCACTGTAAACATTTGAAAACAGAACCATCAATTTCCTTCTAGACATCGAACTGAGTGATGACACCCAGGGCTTCTTGTGTGCCAAGATTCTGTGAGAGGGAAGAACGGGGGTGGAATGGGGTACTGGGCTCTGAATGATGCTTCCACGGTTCTTGGTTTTATCTTGAAAAGCAAACGCAAGTTGCTTGTCCCTATGGAGGTGAAAATATCTTTGAAAGTGTGGAGGTAGCATCTGGTGAAACTTCAGAAGCTAGAGGATTTGTTGTTGGCATCTGTCTGTCTTGAGAGACAATGGAGTGTGCCTCCGGGGGTGAAGTCAAACCACTTCATTAGCAGCACCAAAGTGACCTCCCCGGGGTGCAAGCCTGGGCAGTGTGCCTGCAGGTCCTGGCCTGCCCAGATGACAAGACCCCCTCTCGGCCTCACTGATGTGGTCCAAAGGAAAGTGGAGCAACACATTGGGCAGGACTTCAATTACCCAAACTAGCTCCTTGCTTCTAACCCATAACTACAAAAAACAAACAAACCCCAACAACCCAGAATTATGTAAATACTGTAAAAATTGAAGAACAATTAGCTATCAAAACTCTTCTTCACAGTTGTGTTCACGTTTATGCACTGTTGACTGCAATGACTATTCCCTCACAGCTGGTCTGAAATCAGAGGGGTGGCCGAAATTTGTCCTTGCCCCTCCCCCAGCAACCCCAGCCCCTTCAATCCCATCCATTTTAAATATGGGGAACTCCAGAGCAGGAAACAGTTCTATACAAAGAGCTGAGGAGGACAACGTCTACATTCAACATTTACATATAGCAAAAGCAGTAACAACACTGGTGGTGGTGATGGTGGTTCAAGAACACTGGATTTCTCCTCTCTTTCTTTTTCCCAATGCGTATGCCCTGATGCTACTCAACAGAATTAAAATTATTCCTGCTAACATCACTGTTTTGAACTAACTGTTTGCACACACTATAAGATAGCATCTAAACCTATAACAAGGAAGAAGCTAAGGAGATACAGAGCTGGTGTGCAGGCCTGAATGAGAGAAGCCAGAGGGAACATCAAGCAAGATGGCCTGAGCTTATTAACCTAGTTATATAAGGTAAAGGTAAAGGTAAAGGGACCCCTGACAGTTAAGTCATCGTGAATGACTCTGGGGTTGCGGCGCTCATCTCGCTTTACAGGCCGAGGGAGCCGGTGTTTGTCCGCTCCGCAGACAGTTTTTCTGGGTCATGTGGCCAGCATGGCTAAGCCGCTTCTGGCGCAATGGAACACTGACACCAGAGCAGCACATGGAAACGCCGTTTACCTTCCCACCGGAGCAGTACCTATTAATCTACTTGCACTTTTAGCGTGCTTTCGAACTGCTAGGTAGGGACGCGGGTGGCACTGTGGTCTAAACCACCGAGCCTTGGGCTTGCCAATCAAAAGGTCGGCGGTTCGAATCCCCACGACGGGGTGAGCTCCTGTTGCTCGGTCCCAGCTCCTGCCAACCTATATAACCTAGTTATATAAACCAATCAATAAAAAATATATTAAATGTTTTGGGAATGTAGCAAGGCTGAGTGAACCTTGCTTAAGAACACATGGGTTGTTCATGGCCACCCTGAAGTCTGGACCAGGATGCTCATCACTCATAGGACTGAACAATACTCTGTATTTATGTAGAGCTTTTGAATGTATACTATTATTTGATACATTTGTTAGTTGCTTTACAAAAGAAAAAAACACGTCTCAGGGCAACTTATAAACTGCCTCATGTAAATTATGTTGCGGTAGCCTTTACAACAAACCTGTACAGTAGGCTGGTATTATTAGCCCCACTTTTGCACCACGAAATAGAGACTCCAGGAACCTCCTATTAAGTCTCTGGCCCACTATGCTCCACCAAATCTCTTCCCAGCACATGCTCTTAACCACAACCTGTTCAAGTGGCTCCCCTCTAGGTTGAAAAAACAACAACCTCTTAGATAGAATTTACAAGCTACATGGGAACTAATTTTAAGAGCTGCTGGGTCAATTTAAAGCACGAGTAGGGACCCTGGTGTCCTCTAGTTGTTGCTGGACTACCATCACCCTTCACTACTGGTCATGCTGGTTGGGGTTGATGGGAGTCCAGCAACTTCTAGAGGGACATGGATTCCCCAGGCCTGATTCATTCAGACTTTGGGGTGGCCCAGATTCTTCCAAAGAACTGAAAAGCCTCCCCATATATCACGCTGTGAACGTGTCACTCCAGGAAACACAGGACCACCGATCTATCTGGTTCAGTGTTGTCTGATCTGACTATTGTCAGATCTCACCTTCAAATTTTGAAAGGCTGCTCCCTACTTTGCTGCCCTGCTTCCATCTGGCCTGGGAGGGCAGAGCCCTGACTGATTCCAGCTTAAAAAGCAGCTGTGGAAGGCACTGGGGACAACCTTGGTGACAGTCCAGAAAAAAACATGCTGCTGATGACGCCTAGAGACGAATTGGGATGGGGTCGTGTTTGTAGCGCATTGTTTTTGCTGTCCCCCCCCCCCATTTTTCTGTTATACCTTATTATGAATCATGAGGCTTGTTTAATTTTATTGAATAGATCTTAATATTTCCATTAATTTATTGCTTAACTTTTGTTAACATTTTGTAACTTAGTGAATTATGTCATTCCCCTCCCCCCAATGTTCTGAGATGCCTCAAGCAAAATTTCCTATGGAAAGGTGGCATAAAAATAAATGAGGATGGATGATTGCCACTTTCCAGGGCCTCAGACTTTGCCCAGCTCTACCTGGGGATGCCAGGGACTGGACCTGGAGACCTTTTGCATGCAAGGCAGATGCTCTACCACTGTGCCATGGCCCTTCTCCTAATGATCTAGGAAACAGCCAAGAAACTTTTGATCAAATAAAGGTTCCTGTTGCAGGCCTTCAGGAAACAGTCCAGCCCTAGAATTACAGTGCAACCCACAGCTACATTGCACTGGCAGGCGAACAAGTTCCAGAGGCAACTTCTGTCTGCCTCTTTCTCCAAATTACCCGCCGTTTCTCTTTTTTGGAAGAGCCAGCTCTTCTTGCCGCTTTCAAAGCGCCTTCTCAACAAGGCAACTCTCAACCTGCGTGTCTTCTGATTGCAGTGGCGTTGCACAAGAAGCGATATTAAAACATCGCCCTAATGTTTTTGCTGTTAAACTGCAAACAAGCTGCTACGGACCCCCTTGAAAGGTCTCAAATCAAGAACGTTCCCTTATAAATGCAACTCAGGAGAAAAAAACGGGGGGGGGGGGGCACCAAAGCTGCACAACTCAGTAAAGAAAAGAAAGCAGCTATTTCTACAACTTAATTGCTTGGTCTAGAAGTATGAAGTCAGTGTGGCTATGAAATTGGTGCTTCCCTCCCCAGCCAAAGCTATCTGAGGAGTGAAAGAGTCCATTACTCTGAGAATGACAACCTTGCAAATTCAGCCCATGAAAAGTTACTTGCCCACAAAAAAATGTTTGCAACGGTCAGACATAACTTAGGCTGAAGAGTGGTGTTGCACTTAACTAAGTCAAAGACAGAGTAGATATACTGAAATCAATGAATCTAAGTTTATGATGTTCATTAATTTCAACGGCATAGATCCAGAGTGAGTCCCACTCACAAGTAGATACACTCAAATTAATGGGCATTTCCATCTTGGGTTTAATCATTTCAGTTGGTCTACTTGGAGTATAATTAGGCTGGATACAACTCACGGGGTTGACTTTGAGCAGGACTAACGCTGAATACAACTCTTTTAAGAGGTGGGAGCAGTATGAGAGAGGATGTGCTTCCTGTGGTTCTGTAGGTACATTTCTTTTGCCTCACTTGTCACTACAAGTTGAACAGCTTTGAAAATCAGAAAAACCTGCAAAGAGAGTTTACCAGGGCTGATGAGGGACAAATGCAGACAACACAAACAGCCAGTCCCTTCTAACCTGGTAATATCCACCCTGAACCAGACACTTGTGGCCCAATGGCAACTGGAACAGGCCTTCTAGGCAAACGTATGCAATCAGTCATGCGACAAACTGACCGCAGTCTGAACTAGCACACTGCAGAGAAGGGTGTTCCCATGTGATGAGCTATTTGGTTTGGACTGGGCCTTAGCCCTGGTCTTACACAAGTTTGGGCTACCTCTAGAGAGGTTTTGTGCCATGAAGGGGAGAGTTGAAGCTGCATCCCTTTCTCCCGTGAGATTATAAACCGCACCCCCACTGCCTAGTTACGTCATGCAGCACCTTCCACCCCATGATCTAGGGGAATGAAGTAGAGAGAAGTAGAGAGGTGGAATTTGAACCAAGTGCAGGCATCCAGAAAGAGCACTCAAGTCAAGAGTGCATCCAAGGAGAGGCACGTTTTCAAAGCCACGTGCCAGAGAGTGAGAGAACTTCCTCCTGGCTGACACAAGCACAACCACTGCCCTCCGAATTCTGTAGGAAAATGTTCCAAGGCACTAGAGCAAACGCTCAGCTTGGCGGCCAGGCCCTCCTCCATTAATTAGGAGCGGGCCTCAGCTCTTCACTGTGCCTGCTACTTAAACCATTCATCACGTCCCCTTTCTCAATAGCAGCTTTTCTTTCCTCTTTTATTCTCTGCCTCCCAACTAACTTCCGGCTTCTGTTTAACCTTTCCATTTGTATGTTTGTCCAGGTGCAGAGCTGATAGCTGGCGGGTCTGCCAACAGCCCATCACTAGCATGTAAAAAAGGGGGGGGGGGAGTGAGCAAAAAAGCAACTTTCCCCTGTATGAAACACGCTGAATAGCCCAGCCAGCTGACACATCTGTGTTTTAATAAGAGGCCATTTTGCAATATCCGGCATTTCATGACAGCTGAATAATAATAAAAACCTGGAGGGGTTGGTGGTTGAAGCAGCCACTGTACACGGCTCAGTGTGCCAAAGTTACACAACTTAAGTTCATCAATTGTTTTCATAAAGGCTAGTGACTAGGAGGATGCCATTTTATTACGTTTTTTTATCTTACCCTTCTGGCAAGGAGCTAAGGGCTGTTCTAGGCAGAGGGGCTGGTATATATTATCCTCAGCAACTCTGAAATGGGGACAACAAACTTGCCCAAAGCCCCATCAAGTGAAATACATAGCTGAGTGGGGATTTGAACCTGGATATCTGCCTGTCCAAGGCTCACATAAGAGACCAGCAGATTCTAGCTAGGCCCCCCAAAGCTTGAGGCCCCACCCTATAAGGTCATCAAATTCTAGCTATATTACAGCCACTTCCAGAAACACCTGGTCTCCAGGTTACATCCAAGGCCTGTTTTCAAACTTGAGCAGCCGGCTCCCATTCAAGCAGGTTATTCTAACCATCTTATCACCTTAAGAATTTGATAGCAGAGTTTGTTTCTTCTTCTCTCCCCACCCTCCTTTCCTTTTGTGTTGTGTCTTTTTAGATTTTAGGCGTCAGAGAACACCGACTGTGTTGCTCTCATTAATCTGTAAACCTCCCTGGAAGCCTTTCTGGCTAAAAAGCAGGGTATAAATACTTTAAATCATCATCAGTGTACCATAATGGCTTATGATGACAAAGATTACTTTCACACTGTGCATTTATATCAATTATATACTAGTTTGCTTCTTTGTTTTATTTGATTTAATTGCCTTTCTCCCAATGCAGGACCCAAGGCAGCTCACAATGTAAATTCAAAACATATACATCTAAGAAAAACCCCAATCAGTTACAAATGTTGTTGTTTTTAAAAAAAATTTAAAAAACAAGTTCCCATATTAAAAACCGCAATGAACCAAAACAGCTTTAAATGATTTAAAAGCACAACAAGAGAGGAAAATACACAACACCCACTATTAAAAGATCCTGCAGCGACAGTCATGCTATGGGCCTGACCAAACAACAAAGCATTTATTTGCCTGCCAATGAAAGGAAAGCAGAGAGAGGGTCAGGCTAGCGTCCTGAGGAAGGGAGTTCCACAGTCTGGGAGCTGACACTGAGAAGGACCTCTCATGTCCTCTCCAAATGTGCCTGTGAAGGATGTGGAACAAAAGAAAGGCCTTCCCTGAAGATCTCATAACTTGGGTAGGGTCATATGGGAAGATATGATCCTTTAGATAGCACCTGCAAAGGCTTTCATTGGTACCCTGGGAAGGTTCCTCTGAGCTTTCATTTAAGAAAAGTAGCAAGTCTTTAGCCTCATAGAAAGAAGGCTATGGGGCAAATTATGCAGCTACCTTCTAAGTTATTTATGTGAAATGAGAGCCAAGTGTTATATAGCCACCCTGTGTATTTTTCCTGATACTGAGGGCTGCTCGCTGTTGTTACTGGACTGTGTGTGTGTGTGTGTGTGTTGTAATCAGTATTGTATAGTACATAGCAGATTTCCTATGGCAAGTATAACCGGGGTAGTTTTCTCTAATGTTATGTTACACTACGCTCCACAGCAGCCATTTTGGACTATGCCCCGCCCCTTCTGGCAGCCATTTTCTGGCGCTCCCAGGACTCTCTCAAAAATTGCAGTGTGCTCACTGGTTCCAAAAGATTGGCAACCCCTGGCTTAAAAGGAGACGGGAAAGACCTCCTGACATGGTGTAAGGCAGCTTCTTATGGAGAGAAAGAAACGAAAAGACAGGATAAAAACAGAAGGCTGAAAAGGGAGGAGGACACTGGCATTAAACAAGCTCATGCGAATGACTGGAGAAAAGGCCCAATAGGTTGTCCCAATACTGCGGCTGGTGGTTTCCAACAGGGAGGCAGCCACAGCAACAGCAACAGCAGCAGCAGCAGCAGCATAGCACAAACACAGATGTTGTTTTCATGCAAATTATCTTGGTAATAAAAATTAAAATCAAGTGAACACAGCAGAAGGAACAGAGTAGATCACTAAATGGGGGGAAAATGAATTGCAGCATTTCTCCATGTAAATGCAAATAGCTTGATCTAGAGCTTTCTGTTACTATACAGATACAGTAATAAATTAAAGTTGTAGCAATGCTAGGCCTATGCAGAGGAGATCCACTGAAGTTAATAGGCACAATCCTAATGAAGGTTCCTTAACTCTAATGGTCTGTTCTGAGTCAGACAAGCACTGGACACAACCCATAGTCTTTAAACTCATTTGCTTTATTGATCTAGATTTTCTTTATATGATGCAATGAATATGACTGGATAATACTCTCTCTCTCTCTCCCTCTGTGTGTGTGAGTGAGAGAGAGAGAGCGTGAGAGGGAGGGAGGGAGGGAGGGAAAGAGAGATAAGAAGTAGTATTACTGAAAACATCTCCTGGAAAGTTTTTCCAAGTATCAATGGGTTGTGCAGCTTGTTCTTCATAGAGATTGTTTAGTTTTCTATTAGAAATGTAAAGTTCCCAACAGAGTTGGCTCAAGGGCCTTGGTTAAATGAAAACACTCAATGGGTATTATGTGTGTTAGTTGGCTTACCAATGCCAATTTGTGTTATCAACAACTGTTACAAATTTGTGTTATCAACAACTGTTGCTTTTGTGAATGGGCATGATTAGCAATGTAATTATCACAATCTGTACTTTTCTGCATTTCCTAACCAAACTATTTACTGCTACTCCCCCCATGTTGAAGTGGACTGTAGTCCATGAATAAAGTAGCTAGTATTGAAGGTGCCATCAGACACTTATGAAAAGTCATGTTCCAAAGCATTAAGTCTTCTAAGTTGCCAAAGAATTGCTAGTTCTTGAAAAACTTCGACATACCCACTTCACTTTTGTAATAACGGTTTTTAAATAAGGAATTCAAACAGGCATTTTACTGGCCAAAACCCATTTCTCTCCCCCGAACCCCACCTTACACACACTTCAGGGTTTGTAACAGAACATGTAAATGTTAAGTACGATGATGCATGCATTTGCTGTGAAAAGACATCATTCCAAAGATTTGAAAAGGACAAAACTGTCAGAAGTCACAAAAATGAATCACAGATTAAAAGTGAAACATAATTTACCATCCAGAGAATACGCTGCAAAATAACCAAATGTCTTTTGGCACCTTCAAGACTAATTCATTACGGCATAAGCTAGTACAGACTATAGCCCACTTCATCAGATGCTTAACGTGGGGATGGGGAAGCTGTGGCCCTCAAATTGTTGTTAGACTACAATTCCCATCATCCCTGATGAGCATTGGGCTGGCTGGGCTGGCAGGGCTGGGGCTGATGGAAGCCACAGTTCAACAACCAGAAGGCCAAAGGTTCCCCAGCCCCAAGAAATAAACCAAGGAAAAGCCCACATTATTAAGACACAACTTAATTCAGTCTGATAAGACTGATACCAGTTTAAATGCAGTGGTAGCTGGTGCCCATTGGGACGGGTGGGGCATAAGGGAAAGGAGCAGAACAGCAGGGGGGGAGCCAGAGGTAATGGCGGACAGAGGCAACTAAATTTAGCTACCTCTCTATGTTCCTCCCTGCTGAGTTCTACAAGGAGAACACTGAGACTAAGATGAGGAGAACGTTGGCAGTCATTCCCACCCCTGGATTGGGGGGTGGTCAATAAGAAGGGCAGGGAGGCGGGCACTGGCTGAGGTTGGTGGGCCTGTGGACCATTTGGCATAGTGGACCAGCCTCCGCTGTTATAATGCCTGCAGTTATACTGTGGCACCGTTGTGCGACTGGGCATCACCAATAGCTATTAGAAAATAAAACAGTAGCCTCCTATCCTAAGCTCTTCAACGTATACCACTTGGGGCAACTGCAAAAAAAGCCAGCAATGGCTGCTGATGATCCCCTCTGTCCAAAGCAGCAACTGCTGATCCCAGATACAACGTCCATCATTGCCTCCAACGCCCTCCCTGCACCTCTCCTTTGGGTAGTGCTAATTACAGCCCCAAACAAAATATTTATGAACCTGAGAAGTCCTCTGAATAAAGGACAAGGAGGCAATAATGAATTATGCTCAACATTTGTTAAGCCAGCACGGGGCAAACATCTGCTTCAAGGTTGCGGTGCAAACATTTCTATCAGCTCTGCCATCTTGTCTGGAAAATTACAAAGCCTGGAGGGGAGTATGCTATTAAAGTTTCAGCCTTTTGTGGAGAAGCCTCCCCCCTCCCCTCACCACACACACACTCTCTGATGCAAGTGTCATGTTGCTGCTGCTATGAGTATAATGCCATTTTTTAAAGTGCCACTCTCAAGGATTTCTTATTCTGCACGCACCCAGCGTAACAACCCACGATCAGGTAGACACAGTCAAGAGCGAGAAGGAAATCAACATGAACAGAGAGCAAAGCCAGAGAACATGCGAACATCTATGTGAGAACAGCTGCATTTAATAAAAGTTTCTCATTTCAGAAATATAACGCTTTTCATTTCACCCGTTTTGAGTTCTACTGCCATACCCATGTGGACTAGAAACCTGGCATGCCTCTTAAAACTTAAAACTCAGCAAAATAGACTGGGCAGTCCCTGTAGCTCATGAGCCACATGCAGCCCATGTACGTTATAATACAACGCACACTGTTTTCTTGACAGGCTGATCGTTCTTCTCTTTTCAACTTCCTAGAAGACGGTGCACATCTTAACTGCTGATCACGCCTACCTAAGGTCTCTCGGAGCATTTCCTCAGCATGCATCTCCAGATACAAGGGCCAATTTAGAAATGGAGATTCAACTGTCCTTTTTATCCCCGCAAGCAGCTTGGAGAGAGCGGGGGTGGGGAGAGAGAGAGAAGCAGAATATAAAAGATGCAAATGGCAGGAGACTTTAAGAGACTATCTCCCGTTACCATTAGTTCTGTCTCCCTCCCGCTCCAGAGCCCTTCAATCCAATGACTTCCAAGAGCATGGAGAGAGGAGGAGGCCCGGGAAAGGAGAAGTAAATAAAACTCGAGATTAGATCCCATTCTGGGGTTATTTTCTTTTTAATACCGGTAACTAAATTGTGGTGCAGTTGCCATGGCTACCATCCGCGCCAGCCTCCTCTGCGAAAAGCCACATATGAGCTCACGTGATGCGCTCAGCCAGGAGGCGGAAGGCCACGCACATTCCAATTTTGTAACAATTTGCCATAATAGGGGAGAGATGAGAAGACAGTCAACTGGAAACAAAAAAATGAATTTTTGTATTGCAACAAGGAAGGGAGACCAACGGATCGGGGTTGGACAGCATATTTGCTCTCTGTCACCTTGTGTGCAAGAGAGAGAAACAAAAAAGCAAGCCTCTATCAAACCTGAGGGCAGCATTGTGACTTTCTAATAGTAATACAAAAGAGAAACCCTCTGCAGCACTGATGTGGAGAAAGGAGAATTGGCTAACAAGCGCTCATCTATGGAAAGACAGGCCAGATCATACATTGTGATATGTGCAGACAAGCAACAGTTTCAGAATCCTGTGCTGGAAAAAGCTCTTTAAAAGGCACAGGGCATTAGTGGCTATTTAACACGCTAAAAAAGAGAAAACCCACTTAAATTATGTAAAAGAAGAGACTGTTTGCTTCCTGGCCTCCAAGAAGGAAGCAGAGGGTCTTGCTGGTTTTCACCAAGTGTCAAAAAAGCATGCCCAACCCGAAATAAAGAATGATCAGGACTTAAAAACAAATGGAGTAAAAATCACCTTGTGAGGACAGTGGGCTGTATCCAACAAAGTCCTGCTCAGAGTAAACCCATTGAAATCAATGAACCTCAGGTACTGATGTCCATTATCTTGAATGGATCTACTCGAGTGGGACTGGCTAGAACCCACATTTTCCTGAAAGGCGGATCAGAAAATTCTTTCTGTTCTTTTTAAGCACACCACAAGTAATAAATTACAGAAGGATTATCACAACACACACACAATTGTGCCAGACAGACCCTGGGGTAAGAAGTGGTGGGGATGGAGATTGGCTGAGCCACTTGGCAGTAGCAACACCACCATCACCAACTCATGGCTTTGAAGCAATTTAGGTCTCTGAAATCAACAATTCTGCCCCTAATCATATATTTAAAAGAGGGATGGCAAAATCCTAGGGCAGAGGAGCCTGGTAAGGTCTCCCAACCCATTTTTTCCCCAGGCCCACAAGACCCTAACTGATTTGGGGTTGGGGAAGGATTGCAAAGAAAACACGGTGCTGGCATGGGCATCCTGATGAGGATACAACCTGCCCCCTCCTCAGACTTGATTGAACTTTTGACAGTGAGGATGGATGATAACCACTCCTTATCGTGAGAGTCTAGGGTACAAACACCGGGGTGGCTCCTGGAGGCAAAAGATGATTAACCACCCCTGCTTTAAGTGGCATAAATTGTTTCTCTTATCTCATTCCAATCATCCAAAGTTGTTCAGCAGTGCTTTGATGATGAAGTGATGTGTTGGGTGGGTGGAAAGTTCTAGATCGTTAACATTTTGGGGATTATAATTAACACGAGGGAGAGAGGGAAGGAGGGGGAGAGAGATGCCACACAACAACAGCCACAATCAGCAATCCGCTCATCAACTCATTTATTGAATTTCAACCTCTAGGCTGAGCCAACATGGCCGCAACATTCCAATTAAGAATGCTCTTTAGCATGTCTTATTGGTTTTCCCTGTAAACAATTGACATCACTCTTAAACCATTCAGCAATCTGTAAATTAGAGCCCCTACAATGCCTGCTTCCTCATCCTATGAACCACAGAGGCCTCACTTCAAAGGTTTGCATTACTAAACATTTCTGCATTTTACGAGTGCCGACTCTGAACCTCAGAAGGTGATGTCATTATTAAACCCTGCCGTGCGGTTCAATAGCTGCTTTTTGCGGTTTCACTCGCTTCCTAAATTTGGAACACAAGAGTGTCTTTCGACAAGTCTTCTTCGGAGGCAGAGGCGAAAGGCGTCCCAGGGTGAAGTGAGCTGAATCTGGCCGCCCAAGGAAACGCAGTCAGCCATTTGATAAAAAATTGAGACTGCATTGTCAGGAAGGGGACTCGGCTGGGTCAAAGAAGCCCTGAGGGAAGGCATCAAAGGACAGGAGGAGGAGACATATGCACGTCTCTTGAAGGGCTGTTACCTAATTAAAGGGTTTTAATTGATGGGTACACAATATCCCTCTGAAGAAGATTGCAGGTGTCTACAACCAATTATTTGCGGGAGTCTTCCCTGGGCCACGGTGTGCTGTGGGCAAAGCAGAACAAAGCTGCCAAGAGCAAGACTTCCATAGGGCAATGCTGGAAATAATTATTAACGGGATGGAGCTTGGCAATTCAGCCTGCACAAGGCGATGGCAGGGCAGAACAGCTGTTTCCCCACTGCCCTTGAAGGAGCAGAGGCTGAAGGAACAAAATGGAAGCCTTCGCAGTGGGCATCATGTGCATGGAGGTTTCCCTTGGCTTCATCTTCTGTGCCAAGGCTGGAGGGGAGAAATGCCAAAAGAAAGGAAAGCTTCTGGAACAAGTGAAACTTTTGGGCTCCTCCTTTTCCCTTTGTAGCAGAGCTCTATTGAAGAGGAGTTGTATGGAGAGGAAGCAATCCAGAGATCCCAGGTCAGAGAGTTTCCAAAGCAATGTTTGGTTTGCTCACCAGTGCAAAAATGCATGACTAGCAAGCGCTATGTAGAGGGGCACAACAGGCACATCCACATGGAGGATGTGAAATAGAAAACCAGTTTGGGGTGTGCTAATTCAGCATGATGTCTCCCAGGGGATATAGAGGCACATGGACCACAAAATCCATGGTTGTGACTTGGTAAAAGTGAGGCAGCTTAAGGCTCAAAGACCTGAGGTTATTTCTGGCAAAAATACCAGTTTTTTTTGCTAGCCTGGTGCTGTCTTCCTTCCTGACATTTTGGACTACAACACTCATCAGCCCTAGTCAGTATGGCCAAAGAATGCTGGAGCCCAACACCAGCAAACTCTACCATGGTGTTGTGCTGCCTGAACAGTCACTTGATTCTGTTGATGTTGAATGTTTGTGTCCAATAAGTCAAACTGATTGATTCCTTGGATCAAATTATCCAGCAACACTGCACTGTCTATTTTCCTTACACTGCACAGCCAGAATCTGGCTTTTCCAGGGCAGTGGATTATTGGCTTGTGATGCAGATGACTAAAGTTCCCTGGGCGCTAGTTTTCACCTGACCAGCTTTCAACAAATACAAATCTACAGACTTTATATTTTTCCAATGAAAGGCATCTCTTGATATATAACCAGTGCATTTTGCTGTTTGAGTCCAACAGAGCAACAGCCATCTATACTGGGACAACCCAGTCAGTTGGGTGGGGTATAAATAATAAAATAATAATAACTCCTACTAAACTGTGCAGCGGCAGAACCATCCAAATGCTAGTCCTACTCGGAGTAGGTCTGTCCTGCTGATGAGCATTGTTAACTTAGGTCTATTAATTTCAATGAGTTTATTCTGAGTAGGTCTTATTTGGACAGAATTCATGTTCTTCTGCCAGAGAAAGACAAATTCCTGTGTGGCAACTGGTTTAAGCAAACTGAGCCAAAGACCAGCCAAGGAATCCATCTAGAAGCTAAACCCATTCACAATGTGGAATTGCTGACATGGATACTCTTGTGCACATACATTTTAAAACTGTAAAATGTACCAGAAAGATGACATTCCGCTCTCAGAATTATGCAACCAAAACATGACAATTAGTTCTCATTTGAACTGAGATTTTTCAGGATACTAACAAAGCCACCAAATTTGGCAAACACAATCACCAACAAAAGCCACAACCGCATTTCTAAACTCTCCAGCTGCTTTTGTCTTAAGCCCCTTTTCCTGCACTAAAAATTTAAGCCTGTCAAAAAAAAATTGTACCTAAAAAACCTTCGCAGATGAAAGACAAGCCTACCAGATTTCTCCTTTGAGGCTGAAACAGTGCTCCAATATAAACAGTGTGGAAATTCAGAGATGCGGGTGAGAGGGTTAATATTTTCTACCCCTTTTTGATCACCGTGTTGTTTCTTTTTCATAAACTTGAAAGCTTTGCGACAAAAGGATTTGCTTCTGAAACTGGGCAGCAAATACCCAGATCATCAAATGGCACAGCATAATAGCAGGCGCCTGGAGTGCTGGGACACAACACGGAAGGCCTCGCGTGTCCCGATTCTGCCATCGCAGGAAAGTGAAAGGTCCAGATGAACAACCCACAGAGTTATTATGGGCTTTGCAGAGGACAGAGCAATGCAGGAAAGGAGGAACACGTGCTGTTTGAGCAGCCCTATGTGTGCGAAGCAGCCCCTTGTGCATTTTATCAGAGGGCCTGGAAAACGGCAAAAGCCCACCAGGACGGCATTTCAGATCCCAAAGCAGAAACAAGAATGACAACAAAGTATGCATTTTCTGTGAAGCTATTGGCTTTCCAAATGAAAGCCATCACGACACCCAAGCTCTGCTAGTTTACTGTGACAAATGAAAAAGCCAGGCAGGACGTGTGGCCTTTGTGTCAACTGAATTGGAGGGAAATCAAGCATGAATCCAGAGAAATGCAGCTGTCAAAGCTCCAAAAACACCCTTTTCTGGTCAACTAGGGGGAGAGGAAAAGGAAAGGGAAAAAGAGCCATGTACCATATTCAAAGGAGTTTAAAAGCGATGCGGATGTAACGCCCAACTACAGGGAAGGGCTGTAGCTGAGTGGCAGTGCATCAGCTGTGTGTGCAGGAGGTCCCATGTTCAATTCCCGTGTCATCTCCAGGTAGGGCTAGGAATGTTTTCTGTCTGAAACCCTGGGGGGCCGCCACCAGTCAAGAGTAGACAATGCTGAGCAAGATGGGCCAATGGTCTAAACTGGGACACAGCAGCTTCCTATATAAAGGTCTTCTACAAAACGCAAGAAGGCCCAACCGTCAAACATCGCCTACTTGCTTTAGGGAGAAACAACGCCTGTGTTGCCTGCATCATGGGAGAGATTCTGTATGGATCTGCTGCAAAAAGACCACACTGGCTGCTTTTTGTTGGGATGCCTCCAACATCACCAAACACCTGTTTCTATTAACAGTACAGCCCCCAATGCACCTTGCTGTGCAGAAGCTGCAAGTTGCTTTCCCCAGAGTGGACTGCATCTCACAATACAGTCGTACCTTGGAAGTCAAATGGAATCCATTCCGGAAGTCTGTTCAACTTCCAAAACATTCGGAAACCAAGACGCAGCTTCCAATAGGCTGCAGGAGCTTCCAACTGGAGGCTGCGTCGGACGTTCGGGTTGCAAAGAACATTCGCAAACTGAAATACTCACTTCTGGGTTTGCGTTTGGGAGCCGAAATGTTCGACTCGCAAGGCATTCGGGATCCAAGGTACGACTGTACTATGACTGTGTGCAGTCAACATGTCCCTCAATCCAATCCTGTGGCTGGACCTTGATGCCAAGGTGATTTAAATAATTTGGGCATGCACTGGAGTCAACAGTCAACTCTGTACCACTCGCCATCATTCCTGTCCTTGAGGAAAATGCCATCTCTTTTGATAAGCAAGTAGCAGTGTTTGAAAATGTTGCCACTGGACTCTTTAAGAATGAACCAGGAATGCAAAGCGAACAAGCTGAAACGTGGGAGGCAGGTTCACAGAGTTTGGGAGACGGAGATAAGAAAGTTTTCAAAACCTTAGGTTGCCAGCTAACAATCGTGGGTGGTTTATGTTTCTGTGGTCTGTTTTTTCATTTGCTGATGCTTCCTCCAAGTCTTTTTCTCTTCCAGTACCCCCCCACATTCTCAGGGGGTTTCTTTCTTTTCAGCAATTTAGTGCAATTATTCTGAACAGCGCTGTCCATCTGTGCTGGATGGCCTAAGATTGCTGAAACAGAGAGGTATTTGAGAGCACTGTAATTGGGTGGGGTGGGTGGGGAGGTCATGTTTGGAGAATACAGGGAGCATGGAATATTCTCCCACCATCCCACACAATGGAAAACAAAAGTCTACACTTAAAATGCAACATTTACCTTTGTTGAGCCAAGACACTATTAACAATAACAGCATTAAGAACCACCTGCTGGATTAGGGAGGCTAGCAAGCAGGATCTGAGCGCAACCCACACTGTGGTTTCCAGCAGCTGGTATTCAGAAGTATTACTGCCTCTGCCTCTGGAAGCACAGCACAGCCATCTTAGGCTAGGAGAACATAGATAACTTTCTCTTCTATGAATCTGTCTCATCCTCTTTTCAAGACAACCAAGTTGGTGGCCATCACTGCCCCTTGTGGGAGTGAACACCATAGTTTTAACTATGCACTAGGTTGGGGTCAGCAACCTTTTTCAGCTGTGGGCTGGTCCACCGTCCCTCAGACCATGTGGTGGGCTGGACTATATTTTGAAAAAATATATATAAACGAATCCCTATGCCCCACAAATAACCCAGAGAAGCATTTTAAATAAAAGAACACATTCTACTCATGTAAAAACACCAGGCAGGCCCCACAAGTAACCCAGAGATGCATTTTGAATAAAAGGACACATTCTACTCATGGAAAAACACGCTGATTCCTCGACTGTCCACGGGCTGGATTGAGAAGGCGACTGGGCCACATCCAGTCCCTGGGCCTTAGGTTGCCTACCCCTGCACTAGGTGGAGGACGACTTTCTTCTGTCTGTCCTGAATCTTAAAGCAGCCAAAATGTGGGCGCTTTCCTATCCCACTGATTTCAAGGGAAAAGTTAAGTACTTGCTTAAGTGTCTTCCATCAAATCTGATGGATTTAAAAGCACCTTAAATTTGGATGGGTTCTGTCCCAAAGTATGGTGGTACATTCTTGAAGTTAGTAACATCAGTGTGTGAGAAACTTTAGGGGATAGTGTTGTGCTGTTAACAGGCACCAAACTGCACCTGTAAGCCACAGACGATGGAAGAACAAAACTGAAGTCAAGCCAGAACCGGAAGCAACTAGAGCAAGCATAGACTACTGTTTCCAGCTCATGAGGAAGTCCCCTACATTTGTTGGTCCATCTGTCTGCCTCCCTTCCTTCTGGAAGAAAATAAAATTGATTTGGGTGTCCATAGGGCTTGTACTTGTTAATATGTATGTGTAAGCTTTGAATTTGTTTACTTAACAAAATTTACATGCCACTAGATTACAATAAAATCTCTAATCAATTTACAATAAACAAAGAACAAAAAACCCCCACACCTTTTTGCTAAATTGGTGCAATTATTCTACACAGCACTGTCCATCTGTGCTGCATGGCCCAAGTTTGCTGAAACACGAGAGGTATTTGATAGCACTTTAAAAAGACAGTTTAAAAATGTATCTAAAAATCAACAGTAGGCAAAAAGGGATGAAAGTGCATGCCAACATTTTACATGTCTGTACAGTGGTACAGTGGGACGTGGGTGGCGCTGTGGGTAAAACCTCAGTGCCTAGGGCTTGCCGATCGCATGGTTGGCGGTTCGAATCCCCGCGGCCGGGTGAGCTCCCATCGTTCAGTCCCAGCTCCTGCCCACCTAGCAGTTCGAAAGCACCCTTAAGTGCAAGTAGATAAATAGGTACTGCTTTATAGCGGGAAGGTAAACGGCATTTCCGTGTGCTGCGCTGGTGCTGGATCGCCAGAGCAGCTTCATCACGCTGGCCATGTGACCCGGAAGTGTCTCCGGACAGCGCTGGCCCCCGGCCTCTTAAGTGAGATGGGCGCACAACCCTAGAGTCGGACACGACTGGCCCGTACAGGCAGGGGTACCTTTACCTTTTACAGTGGTACCTCGGGTTAAGTACTTAATTCGTTCCGGAGGTCTGTTCTTAACCTGAAACTGTTCTTAACCTGAAGCACCACTTTAGCTAATGGGGCCTCCCGCTGCCACCGCACCGCCGGAGCACGATTTCTGTTCTCATCCTGAAGCAAAGTTCTTAAGCCGAGGTACTATGTCTGGGTTAGCGGAGTCTGTAACCTGAAGCATATGTAACCTGAAGCGTACATAACCCGAGGTACCACTGTATAGGCTTATGTAAACAAAAGTATGTTTAGCAGGTGCCAAAAAGAGTCCAGTGAAGGCAGCTGCCTTACATCAATAGGCGGGGAGTTCCAAAGGGTATGTGCTGCCACAATAAAAGACCTATTTGTTGCAAGTATTATGTGGCACCTCTGGCAGTGCCAGTTCTGCAGATCAAAGTGATCAAGTGGACATGTATGGCTATTGCCATGCCCCTGGCCACCACACATTTAACAAGCTGTATTGCTCTTTTTATATTTTGCTGGAAGCTGCTTAGAGTGGCTGGGGCTACCCAGTCAGATGGGTGGCTAATCATCATCATCATCATCATCATCATCATCTTTACCACCACCTTGGAATCATTTTGCTACTTTCAGAAGAAGAAGAAAACAAGCAGGTAGTGGTAAAGAGAGATTTGATTAATTTATCTTCTAGTTTAAGTAATGAAAGTTTGGGAGCCCTGGCAAGTCGTCTCTTTTTCTTTTTCTTTTTCTTTTCTTTTTTTAAGGCAAGGCAACATAATTAAGCTTACTGGCAACAAAGCTAATCAAAACTCCAACAGGCACAAAGGGAAAAAGAAAACATTTCCGGTGTATCACATCCTCCCCTCTGGCCCCGCGCCCAGGGCTTTCAGTGCAACTTTTGAACAAAGACGAAAGCCACCTAATATGTTTCGCAACAGCATTAGCAAAGGCCCCACCCCCAAGCAACCCTGGCTGCAAGGAAGGGCTTGAAGAAAGGCCTACCTTTTAGGTCAGAAAGCCCTGCGTTCATAAAGGGAGAAAATGCTACTGCAGGAGGAAGAAGGCTCTCTGGCTACCCAGCTTCACAGAGCGTGAAATAAGTCCCTGAGCTACGGCAGGAGAGGGCAGGGCTGCCCCATCAAAGCTAGTATGGGAAGTGGAAGAGGAGGAGGAATCAAACTGGCATTCCTCTTTGCTCCAATTAACCTAGGGCACTACCCACCAGGAAGTTCTCCCATGCATGCAAAGCCACTTCGAAAGAGGCAAGAATGGAAGCATTTCTTGAAGTATTCCAAAACAACTGAAAGGATGTTCTGTGCAACAAAGCAGATGGGGTGTCCCAGGCTGGCGCAAGGAGAAGTGGAGGCTGTTGCCTTATAGCAAATGGGGCACTGCCCCACCAACCTCCGTGTGCCCACTAATTCAGCTGCCACCTGCCTGACTTACTTTCAACCATGCCCAGCACTGACTGTCACTTCTCTCTTCTTCCTTCGTTGTGGGGTTGTCTCAGGAAGGAGGTGGTTGGAGGCAAAAAGCTAGAGTTAGCTGGCTCTACCTGTCCTTCACTCTGGCTCCACCAACTGTTAGCCTCCTTGCCTTCAGTCCTAACAGGCCCAATAGCCAACAGCCACTACTGGCAATGAGAGTCGTCCTCAAAAGAGCAGAGTCCGGGGCAAGTCTCCTGGGCAAGCTGTGGGCTGGCTCATCAGCCATGCTGGAGAAGCGTATTTGCCAAACTCTCTACACATTCTTTCCTCCCTTCTTCTCCTTATTTCCGTAAGAAAATGAGAGGGTAGGAAGGGGAGAAATGTTTTCCAAAAAAAGCCTATAGAGGACTTTATTTTAGCCTCCATGTCACCAGGTGTTCAAAATAGGCTGGCACCAATCAAGATGGTGCCAGCCTATTCTGAAAGATGCCTTACCCCTTATGTTGAGGCTGGCCACACCCAAAAGACACAGCTTCTTCTCCAATGTTGTGCTATTTCAAGTGGCCATGTAATACATCAGTGATGGCCAAACTTGGCCCTCCAGCTGTTATGGGACTACAACTCCTATCATCCCTAGCTAACAGAACCAGTGGTCAGGGATGATGGGAATTGTGGTCCCAAAACAGCTGGAGGGCCAAGTTTGGTCATCACTGTAATACATGAACATCTAAGGCCACCTATCCTAACCTAGCCCCCTCCAGATGCTCTGGGCTACAGCTCCCAATGGCCGTGGTGGCTGGGGCTGATGAGAGATGTAGGCTGAAACATCTGAAGGGCATCAGGTTGTCAAAAGCTGACCTAAGGAAGCTTTTTTATAAAGGCACAGTTTTTCCCCAAGCACAACCCCTACAATGAGCCTTAACAAGGCCACTCACTAACTGCAGAGGCCTCCGCTGGTGTGCAGCCAAACAGCTGAAGGATCCTCCCTACCAGCCAGGAATGCAAACTATGCTTCAAGGGTCAAGCTGAGATGTTTCAAACAGGAAGGAAGGAGACTTGTCTAAAAAGCTGAAACTGCTTTATACTTCTGAGACCATGCATCATATTTCCTCAAACTGCGCAGGAGATGGGCACACATTTTGGGGCAGGTGAAAGAGAAAAGGGCCACTTAGGTCTTCCTTATCTTAGCTGAAAGTGGAGAGATCTCTCTCGTTGTCTCAGCGGGCAAAAGATACTGGAATAGCTTAAAATATAAAAAGAGAGATTTGCAGAGGGCCAACTGTAGCTCCCCAGGAGCAGCCTCTTCAGCAAGTGATGAGGGAGCACAGTTTGAAGATGGTTCAGAGGGCAATTGCTTGTCAAACTTCCTACTCTCATGACGATGTTTCCATATTGACTTGTCTGCTGAAGAGTCCACTTATGTGCCTACTGGGATATCCCTGGAGATGGCAGAAGATTCCAAGTTTATACTGCCTGCTGGCCATGCCAAAGGAAGCTCCTTAGAATGAGTAAGTTCAGTATTGTCTACAAAGACTGGCAGCAGCAGCTGTACCAGTGGTTGCTGGGGACTGAACCTGGGACTTTCTGCATGACAAGTGTGTGTAATATCACTGACCTAAGGCCCTTCCCTAATGGCCAGGAGAGTCACAGGAACAAAGCATATGCCTTAAGACTGCTCTTTCAGTCCTTAGGGATCTCCAGGTATATGGGACCCAAACACGGTACTATCGACAAAATTCACATTGTACGACAATAAAATACAATACAAAAAATAAAAGAAGCAATAAAAATACAACTAAATCAGCACGAATAGTTAATGTGATGGATAAGCCATCTCCTATCTTTAGGACATGCCACAGACCACTAGGGATCACAGTCTGGGAACCCGCAGAATAGAAGGCAGATGCACAAGTTTCCAAAATATATAGTAGATCATGTAACAATATGAGGAACCACGTAGGAATTACTGGGGGAAAACAAGAGCATTCCAAAATTTTAGAAGTGTGTGTGTGTGTGTGTGTGTGTGTGTGTAGAAAAACCAGGCAGCGGGGCATCGATTTCCCCTACAGAATTTGGCTCTGCTCTCCCAAGTAAGTACCTTCCTCTCCCAGAAACCAGCAGCAGAGTCACTGGCTCACAGCACAGGCAAGATGCAATCTGCTAATGGCTCCCCTCTTGCTTGCAATAATATTTTACTTCTAGCACACAGTAAACCTGATGAACAAAAGCAAACATCATGGTTTCAATCTCCTAAGTAAACTAGAAAACAGAGCTGCTGCATAAATAGCTGGCTTGATTTACTGCCCGTGGTAAACAGAGCTAGCAGAATCCAATGTTGGCACCAGAAGGCCAGCTCCTGTTTTATGATTTCGGGGACAACTGCATCTGGAAATATATTTCGGGGCACGGGAGGGGCTACTCAAGCAGGGCAGCAGCCAAGAGGTTAAAGAACTTGGCTCTGCTCCCGGAGGCTGCAGGGGACAGGCGCTTGCTTTCTCTCACATCAAATGGCTGCCTCCAACTCAACTGAGCCCTAGTAGCTCACCATCATAGTCTTTGAAAGTCCATAAACAAGTGTAGCCAGCATGCAACATCCCAGAAATATCTTTACCACCCTGCTCCAATAAGCAGCTTGGCTATGGGTAAACTTTTGTCACTGTGAAAATTGCAAACAATTTAAGCTGACATGGTTCCACACTAGACAACCTGGGTATTTTTAATTCTCTGCAGATCCGTTTTTTCCTATGTGCATGGATAACCAATAGTTCCCATTCTAGATGTTGTGGACTCCAACTCCCATCATCCCCAGCTAGCATGGCAAATAGCCAGGGATGGTGGGAGATGCAGTCTGAAAAAATCTGGAAGGAACCATGTTGGCTACCCATGCAGTAAACTATGTGCATGTTTAATTCTTTTCTGTCTCTTTTTAATACTTCCATGTTATTAAAGTGTACTTCCTTGTCTTGGTTGCTTAATCCCTCACTGAAATCTCTCCAGAGGGATTGGTTCAATCTCTCTGTGGTGGAATGTCGCTTTTCCGCCTCCATTGGCACAAATTTGCTTTTTCCCATCTGTATCCAGCAGTGCATTGAGGTAGATGTGGTGGAAACAAGGCTGTAAGCTTTTTGGATATGCATAGTCTCAAGGTGGGAAGATGCATACCTGCCAGGCCCATTCAGAACACCTGTGCAAGGCAAAATTTGAAAACCAAAGACTTGCTGGCCAAAAATAGCACTGGAATTGCATACTCGGCTGAAGTTTTAAGCTATGAAGTCATACTCAGCACAAGCAAGCAGAGTCTATGCACACGGCAGGATTACACAAGTTGTCAGAATGTGGCTCTTCAAGCAAAGCCCTTCTTGCTATCAGCTAACATGGCAGGTAGATCATCAGCTTTAACAATCAGATCCTTAACCCATTTCGAATCCAGAAAAATCTGGAGAAAATACCTTCAGCTTAACTGCTTTCAAGGCATCTCCGCTAACTTCAGAGATCATGCCTACTGGTTCACCTTTCATCATCTTTCTTTGGTACTAACAAAATTTTTAAAAAGTCATTACTACTAAATTTAAGCCTGGTCAAATTTTTAAGACAAGTACATGGTACTTTGTGTTGAGATTCCTGCAGTGCAGGGGGGTTGGACTAGATAATCCTTGGGCACCCTTCCATCTCTACAATTCTATTGATTCTAGGATCCATACCAGTTGATAATGAAACAAGAGTAGCACCATGTGTTTCAACTGCTCCTTTCCATCAGAAACTGAGTTCACATGGAGAGCTAAATGTACTGCTTTGGACAGGTGAGGCCAGCTCAAGAAAGAACCATTCTCACTGATGTGCTACCTTTCCATATGCAGAAAGCCTTTGATGGTGAGGAGGATTCAAACATGAGAATCTCCCTTTCCCCACCCACATCTGGGTGTGTTTTTTTACATGTACTGTCAGTCAGTCTCTCTCTCTCTCTCTCTCTCTCTCTCTCTCTCAAAGACACAAGGCCTCCCCACACCGGGAACTTATAATTTTGGGATGTTCTGGAAATCTCCGTTTCTCATATCCCTACGTTTGTTCCTAGAACAAACAGTCTGTGTGTGGTGTGTGGATCCTTGCTTAGGTGGCACAAGAACACAAGATGATACCTGCTGGATCACGGCAGAGGCTGGTCTTTGCTAAGCGTGTTTGAGATTAATGGTTTAAATGAGTGGGGTAGACTAGACATTCAGTGGGGAAACATCCCTTACCGGGGGAGCTGGGGGAGGGGGAGAGATGGCTTTGCAGCATATGCGAATGGTTTGCCAATTCTGAGCAAACCAGCAGGCCCACTGTTGCAGTCTGTTGTGTGGGTGAGAGTGGGCAAAGATTTCAGGAGACAAGATTGATTGCGCGACTCGGAGGCCTGCATTTGTACATATTTACATTGAAGAGAACCAAATGAAGAAAAATGGATGTAAAAACACACACACACACACACACACACACACACACACACAATCCAGTGTGCATTGGAAGTTTTGTGGCAGCTATTTTGTAGCACTGCACAAGAACTAAGCATTCTGGAGGAACAGTTCCATGAGGCTTGAAACATAGGATGGGGTGGGGAGGACGGACCTTCCCCCTCCATAATGGTGCCCCTGCGAAGCCAAGTACCACTCCTACAGCCTGTTGATCACCAGGATGGACTTTAATGCAGCATTTCTGCTGTGGGTAAATACAAAAAGAGAGGGGTTGGGGGCAGAATCAGGCCATTATCTGACTTAATAAACGGAAGACCAGCCTGTGATTTCACAGAAACGAAACATTCCTCCCCCTCCTGTAATATCCAGAACGAGGCAGGCCAGAACGAAGAGGAGCAGAAGCAGGGGTTGTTTATGTTGGCAGCCGATTCCAGCCCTAATGGGAAATTTCAGCTTTGGTTGCATCAGGAAGAGAGATGAGGGAGGGAGGGAGAGAGCAAGTTATTAAGGTGGGGGAGAGAAGGTATGGTATTTGAAGAGCAATGGCAACAACAAAAATGCTTACATGGCAAGTGAGAAAATTAAGAGCCAAGGCCCCAACGCTATATTAATATGCCTCATCATTAGGGAAACAAACCTTCTACACAAAAATAAAGACTTCCTGTGGGAAAGCAGGGCAAGAGGGTTGTGTCCATACTGTCTATGCACAATTAAGGCTCTGCTCCCGGCATTAAAATAAAAAGAAGTGTTATGAGATCCACAGTTAAAAGGGGTGGGAATGTCTGAGGTTCAGAGAAGTCAGGGCTTTGCACTGAGGGGGTGAAAAGCCCTTGCCTAAGCAATTATCCCATTCCCTTCATTAAAGGAAATTTGCAGTTTAAGTGGGGGCAGGTGGGAGGGACGAGGGAGAATCATTAACTCCAGCCAGCTTGCAAATGCACTGCTGCACCTGTTCACAGTCAGCCTGCGTAGATTGCACAGGTGGAGCTGAGGACCCCAACAAAACTTCCTACCAAACTTCTGTGGGCTTAAGAAAAAAGTACCATATATACTAGAATATAAACCGACTTTTTCAGCACATTTTTTATGCTGAAAATGCCCCCCTCGGCTTATACTCGAGTGAGGGTCCTTTTGGGCTGCTCCTTCCTCCTCATCCGCCTTTGCCGCTGTTGGTGGCAGCAGAGGAGGAACGAGCAGCCCGAAAGCAGCCCTTCTGGGCTGCTTGTTCTTCCTCTGCCACTGCCGCCACTAGCCTCTGCCTCTCGCCTCTGCCTCTCGGCAGCACCCTAGGGAGGCAAGGGGATGGGAGGGGCTGGGGGGGAGAGAGAAGCCCCCTCTGCTGTGTGCGCATGCACGCGCGCACACACGCACTCCGGCCCACCAGGAGGTTTGTGGTGTGGTGAACCGGCTTATACGCCAGTCAATAATTTTTCCCAGTTTTTTGTGGTTAAATTAGGTGCCTCAGCTTATATTTGGGTCGGCTTATATTCGAGTATATACGGTACCTTGACCTTTTCCAAACCACATGTGCAGCATTGCAATACATTGTGTGTGTTTGTGTGTGTGTGTGTCCTTTCAGCAGAAACTGTTTAAGAAAGCCAAATTGTGGGATTATGTAACACTGGATCAAGTGTTAATGAGCCAAGAATGCCACTGTTTGTCTAGGACCCTGAATCTAAAATTAAGTAACTCTGGACGTTACACCTTTGGGTGCAGTCCAGCAACTTCAGGGTTCCACACATTATGCCTCATCCCAACCTGTAAACTGAAAGCTCATTTGGCCAATCCCTCAAAACAAATTCAGACACAAGGGTGGAATGAGGAAGCATGTGGTACAGTCCTCTTGGAACTGTACCATTCAAAAATTCAACTCTGAAACTGCACATTTAGATGCTCTCCTAGCACCCCCACCTCCCTCCCTCCCTCTCTCTCTCTGCACATGGAAAGGTCACATTAAGATGTCCCAGCCTCCCTGACATGCTAACTTCCTACTTTTTGGTCACTTACAAAACATATAATCTTACCCAGACATTTTTGTGCAGTACAATCCCACGGAAGACTGTACCACTGCCTTTTCAGGAACATTATGAATTACTTTCAACACACCTTTGTAACAGCAATGGAATAAACAGATACATTCTTAGTCACTGACCCTCAGTTATGGCCTTTCAGGGCCCAGGTGTGAGATCTGACAGAAGTTTCAATCCAGTATTTATTAGAACAAAAATTATTTTAACTGTAACATGCCCAGAGAACTAGCAACAGAGCAGGCTAGAAAATAAAAATCAATAGCTGCACGATAAAATTAAAACCTTGGTTTATTGAGAAGAAAGGATGAAGGGAGTGTATCTGTAGGAATATGATCTCCTTAAACCCTAGATTAAAAGTAAGACGACAACAAGAAATTTAACTACCATTTAAATTTTTTTAATGGGGGGAGGGGAGTGTACAAATTATGACAATGAAACATGAAAATCAACCTAAAGCAGGTGAAAAGTCAGTTACCTGCAACAGCACAGCAAGTAACTATCACCTCCAGGCGAAAAGAAACCAAACCCTTTGTAAAAAGAGACAGTTCTTTCCATTCAGGCTATTGAATAGCAGCAAATAACTTAAGACAGGTTGGTATGTGAAAGCAGGCAGGCAGGCAACTTGTTTTAGTCTGATTTGCAAAGGAAATGTGTAGCATTAATTTATATGTCAGTAACTGAAAATTAAAATGCAAACCCTTCTTCCTCTTCAAGGTTCACATGCCCTGAACTATCCCAATGCCTCTAAAATTGTCAAGTTTTCCTACGTCAGACTCAGCACACTGGTTTCTGTAAGGAGGAGACCAAACTCAGAATAAGATGTGGTGATGGCCATCAACCTGGATGACTTTAAACGGGGATCAGACAAATTAATGGAGGATTAGGCTATCAGTGGCTATGATCCATAATGTTGATACCCTAGCTCCACTTCCCCCCAGGATCAGGGGCAGCACATCTCTGAATGCCAAACTCTGGGGAAGCGAGGCTACTGCAATCTCATGTCCTCCTCCTGGGCTTCCCAGAGACATCTGGTTGGTCATTGTGGGATTGTGGATGCTTGACTAGATGGGTCTTGGTTCTGATCCAGCAGGGCTCTTCTAATATTCTTAGGAGCCTCGGTTCCTGCACAACCAGCTCACAAAACGTGGAGTAGAATGTAGAATCTGTTTATAAAAACATACCCACCAGGGGCCACACTCATTGGCAAGAGGTGCCCTTGCCACACTTGAAAAGCAAATATAGCAGATATATAGGATGTGGGAGTCCTTTCCCCCCGCTCTATTGAAATATAGAATTGTAAGAGTTAGGAGGGACCCTGAGGAACATCTAGTCTGATGCCCTGCAATGCAGGAATCTCAACTAAAGCAACAATGACAGGTGGCCATCCAACTTCTGCTTAAAAACCTTCAGGGGAGTCCACCACCTCTGGTGGGAGACTGTCAAACAGCTCTTAGTGTCAGAAAACTCTTCCTAGTGTTTAATTGGAATCTCCTTTCTTGTAACTTGAAGCCATTGGTTCAGGTACTAGCCTCCAGAGCAGAATAAAATGATCTGGCTCCATCCATTTAGATATTTGAAGGTGGCTATCACACCACCTCTCAGTTGTCTCTTTTCCAGGCTAAGCATACCCAACTCCCTCAACCATTCCTCATAAGGCTTGGCTTCCAGACTTTTGATCATCTTGGTTACCTTCCTCTGCACACCTTCCAGCTTGCCAATATCCTTTGTAAATTGTGGTGCCCAGAAGTGGACAAAGTACTCCAGGTGTGGCCTGACCAAGATATAATAGAGCAGGACTATGACTTCCCTTGATCTGGACACTATGCAGCCTAGAATGGCTTTTTTTGTTGCAGTATCACACAGTTGACTCATGTTAAGTTTGTGGTCTACTAAGACCCCAAGATTATTTTCACATGCAAGCCAGGTGTCCCTCATCATATATTTGTGCAGCCTCTTCCTGCTTAAATGTGGAAACTTACATTTGTCCCTATTGAAATTCATTTTGTTAGGAAGCTGCCTTATGATGAGTCAGACCATTGGTCCACCTAGTTCACAACTGTCTACACCCACTGGCAATGGCTCTCCAGGGTTTCAGACTCATCTCCACCTGGAGAGGCCATTGGAAATTGAAGCTGGGACCGTCTGCATGCAAAGCAGGTTCTCTGTCCCTTAATTAGGGCACTTTCCCGCAGCATTGTGCTTGGTTGCCGGTGGCAAGGAAATCTCCACTAGGAGACTTCTGGGAGGAAAGAATTAGGAAAGTTGGCACTTCTGCTCCTTTATGCCATGGGTGACTAACATGTTCATTTTATTAATGATTTAAATGAACTCATATCCCATCCATATGTGAAAGCAGGCTAATAAAAACCATAGTAGGCTAGCAATTTTTTGTGGACTTGTTTGCAAGATGGGGAAATTTCAAACCAGAAGGAATTTAAGCTCACACAGCCATTTAATACACATGCACAAATTCAAGTCAGAGAATACTAGCCTAAGGCTATGATTCTAATATAATGTGCAGAAGGCACATCCACTCAAGAAGACCCAGTTAATTTAATGGGCCTAAGTTAGCCATATCCATTAATTTCAGATAGTCTACTCTTGAGTAGGACTAGTTTTGGCTACAACTCACCAAAACTAACTCCTCTTCACTGCCCTTGGACTGGGTTCTGGGTCAAAGGATGCTATTGGTAGGTAAAAAATTATGGGGTTCAGATGTTTAGTATTTAAATAATAATAATAATAATAATAATAAGCGCAGGCAAATTCCAAACAATATTATCCAAAACAAAAGAGAGATCCTCAGTTGTAATGCATTCTAACTGGCATTCCCAAGGTCAAATTCAAGGCAGTCACCACCAGCTAAATTAGCCAAGGCCAGGTAAATATGCCTTGGAACTTGCACCCAAGGGTACAACAAGCTGGTCCTAGCTGTGTCATGATCCCAACAAACAAGAGCCACTCTTCCACTTCAAGGCTTGTGTTGCTCTAGATTCACTTTCACTATGGGTTGCCCTTTCTTTCTTCCCTTCTTTCCTTCCTTCCTACTGTGCTATCCCATTCTTAACAATATGAAGCAAAAAAAGGGAGTGGGGTCGTTTTAGGAGGAGAAAACAAATCAAGAAAGCTTGTAAAATCAAAAGCATTATTTTTTGTCTTTTTTAAAGCACACAAGAGCAAGTCTGTGTCCGGCCCTGCCCTCTGTCCCCCCTGCCCCCACCCTAATTCTTGAGCTCTGCCTGATTGAGGAGGCAAGATCAAGCAAGAGGAAACCTGTGGGCAAGAACAGGAAGCAGAGATTAAACAACCCATTGTAGGTCAAAGGTTACTCGCAGATCAGTTACCACTAGAGGCATGAGAGGCTGACGCTCAGTTGAGACCCCAACACAGGACATCAAACAGCTCGAGCTTCAATGCCCCATCTCCTCTAACACAAAATGTTTAGGCCTCCCACAATAAAAATGTGATGCTTGAGTGGCGTCAGCACTCTGAGTTCTTTTTTTCACAGAGCCTGTAACCCTTCCCTGCCCCGCTTTTTCCCTTCTTCTAAAGGGGAGGGCACAAGTTATGTGACTTGGCAAGTTCAAAGTCCAACGAGGGTGACTGGGCGAACCTCCTTTTTCCCACCTGACTTTGCAAAAAAATGAAATATATATATACACCCACCCACACCCGTATCATTGCAGAGAGTAAATAATTTAAAAGGACTTTGTTAGAGACGTAAAACAAAAAATATCTGCTCACAACCTATTTCTTTATATATTTTTAGAAAAGCCAATGTTTGTTAGGGTGTGTGTCCATTTGTTTTGTTTTGTTTTTATTAAGAAAAGGATATAACTTTCTTCCCAGAGCCTTTGTCCAATGAGAAAGTTATTAAAATGCAGAAGTTTACTTTTCCTTTATAATTGTTTGCCCATAGCGGGGACAAAAAGCAAGAAAAACTCTGCAGGAAGCCTGCCTGCCTGGTGTATGTGATGTTACAATTAATCCTTCACGATGACAGGTCCTCGTGTCACAACACAGTAGCTCAACAGTCGTATTTCGCACCATGGAGGAAAACCTCAGAGTCCAAGTTACTCAATTAAATTAAAACCATGACTCACAATCACAGTGACACTCTCCCTGCCTGCCTCTGTTCAGAGAAATGAAGACGACAACATTTTCGTGGCAAAGAGGTTCCACCATGAGAAACCATTCTTTAATCATTTGTTGATCACCTTGATGTTGCTTTAAAAATACGCAAGTGTCCCAAGGAGCAAGCACCCAGGGACAAATATTACCTCTGCCTGCCGTTTTTCATTGCTCTTTTCCTAACCAAAAGGCAAAAAGGGAGCCTGTCCCTTATACAAGCGGCAAACAGAAACTACCAGCAGCTCTGAAAACAGAAGCTTCTAGAGATAGGAACTACTAGACCTCAACCGATCCTAATCTCCCCTGCTTTCTAAAAGGAAAGGCATTTATTTCTTATTTTCTCTAATGCAGGCACCTGCAAGATTTTCAGCAAAAAAAATAAATCTGTCAGCTGGATGGTTTTGTAGTGGCAGGAACGATCCTATCGGCTGCGAAACAAAAACTGTCATCTGCTAAGGGTTGAAGCGTTAAGTGACACACACACAACAACCTCCCGACACAGCCAGGGCAGACACCCCAACTCACCCTACAGAGACTTCTGTTCCTCAAAATGCAATTAGAATCGGCTTCAATACGGCCTTCAAGTTTAGTAACGCAAGGACTATCCTTGCAACTACTATCATCACATCATCCATTTAAAATTAGGTCTGAGCTGCGTCCCTAAACTGCCAGCACCATCTGATCAAACACGCGTTGGTAAAGTAAGCCGGTTTACTTTCTCAAGTCTATTGCTTTGAGGGGAGGAAACACACACCCGCACACATCAGCTCTGAAAACTGTCCCAGAAGCAGCTGAGTTAAAAGCCCAGCACAGGGTTAAAAGGCAACAGCTTTGTACGATCAAATGGAGGAATGCAGAGTGCCATAAAACACGCAAACACAAACAAGTTACATAAAGTCCATGGATACTTACTGTTTCCTTATTGGGAAGCAGCTCTTTTCGGATCCTGAAGAAGTTCTTCCCATACTGTCTGAGCCCTTTAATGAAGCGTTTCTGTGTTTAAAACAAAAATAGAATGTCAGCAAAGGCAAAGAGAAAATCTCTTTAACCAGCACGGTAGTTTAAAAAGTTACCGGATTAGGGGTTGCACAAGAACATGCACAAATATGCAGGTTAAGTCCCACAGAAATTGCAAATTTTCAAATTTCAGTCTCAAGTCTCAACCAGGATTCAATGATTATTATTTTTTTAAGAAACACACAGGAAAAAAAACAACCTTTTAGCTCAAAATGACATAGGCTGTGTGCTTTGTTTGGAGGGCTTTGAGAAGGCAAGCTGCTGGTTTCAGTGAAAATAAATGTTGAAAATCTGAAGCAAGATCTAATTCCATCTTAAGCTGGGGGTGGAGGAGCGAGAGAATAGTGCTTTTCCTTCTCTACAATTCTGGACAGAGAAGGGGGTTGCTGGCTGAGCTGTGAAAAGATGAAAAACTCATTCCGAGCTCAAAGCATCCAGGTTTCTTTTGAAAGTTTATATATATTTATACAGAGAGAGGTATATGGAGAAAATTTCCAAATAAATCTCTTCCAGGAAAAGAAATAAGACTGCTTTACTATTCCCCACCTTTTTGGGGGGAGAATCAGTCCATATTTAGTTCCAAAATCCAGGGCTGCCAAAGACTTCCGTTTGGGCTTCCCAAATAATCCAGTTTGGCAATGATTGAAAACAAAACAAAAACAAACCGCAACACACAAAATACAGCCCACCCCACCTCCCCAAAAAACTCAACACTTCTGTGTTTGCAGATTTCTCGGTTCCAACACTCCTCCCCTAAATACACAGAGAGTGGGAGCGTGGGGGTGGAGGGGAGAAAAGAAGAGTTTCAAAGTGATGTTTAAATCCGGATCGAAAAGAGAGCCGGAGAAGGAGCAAAGGGTTTTTCAAAGCTCTCCCCCACCACAAAACACAAGTACGCGCGCACACCGATTGCACAAAAATGACTGACGTACAAACTGACACACACACACACACACACACACACACACAAACAAACAAACAAACACACACCCTGCGGAGGGGTGATTTCCCTTCTGGGAGGGGGAAGAGGAGGAGGAAGAAGAAGAACTCCCAAGCAACAAACCAGCCGCCGCCAAAGCAGAGAGCAGCGTTTCTCCTTTGCCTGTTTCAGCCGCTGCTGAGAGTGGAGGGGAAGAGTCAAAATCCGGATCTCCAAGTAGGGGCGTCCTGCATGGAGGTGGCAGCGGAGGAGGCAGCCGGAGGAGCCGGGGATCGCTTGTTACCCGGGGAGGCTCTGACACTACAAAAGGGGAGGGAAGAGGCAGCGGCGGCGGCGGCAGCAGCTTAACATGTGATCTGAGCTGGGCTGAGCGGCAGAAGGGAGAAAGAGAGAAACAAGAGGCACCGGGCGAGCTGCAAAAGGCGGCCTGGATCACCTAGGCAGACTCCCCGCAGCAAAGGCTGTAGAAGGACCGTTAGCAAGAGGGGCAGCCGACGCAAGGGCACCGCAGAGGTTCCTGGGGTGCAACTCTCATTATTCCCTGCTAATACCACCAGGCAATAAAGGTAAAGGGACCCCTGACCATTAGGTCCAGTCGTGGCCGACTCTGGGGTTGCGGCGCTCATCTCGATTTACTGGTCAAGGGAGCCGGCGTACAGCTTCCGGGTCATGTGGCCAGCATGACTAAGCCGCTTCTGGCGAACCAGAGCAGTGCACTGAAACACCATTTACATTCCCGCCAGAGCGGTACCTATTTATCTACTTGCGCTTTGACGTGCTTCTGAACTGCTAGGTTGGCAGGAGCAGGGACCGAGCAACGGGAGCTCACCCCGTTGCGGGGATTCAAACCACCGACCTTCTGATCGGCAAGTCCTAGGCTCTGTGGTTTAGACCACAGCGCCACCCGCATCCCAGAACCACCAGGCAAGTGAGTGCCAAATCTAAGTGCAATATAAATGCTGCCGCTTGTTAGGATGATCATGGCAAAGTGGCTCACATGCATTAATGCTGTAATGCAGGGGCGGCCGACTGAAGTCCTCAAGATGCTGTTGGACTCCAACTCCCTAGCAGCCAGCACGACCAATAATCAGGATGGTGGGAGTTGTTGTCCAACAACATCATGTTGGATATCCATGATGTGCTGATTCTAACACCCAGCATTACAGAAGGGTGGGCTTAGACCAGGTGTGGGGAACCTCCGGCCTTCCAGATGTTGTTGGACTGCAACTCCCATCAGCCCCAGCAAGCATAAGCAATGGCTGGGGATGGTGGGGATTGTAGTTTAGCAAGATCTGCATGGCCAAAGGTTCTCTACAGAGGAAAGGAAGGAGACTTGGCCCGAATCCCATACTTATTTAAAATATGTATATCCTGCCTTTCTATCTGCAAGGCGGTTTAACACCACAAACATGAAGCACAAAAAAATAATACCACCACAAACCCAATCACAAGTCAGTCTTAGTGAGTTTATGGCCGGGGTGGGGTGGGGGGATCAAACCTAGGATGCTGCAAAACAAAGATTTATACAAATCCAATAGCAACATACAGGGAGGAAGAAATGTTTTATTCTGAGTTGACCACAAGATAACCATTTCCCTGAAACCTCAAAAAACCAACAGCCAAGTGCTTAATTAAAATAGTAAAATATATTTAATAAACTTGTCCAAGTATGTTCAGAAATCAAATAGGTTACTTGTGCTTTCCCCCCAGGGGAAGAGTTCTAGGTCATTGGAAATATCAGCACTGCAATGATTTACATTTGATCCAGTCTCTGTATTTTAGGAAGGGTTTGGCTGGATTCTGGCCACTGCAACTTTCTACCCCTCTGTCATGGTCCCATTGCCTAGTCTTCTGGTCTAGCACTAAATTCTACAACCTATATTGTGGGAAGCTGTCGCCTGAACATGCCTTCATGCTCCGAGTTAGTAAGACACCTATCCATCAAAGCTTAGACACTAATTAACACATTGAGCATACCCATGGCACACATATCAGAGCAGGTCTTCCGAGGGGGAACTCTGGGGTTTTTGTTCTGCAAGAGGGGCTTCGGATCTTTAAAGGAGAATTGCCAACACTTTCATTATACAAATTCCCAGCACTCTTTGGGGGGAAGCCAGCAGGGGTTGCCATCCTTTGTGGGCCCATGGGTACATTTACAAACAGGAGAAATTCTCATGGGCCCTGCACACACCACAACCCAACACACATGTCTACAAAGATGTTTCTTTAAGGCCTACTTTCACTGGGAGACGGGGACCCTCCAGGCACAAGGGAACCCCTATGGGTGCCCATGCTAGCAACTCATGTAGCATTGACACACCCCGGTGTTTCCTTCTGCTTATTGTTTCTTTGTTCTAAAAGAGCAACAGACTGCTAGGTAGCCAGCCACCTAACAGCCATTTTCATTTTTTGAATGTAGCTCTTAGTACCCAAGAGTGTGAATGAAAAGGCTCATCAGCTGTCTTTATTACGGACTTGTCTGCATATAATCCACTAAAAAGTCTCCCCAAATAAAGTCTATTTTTAATCCATCTAGAGATCTCACTCAGAAAGTCCTTCTAAATTTTATGCAGGGGGTGGAGGGGGCCATGTAGCCATAAACACAAACATGGATCAGTTCGGATTTTGCTACAGAATACGAGTAGATTGTGTTGGCTGAGAAAGATTCTCGTTTTAATGGGAGTGGGTGGGGAGGTGGTAAAAAAGAAAGAAAGACCTTAAGTCTAAGTAAGTGGGGCTGCCAGAACAAACCACTGGGTTGCATCCAACTTATGTCCTACTAGAGCAGACCTGCTTAAATTAATGAGCCTAAGTTAGTCATGTCCATTTACTTTGATAGATAGGATTAACACTGGGTACAAGCCATGGATCTCTAAGCACCATGGAATTTGCACCATTGGGATGGTGGTAGGTGGTAGCTTCTGTTCTTTCGTGGGCTTGTGCGACTCAGTTGGCTGGTCCACCTGGCTCCAGCTAGAAATGTTCTGAAATCAGATATGTCTAGCAACTCTACCTGCTGCTGTGACAGAAGGCCAGAGGTTTATTTTTAAACAGAGGAGCAAAAGCAACCCAAAGAAACGTCCCTCTCGCAGAGACATAAAACACCAGGCCTCTTCCTTAAATAACCATCAGCTTCCACCTTCCTGTCCTACTGGTGAAGCTCTATTACCCTTGGTTACTGCTTCCTGTAGCTTGGGGACCATTTTGCGGCTTGCTCTACTCTGACCCCAGTTTAATCCAGCAATTTCCAAGGTTCCCAAACCTCAGTAATCTCCCCGCCAAGGAACGAGATCCTTCTTCTCCTGTGCATTACTCTTGTGGTTTGCATCCTCATTTGTTAAATGCATTATGACAGGTTATTTACTTTGGCCCACAGAGTGGGGAATTGCGGTTGCTTCCCCTCCCCGCAAAAGAATTTAACAATTGTACCAGTATGGGGGGGGGGGAGTTTCACAGTTCAAATAAATCTTCTTCTTCTTCTTTTTTAAAGAAATGGGCCTCCATTTATTAGACCCTATATGCAAGGGGGATCCAATGAGCCCCCCCCCCCAAGTTTTGTACTACAATCTCCATCAACAGCCCTATTAGACATGCTGGCTGGGGCTGATGAGAGTTGTAGTCCACAACATTCGGGGGGGGGGGGGGGAGACGGGAACGGACGGACCGGACCACATTGGCTATCCCTGCTATAAGCTGTTTCACACCTTCAGAAAAACTCCTCCCCAATTTGCTGAGTGTTTAAGTGGATTCTGGGGCACATTTAGGAAGGGGGAAGACCCTTAACAGTCTTGCATCGTCTAAATTGTATAGATGCTAGAATCCCACAATTGTTTTACATTTACAACACAACTCTGGGCCGCTTCTCAGTAAAAAGCATAAACTTGTCCAGCCTTTTCCAGTCTCCTGATGTCTTGGACTACACAACCAATCAGGCCTGTCTCTGGTCCAGAGCCTGCAACACTTGCTTGAAAATGTGGTTATCCAGACCACAAGTCCACCTATTCCAGCATATTTTTATTTATTTATCTCACCTTCCCTCCAAGGAACTCTAGGTGACATACATGGCTCTCTTCCCCCCCATGGAAATCCTACAAGATGGGTTAGGCTAAGTAACTGTGACTGGCCCAAGGTAGTCCAATGAGTTCCAAGGCTGAGCAGGGATTCAAACCCTGGTCTCCCAAGTCCTAGTCTGACACTGGCTCCCCCTCTTCTCAAAAGTTACAACAACTTGCAGGAGCTAGTTCAGGAATCTGTGGCCCTCCAAGTGTTAGTGGACCACACAACTCCTCTCACCCGACGATTGACCATGCTGGCTGGGGCTGAGATGTGTTGGGAGTCCCGATAAAATCTGGGGAGCGCACAGGTTCTTTACCACTGTGCTAGATCTTCCTCTAGATTTTGGTCACACCTTCCTTTTGCCTGTCCTACTTCTACCATTTCAATGGGTGCATACTCAGTTTGCATGGGAATTGGCTGGACCTGTTAGTCCTCACCATTATGCTGTTCCCTAGAAAACATGCAATATTCCCTTGCGAATCAGTGGTCATGGGAAAACTGTCTACTAGGGGAGTTTGTCGGCCATCACTAATCTTATTAATGAACCCCTGGTAACATTCTGCAAGGAACTTCAGCATTCAGCAAGGCTACTGGAAAATACTGTTCCTGGCAACCCTAAGATTACTGGATAGAAAAATGTTTTTAGCTGTTTTTAAAAATTTCGCAACTGCTTTTAAATGTTTCAAATTGTAATTGTTTCGGGAATGTTTGCAACTGCTTTGTATTTGTTTTTAAAATGTGTATCTCAGATATAAATTCAATAAATCACCATCATCTCATACCACACTTTGCTTTTAAAAGCCCTTGTCGATTTCGGAAGCTAGTTTGCCATGTATCATAATGTGCACAGATTATCCAGAGACCCAAGCCCAGAGCCTTTTCAGGTGCACACAGCCGGTTGTGCACTTATTAGGAACCTGGCTTAAGTTTTTGCGGATTAGCCATCACCATCATAATTATTATCAATGCATATTTCAACTCCGCTCTTCTATTCAAATCAATATTCAGAGCATCTTACAAAAGATAATAGGGTTTCCCCCCGGCTTTCCATCACATGTATGTTGAACTTTTGGAAATTTATTGTGTCCCTGGAAAAGCAGAGGGCAGAGAACGAAAAGGACACGCTAGCTGTTGATCTCTGTTTTTGATAACTGATTAACATGCCCAACTGTGGATTTACCTCAGGAGCATCCCTGGTTCAATAATTTAAAGCTCTGAATTGCTTCTGTTGCACACCGCAGGGCTGGATGAATGTGAGCCATTTAAAGATGAATCCATCTTTTTATAAAAAAAAAAACACTAGTTTAACAAAGTGGCAACAGTCAACTGACAGATCTGGAATGCAGATTTAACAGGTTATCCAAAAACCTTGATGGAATGTTAATTGTTGCGTTTAATCACAGCTTGCGACAATTACGGTTTGCATCCAACCAAGTCCTACTCAAAGCAGACCCACCAATGGATCTAAGTGAGTCAAGTCCATTAATTTCAATGGGTCTACACTGAGTAGGACTAAAAGTGGACACAAAAGTGTGCTCGTATTTTATTACACACAAGTGGAAACTGCAATGAAGTGCTTCACGGCCCCTGAGCAAGTGTAATCCTCAGTGGGCTGTTTGGGGAGCTTTTTTCTCCACCCCACAAAGACTCTATCCCTAAAGCCTTTTTGTACTTCTGCAAACCTGGGGTCTCTCCCATGTCTTCTGATACCTCTTTTGTTGTGGAAGGTGCCTCTTGGCATACAGAAGTAATGCCACTGAACACATGCAATGGCTTCCCCCAAAGAATCATGGGAACTGTAGTTTTTAAGGCTGCTGGGAACTGCAGCTCTGTGAAGTGTTTATAGGACGGGAGGGGGTGCTGTGCTATATAGGCACATTAAATGTATGGTGTGTACTCAAGGACAGTCAAGGCAGGTTGCCAGCCTAGAACTAAAAGTTTCATAAATGTTCTCCACTCATATGGCACTTAATTTTGATATTCAAAATAATAATTCACTGGAAGGTGGCTTTTAAAGGACATGGCTGCCTTCTAGGAATGAGTTACACAAGTTATAAGCCAATATATAAAATATCTACTTTATAATATCCCATCTCTGCTCCCGAAAGCTTTTTCCTCTTTACATTTTCTGCCTCCTCTGTTTAAACATTTGCAGTAAAAGCAATCTTTGAATTATTTTCATATTCTACTCCAGGGAAAACTGAAATCGCTCCAGAGGAACAAAATAAATAAATAAATGCAGGAATCTATTTCCCACAGCAATGATATGCTAAATCAGGAGTGGGCAAAATAGAGCACACCTACTCCCCCCCCCCCGGCCCCACCACACACACTACAAAGAATTGTATCTGGTACACATGCTGGAGTTTAATTCAAGTCTTAAGGTGAGTAAAACCACAAAGGCAGGAGGAAAACTATTCATTTGTTCCAGAAGGTAATGAAGCACAAAGTCAGTTTCTAGACCAGGGTCGCTGCGCATTTTTGCTGAAATCAACAGGTGCTTTTCCTTCCATCAATAATTTTACTTCATCTTAAATTTAGTATGCTGGCTGTTTAGCCATAATAATAAATATGCATTCATTTATTCAGCTCATCTTACAAGAAACAGATGTGTATACACACGTAGGGTTGTTCATGTGTTACACTGAACAGGCACACAATCCATTTACACAATATCTATACTGATTCCTGTTCATATTTAACTGTGCACCATCCGTGTACACAACAGCTGAGCTGTACAAACAAGTATATGCCCTTTTTCCACAAAGAGACAGCTGGTCCCTGAGTCCAGTGCAACATGGGAACAAGCCTCCAGTCTAGAAACAAATGTGGGATAGCCACCTCTGAATCTTCACTGACAACTCAAGGCAATACAGATTTGTAAAGGGACCCCTGACCGTTAACTCCAGTTGCAGACAACTCTGGGGTTGCGGCGCTCATCTCGCTTTACTGGCCAAGGGAGGCGGCGTTTGTCCGCAGAGAGCTTCCGGGTCATGTGGCCAGCATGACAAAGCCGCTTCTGGCGAAACCAGAGCAGCGCACAGAAATACCATTTACCTTCCCACCAGAGTGGTACCTATTTATCTACTTGCACTTTGACGTGCTTTCGAACTGCTAGGTTGGCAGGAGCTGGGACCAAACAACGGGAGCTCACCCCATCGCAGGGATTCGAACCACCGACCTTCTGATCGGCAAGCCCTAGGCTTTGTGGTTTAGACCACAGCGCCACCCATGTCTCTAATACAGATTGGTACTAGAAGCTAAAACCAATTCCCCTAGTAACCAGTTCCCATGGACCTCCTTGGGCTACGGATATTTGCAACAAGCAAGTGGTCCAGGGCCGAGCCCTGAAGACAGCTTAGGAAAGAAGAAAACAACATAAACACCAGGGATGTATTTACAGGCGCCTGAACTCTGGCAGCAGCAATTCCTAAGGTATGCCCTGCCTAGAGGGATCAAAGGCCTTCTGTTGCATCTCAGGTCAAGGCAATCACCCCTCTAAAATGTGTAGGGGTGGTCAGACAAAGAATAAGCCCCTCACCTCGTCACCCCCCACAAGCACCCGTTACTGAAGACAAAAGTATAAGGCGGGGAGACAAATCTTTTTTGTGAAGAAAGGCCGCTGCTCTTCACAAACTCTTCTGCTACTACTCTTCAAAAAAGATGGCTGCCCTATTTCAGGAGTGGGGAACCTCAGGCCTAGGGGCCAAATGAAGCTCTTCAGAGGCCCTCTCTCCTCTTCCCAGTGCTGGATCAGGCCAGTGGCCTATCTAGTCCAGCACCCTTAACTCACAGTGGCCAACCAGATGCCCTAAAGGAAAGACCGCAAGCAGGATGAGAGAACAGCAGCACTCTCTCCATTGGTGTTTCCCAGTAGCCAGTATCCAGAAGCACACTGCCCCTGACAGGAGCAACACTAAGCTGTCTTTAGTACTTTAAAATAACCGCTGAAGAATGAGCAATTTACTGTGGAAAACAGGTTCATCATCATCAAACCTTTTATTGGCATCACATCCAAACATCCAAAACAAAGGAAAACAGGTTGGGGAGGGGGGAATTAGGCGAGTCGGATCTGCCCCAAGCTGACAATTCTCAAAATGCAAGTGGGGTTGGGAGGACTAATCCATCCCACCTGTGTCTTAAAATATTTGTCCATTTACAACAATTTTCCTTTATAAATGCTCCGCCTGCTTTTCTTTTCAGGAGAGGACGGTGGCAGGTAGTGATAAATATAAGCAAGATTTCTGTGCCCTCACAGAAATTAATGCTTGCTGAAGGCCCCATAAAAAGAACTGGTCGTCAAGAGTTAAAAACGCAAACACAGCGTGTATCTGGGTAGCACTTTTTTATTTTAAAAAAGCAGCATTAAGAAATTCTGTGGCTTGATGGATCAGCGGCCATTGTAGATAGACAATGCAGATATGTGCTTTGCAAAAATGGTTGCCATGGCTATTGAAGGGCTAGAACACAAGGCCTCCTAAAGCCATTTTGCAAGCTGACGCTCCCCCGCGTTCCCTCCGCGACATAATTTATTAGGTTCTCTGGTATCCCTGCCACGATGTGTAAACAGGGGGGCTATAAATAACCAAGAAGCGACTAGAAACAAGCATGCTAATGTTTGCATATGTGTTACTTGTAGGCCCCATATTTTATCTGCCGAAACAAATGGCATGACAAGATACACAAAGCCATTATGTTCTGACTAACGGAGCTCAGATGGCATGTTTATCAATGTGGCGATAATGCCATTCCGGAGGCTGAAGCTAAGGTTATGAACCAGGATTTCCATTATCGAGGGATTAGAATTTGCCAAGGAAGGCTGCAACCAAGTATTAAAATCCAGCACCAAGGAATCTGCTGGGGGTTTTTTTTTTGGGGGGGGGGGGTTGTTAACAGAATTATTTTGTTGCTAGTGCAAGCCATCCCAGACCTGCAAGTTTTTTCAGCGTGCTTAAAAATTCTGATTTGCTACTGAGCTCCATCCAAGGAACTCTAGCTATACAAATGCGATGAAGGAAAACTAACCTTGCAATGAAAAGTTTGCAGAACTCCGGATGGTGGCACCCAAGAAGACGAAACAGAGAGGTCTCTACCCTGGGCATTGGAAAGGTGTCAGGTAATTCTAGCAGCCTCTAATAAACCCATAAGGGGGTAGGACCAAGAAACATGAGGGACAAAGCTAATGGTGGCTACTGGCTATGATGATGGCCATAGTCTACCTTGACTGTTGGAGGAAATATGCCCCTGAACGCCATTTGCTAGGGAAACAAAAGCGGGGAGAGATGTTATTGCACTCAGGTTCCGCTTGTGAGCTTCCCTAAGGCATCCGATTGGCCACTTTGACAGCAGGATGCTGGAGTAGATGAGCCTTTGTTCTTGGGTTTTGGTTTTGAATAAGGTCTCATAAATGTCAACTGAATCACTTCTTCTTTTCCTTACTAAATATGCCCCTCCAGGGCGTTTGCAAAAATGATGTATTAAAAAAGAGAGAGAGCAAATGTCAATGTACTTGTTAGTAGCACATAAACACACTCACAAACACACCTCCAGCTTTGAAACAAAAGTGTTATAAGCCTTAAAAAAAAAAAAGGTGTGTACCAGCTGCAATGGATTAGCTTGGAATAAAAATGATAGCATTCGTATTGGTACAAAATAAAGAGTGTACACAATAGGTTTTTCTGGTGGGTCGAAACTCATATTTTTCACTTTGCATGCCAAAGAAGTATATGTGCCCTGGCAGTTTCCCCACAGACTACACCACTGGCATCACTTGTCCAGGCTTGGAGAATTGTAGCATATTACTCATATTTTGGTAAATGTGTCACTGTATTTTCTTGCCATACAGAAAAATCTAGTAAACCTTAAAAGAGAGAGAGCTGTGCACAAAAATTCCTTGATGGGACGACCAGGCAAGGGGTCAGGGATTTTTCTACAATGCACATAGGTTAATTCCTTCCTTCCTTCCTTCCTTCCTTCCTTCCTTCCTCTCTCTCTCTCTCTCTCCCCCTCTCCAATGATGAACATGGCTACTTTGGCGCAGGCAAAGTGGGCCAAAGAGCCTGCAGATTTGTGTTAGGGCAGTTTCTATGGGTGATCACCTTTATTATAGCTTTCCATAGGCATTTGGCTGACCACTTTGAGAACAGGATGTAGGACTGCATGGGCTTTTATCCTGATCCTGCAGGATTGTCTTATGTTATTACAGGCAGGCAATGAATTTGGCATCAGGTGCCCTTTCAAACGTGTTGTGACAGGGGAGATTATTGGTTTGTTTTTCTTCTTATTTTTATTGTGTATTTTGTGTTTGTGTTGTTGTGAACCACCCTGAGATCTATGGATGAAGGGTGGTATACAAATTTAAATAATAGTAATTGTTTTTATTAGGAAACTGAGTTTGTGTGATCTGGGTTACAGGGTAGGGTGTCAATCTGGGAAAATTAATTTAGTTTAAGATGACTTTATCTAGCGATTGTGCTTGTACTGAATGGGGAAACTGATGTGATCTGGAGGAAACGGTGGGGAAATTTGTTGGCTTGTCTTCTACGACATTAAAAGCCTAAATTTGCATTTCAATACGTACCTTAACATAGGCAACTTTGTGTTGATAGGCTCGCGGTCTGAATCATTTAAGTATGGAGTACCGTGCAGTAACCCCAAGTGCCAGGGGCTGGAAGAGACTCTCATATACACCTCATGTACCAAGGTGTATTGTGTACATTCATATCGATATACACATGATGTACTTCTTGTTGAAGCAATCTTGATGCTGTAAATATTTTTAACTTTCTTTTGTTGCTGTTTTGGGGTACATTGTCTGGGTGAAGTCCAACTAATGGCGTCTAAGGGGTGCCTTCCTCAAGCAATGGGAGCAAACAGCAATGCCGCCACCTCTCTTTGGAGTTGGTACATTCCGTCTACTCACATGCACAGCCAGGCTGTCATTAAAATGGCCTCCCTCGGGGGAATACCAAAGGAGCCCAGGATGGTAATCGGCTCCACCTCCATGGCGCTAAGCTGTTGAGCCTTTTGTTCCCAACAATAGGCCTCCCGCCGAACCGCCCCCTCCGCCCGCCTGGAAATATTGGCAATAGGCAGGCGTGAGCACAGCTGTGTGTGAATTACATATATAAACAGATTAGATTTGCAATATTTACGCCGCACACAAACACATTAATAAGCGCATTTGCATACATACTTGGCTAAAATCAGATGGCAGGCGGGTAACCTTTCTTGCCCAGGCATATTCGTTTTGGATTATTGTGGAAATATAAACATGCGTGCGTGTGCATGTGGGAGAGTGCGTGCCTGGGTTAATGTGACCTGAACGCAAGAGAGGGAAGAGGCATGAAGAGCAGCAACTGTGCACCTGGCAGGCATGGAGAACGTGAACAGACTGATGGCACAGATAGGGGAAGCCTGTACGCTGCCCAAGCGGGGGGGGAGGGGGGCAAAGTCAGGTGGAAGATGGTGAATTTGCCAGAGATCTTTTGCAGATCTGCCAATTCAAAACGCAAACAGTGCACCCTGACCAGGCAAATGTATAAAACATTTAGGGAATGTCCACAGCTCAGTAGGAGAGCACCTGCTTTGCATGCAGAAGGTCCCGGGTTCAATCATTGGCATATCTAGGTAGGGCCAGGAGAGAGACATACACACACGCTCCAGTCTGAAGCCCTGCAGACCAACTTTTGTCAACCTGGAGCCCTCCAGATGTTTTGAGTCGCAACTCCCATCATCACTGATCAGCGGCTGGGTGGGGCTGATGGGAGTTGTTGGACCTGGAAGACACCAAGTTGATGGAGGCTGGTGTAGGCAATACTGAGCTAGATGGACCAATGGTCTGACTTGGTATCAGGCAACTTTCCATGTGTCATGTTCCTAAAACACTCTGTTGATGTCAGAGTCTCAATCATAACTTTGTGACCAGAGATAAGCAGGGAACAAAATGTTTCAGACTCGTTTGAAATTTGACATCAATACGTACTTGGAAAGAGGCAATTAACAGAATTCCCTGGGTTCTCTGGAGGTTGTGTGTGTTAAATGTGTGCTTTCATGTACACAGTTGCAGGTATTTGTGCATGTTCTTCACCCAACTTGCACTGAACTAGTTGTCAATTCCAACCTGCCACCCCTGTATTATAGACCTCCCTCCTAAGGCTGACTTGTTCAAAGACAAGCTCCTTTCAGGACTGTTGGGAGTTGGCCTTAGGAGATCATAGAGTAAGTTCACAGAAGGACAGGAAATGCCCATGGAATTGATTAAAATCCACTATTATTATTATTATTTTCTGCTGGGGCAGTACAAAACTGCTTTCATGACCTGCCTTGAACCTTCAAGACAGAACAGGCAGCCAGTATGTGGTTTAGCTTTCAGAGAGTAGGACAAGAACCGGAAAGACCTAACTTGGTTCAAATCCCTATTCATCTCTCTCTCTCTCTCTCTCTCTCTCTCTCTCTCTCTCTCTGCCTAACCTACTACACATGGTTGTGCAGATAAAACGAAGGTGGGGAGAAAAGATTCCTGAGTAGCCACTCTTCAGATCCTGGGGAAAGAGTGAGATTTGAATGTAAGAAACAAGTACACAGGTGTATATGTATACACATCTTTATATATCCACCACTTCCTATTCCACTCAGCAAGGAATTTAACTATTTCTCCCTCCCCACTAAAATGCTTTCCTCAAGCGTTATCAGACTTAAAGTCAACAAAGCTCAGGGGCAATTGGCTCTAGACTGCAGTCTACCCCCATCCTATTCCTCTGGTTTAGTCCATCTTTAATTGAGACTTTAACTGCTGGAAGTTGATGTTAAAGCAGAGGGTGGGGGGAATATTTTTTTTTTTTTAAAATAAGGTTGCTCAAGCTGGATTTCATTTATCAAAATATAAAAGGGGGTTTGAGAACTGGTCTCCTTCATGTCACAATAAGTCACGGTTGGTATCTGTATTCTGTCTGAATTGATTTTATGTATGGATTGTTGTGGCTGTTGTTTTACATTGGTTTTTATAGAAATACATGCTGCTTAACTGTTTTTATGCATTGCTTCCAACTAAACCTGCAGACACATTAAACATTTAAAGCACATTTCCTCCCCCAACCCCCCAAAAAAGAATGCTGGGAATTGTAGCTCTATGAGGGATACGCTACAGGTCCCAGGATTCTTTGAGGGGGAGCCATGTGCTTTGAATGTATGGTGGGGATGCAGTCTAAGTCCTACTCAAAGCAGGCCTAAGTTAGCCGTGCCTAATAACTTGGGTGGTACAATCCTTTATATGCAAATGTCCAATATATCTTTATTGTGTTGTGGTTTGTTTCGGGATGCCTCGTGGGAATGGATTCATAAACAAAATGAAATAATATGGATTACGGCAGCCTTCCCCAACCAACTGACCTCCAGATGTTTTAGAATATTACAACCAGTAGAATAAAACACCTGGAGGGCACCAGGTTGGGGAAAGAATGCCTCCCACTTTGCTTCGAACAAATTGCACTCTGGAACCAAGCTTTGTTCTTGCCTTCCCAACAACGGTGTGCTTGAGCAGAACGAAACTTAAGCCTGTGGTCTGGGCATTATGCTGGGCTTGTTGCTCCTGCTATAGGAGGGGCGAAGTGGGAGCAAGCAGCTCGCTTGTGGCAGACCATCAACTGTGGCTTACGGAGACATGTGATTCCTGCCACAGAACATCCCTCTATTCTAAGGCAAGTTGCTAAAAGCAAAGAAACCTCAGCCCCCTATTCTTTCCTCCAACACAGAAGTTAGAGAAAGATCAAACCAGAAAGAAAAGAAAAATTGGCATGGAAGAAAGCACGCTATTAAAGGTGATGAAACATCTAAAAGGGGGTTCTCTCGCTCAGGGTGATGAAGGGGGGGATGTACCATTATCATAGAATTGTAGAGTTGGGGAGGACCTCAAGGGTCATCTAGCTCAATCCCCTGCAAGGCAGGAATCTCAACACACAGTGCTCCATCTAATTTGAAACCATACCGGACCCTGTTTAGCTTTGCAAATGTCCTGGCAGTTTTATTGCTACACTACCCCCTCGGAGCTCAGAACTGACTGGACTGCCCTGACCTCACAGTCCAACTTTTAAGATTTCACCCTTGGTACATCCAGAGAGACCTGTCTTTACATACCGATGGATAGATAAAGATTTCCCTGTGCCACCTGGAGAAAAGGAAGAATTAGATCGTTTCCAACCCCGCGGAATCCTGTACTGAGGAGGACATTACCCCAACAGGCTGCCAGCAGTAAATCAATTACCCGCAAATGAAGAGTATTTATTCCACCCCCACTCTTAATAGCTGCCCCTTGATTATTGACTCTGTGTATTTCCATTACACCTCCCCGAGACAACGCGTCGAAGGCTGCCCTCGCTAAGCTCCCCTGCTCTCAACATTTCATGTCAGCTCCTGCTAAAGGTCCGTTCCTTGCCTCCTGGGCTCAGCGTGCTCGCGGCCTCCTCGATAAATCATCCGCCAACCGTGGCTCCATCGCTCCAGCCCCAGGTTGCCAGGCAACCAGCACAAGAGGCAAGTCTGAGGCCTGCTGACAAACAGCCAAGGGGGCTGAAAACAACAGACGTCTCTCTGTCAAAAAATTTGTTTCGGGAGAAGCAGCAAACACACACACACACACACACACAGCCTCCTTTTCGCTCCTCGCTAAACACTGCGCGACTGTAAAGAATCAAAATCAAAAGGACTTATTGTAACGAACACGAACGCAAATGCACACAGAGGGGGAGACGCAGACACTTCCTGCTCAATTACTAATTGTTCGAGAGCTGCGGGGAGGCGACGATCACACGGGCTGTATGGCAACAAGCGAGGCAATCCGGCGCGTGAGATGAAGTCAGAAGCACGCAACCGGGAACACTATAATCTGAGAGAGAGGAGGGGAGCAGCCCTTCAGCGGCACATGCAGAAGCTGGTGCACGGATCAAAGAGGGTTTGGGTATTGAAAGGGGGCAGCAGGTGGAACAAGAGACTGGGCGCCTCTGGCTTCTAAAGGCAGAACAAAAAATCAGCGTGCGCACATGAAAATGCACACACACACACACACACACGGCGCTAGTGTTATAGTGGTTAGAGCAGTGTTTCTCCAACGTGCACTGTTGTTGGACTACAACTCCCATCATCCCTGGCTAGCAGGAACAGTGGTCAGGGATGATGGGAATTGTAGACCGACAGCAGCTGGGGATCCAAGTTGGATCCAACACTGGGTTGGTGTGTTGAACTAGGGCCTGGGAGACCAGGGTTCAAATCCCCACTTGGCCATGGAGCTCACTTTGTGTGACCTTGGGCCAGACACTGCCTCTCAGCTTAACCTACCTCACAGGGTTGTAAAGGAGGAGGGGTGGGGACAGCCACGTAGGCCGCCTCGAACTCATTGGAGAAAGAAGTATATAAATGCATTAAGTAAATAAATAAACATACATGCACGTGTGTATATGTGAGATCGTCTAACGCCATCTGTATGCCCGCTTAACTGCTTTGATTTGCAGAACTGACACTGTTACAGGTGCCAAATAATATTTATTCCACATTTGTAACAAATCGGTATTTCAGTGCGGCAGCACCCACACTTTGAAACTCCCTGCCAAATGACATCAGGCAGATGCCTTCACTATACTCTTTGCAGTACCTGCTAAAAACATTTTTTTTTATGTAGGCCACCCTACCTAGGCATGCAGAATATTGACATATGTTTTAATTTAATTTAATTTAATTTAGCCTATTGTTGATTTTAAATTTTGTAAGGTTTTAAGTATTTGTTTTTAATTGTATTTTTACTGATAATGTCATTGTTTTATTCTTCCTATAAGCCACTTGGAGGTGTTTTTTTTTTGGGGGGGGGTTACACAAGTAAGCAGTATATACGTGTGTGTGTGTGTGCGTGCGCACACAAACAAATGATATGACAGCAACCCTGACAGTCTGGAAAAGTGATTTGTGAAATGCACAAAGGAGAGATCTTTATAAACAATGACAATGAACTCCTCGTGGTGCAATAGGTATAGCCTTGTGAATAAAAGCCAGGGAAGGAGCTGTTGTAGCCTAGTGGCATCTAAGAGGCTGAAAGAAAGCTCCCACCTCCCCAATTTGAACTTTGCTTCAGCTAATTCACTAGGGCTGCAATCCTAAGCATGCTCACCCAAGAATAAACCCCATTGAAGGCAGAGGGATTTGCAATTTATGTAAAAAGGCAGAAAGACTAGGCTGTGGGTGGCTCAGCTCTGCATGCGCAATAAGGAGAACAATATACTCAACCACTTTACAAGGATACTCTAAGGATTATGACAAGATAATGAACATGGAGGTCTCTGAACATTAAACTGCTAGAAATAATATTATTATACAAGGAGGATGCTACTAGAATGTCTTCCCACCCTCACTGTTGGGAGAAAGTCCAACTTTTGGAAGGCTCTCCAGCTTGGTTGCCTGGACACAAGTGCTTACTCACCACAAGTGACCCAGAGAGTGGCCACTGACAAGCCTGGGTTACTCCACAGCCTATTAGAGCCTCAACTCAAAGAAAGGTTATGGCTGAGGTTTGTTTGAGGTGAACTTGTCAATCCATTTACTTTAAAGAGGGCATGGAGTTGGAACACCAGTTACCTTCAAGGCTGGGTCTACCACACTGAACAAGTTTTGCACTGCCATTAAAGGGGGATCTGGGGAAAATACCAAAGGGGCAGATCGGGGCTCCCCACTGAGAACCGAGAACCAAGAACCAAAAGTTAAACACATCCTTGACCCAGAAAAAACAAACCAAGGATTTTCCCATTAATGTAAGAACACTGCTGGCTCAGGCTAATGGCTCATCTAGTCCAGCATCCTGTTCTCCTAGTGGCCAAGCATGCTGCTTCTGATGTTGGAGGTAGACTACAGTCATCCTAGCTAGTATCCTCTGTCTCCTCCATTAATTTGTCTAAACCTCTCTGAAAGCCATCCAAGTTGGTAGCTATCTTTTCTTCTCATGGGAGCGAATTTCAGAGTTCAACTAGGCGCTGTGTGAAGGAAGGTGTTCTTCTGTCTGCCCCAAATCTCCTAATATTCAACTTTATTGGATACGCACAGGCTCTACCATGAGAGAGGGAGGGGGGAAAATCCTGCATTTACTTTGTCCACATCATGGCTTTTATATACCTCCGAGAAGCGCCCTAACACAACTAATCTGAGTTCTGATTAAAGTTGCTTTATGCAGGAAACAAATCCACACCCAACCACGGCCAGATTTACAGCACCGCTTAAGATTTAATCCTTCCGGGAGGCACTTCTAAGCGATAATTTAAAAAGCCAAACAAAAAAGAACATGATATACACACAGCCACGTCAAGTTTAACAGGCAACCAAACACAGGTTATAGCCAAAAACACGTGTGTGTGTGTGTGTGTGTGTGTGTGTGTGTGTGTGTGTTTCACACACTACTGTTCTGGAGTCACAAGCTTTCAGATCTAGGAAGCCAGGCTCTGGCAAAGACTTGTCTCTCCAATACACTTAACAGTCTAGGATAATGTATGCCAAAGTCTCCCACCGTGAGCTGACAGAAGAGAAATCCTAAAAAACCCATGATGTATTAGCTACTTCTTGCTTCGTGGTTTTATGTTCCCATAAACCAGATTAGCGCTCGCATATGCAGAAATGTTTTTGATCCTTAGAACTGGAAACTTCCAAACAGCCCGCTTAACTCTGCAGAGGAAGGAACAAGTCAAAAGGAAAATTCTAAATATAGGAGCAAGGGAGTAATGAGAAACATGTGTAGCACAGTTAGCTCAGAACACCAGTATCTCCAACCCCCCTCCGAAAAGCACTGGCTTGCTCCGTTTCCTTCTTCTAGCTTCCCCCACCCAACTCCAATGGCAGAGCCAACACAGCACCCACTCTTTGGAGAACTCCAAACACAGAGATTAGGGAACAGGGGTGGCCAATGTGGAGCTCTCCCAAGTCTTGTGGACTCTAACTCCCATCAGCCCCAGCCAGCATGGCCAATGATCAGGCATGACCAAAGTTGGAGCCCAAAACATCTGGAGGATGCTACATTGGCCACCCCTGGATTAGAGTCTCAACACCAATGTTCGCAGGGCACGCGGGGTATTTTAAAATCATTTCCCAAGGACCTAGCATTGAATACTGAAATTAAGTCCTCTCTTTGGACCCAAACTTGGAGCTCCTAGACTCGGCAATCTCCTCACAACTTCCCTTCTCCCCACACAAATCCAAACACAACAATTTACCTAACTCTGCAACACAAACCTGAACATCATCCTTTGGGATCATCCTGGTGGCTGCTGCTCCTAATGATTCTTGAGGTGCTTTTTTATTACTATTTGGGGAAAGGGCCTGCAATGGCCAGCTGCTGCCAATAATCCATCTACAAGGCCTATCTGCTGGTCCTGAATCCAATGGCCATTGGAAAATTGGGAAAGGATTTCAAACAACGTGGCAAGATTTTTATTCTATCTGGCAGAGGAAAAGCAAGACTGCTTTCATTACCGACACTAAACCAGTCTCAGTAGCAGCTGACAATATTTCTATAGACATCAGAAGATCTGGGCCTTCCGCAAGGAACTGTTTTGGTTCTGAGGTGAATGCAGATACCTTTTTTCTCAGCCATCTGAGCAAAAATATTTTGTGTTTTGTTATAGCTTGCTCTCTCGCTCTCTCTTTAATGACAACAAAAGCAAGAAGGAAGAAGAGAGGAGCATATAGGCTCTTTTCATAAAGCTACTTTAATGAACTGGAAGCGTGCATTTGGAAGCTGCAGCTGTTCCAAAGAGAGAAGAAATAAATCTCCTTAAACAGAAGAGGAAAGTGAAAGTGTCATGTCTCTGAACCTAATCCAGGCGTTAAGATGCAAGCCGTCAATAGGCAAGTGAAGGCAAAAAAACCGTAACTAAATGAGAGTCAGGGTGGTGTAATGGCTAGAATGTGGGACCAGGCCCCAGAAGGCCATGGTTCAAATCCATGCTTGGCCATGAAGCTTACTGAGTGACCTTAAGCCCAGGCACAGGCCCTTGGCCTAACCTACCTCACAGGGTTGCTGTGGAGATAAAAGGGGAAGCATCATGATAACTTGTAGTAAATTTTTGAATTATGGATTAAGGACAAGTTCTTAATAATTGGACAAAAATTGGAGCCAGTGATAATAATTGGACAATAATAGGAGTCAGTGGTGAGATGCAGAACGAAAAATAAAACATAAGGATCCACAAAAGGGGGGGAGGGAAGTCAAAGGGGATATGATGTCTATGTTTTGTTTCCTTTGTTGTTGTTATTGTTTGTTTGCAAAATTGAAAACCCAAAAATAAAATTAAAACGGGGGGGGGGGAACCATGTATGCCACCTTGCGCTCACTGGAAGAAAGGTAGGATACAAGTCTAATTAATAAACTGAACATTACAAATATAGCAACACTCTTCTACTGTTCATCAAAACAAGACAATAATTTTTTTTTTTAAAAAAACCTGACACACAAGGGAAAGGGGACAGGGAGGGAAGAGGAAAACAAAAACACCGACACCAGTATCTAAGCAGTTGCTCCTATAATGTCCAGCTGGCACAGTTCGGGCAGGAGGGCACTGGAGGTGCCTGGAGCTGGGCCTTCAGCAAAGTGGATGAAACAAGCCTTCTGCTTACTATCTCTCCCACTGAGGCAGCCTGGTGGAATGGCTGCCCCCCAGATGACAGTGGAGGGGAGAGAAGGCCTTACGGGGGCTGGCCTAGGAATTCTGTTCCCTACATAGCAAAGCCCCTCTGAAAACGAAGGGAGTTCAGAAATAAGCACGGGGATTCAGGAGGGTGGGGTGTCTGCTGTGCAAAGAAAAGCAGTAAAAACATTTTTTAAAAATTCAACACTGGGGGCAGACGAGACCTTGGGTGTGCCTAAAGTAGCTCCTTGGATCCTGGCCCAAATATGCAAGACACTGTAAGCGATCGCTTGCAGAAGGCAAGCCAGGCCTAGCCCTGATTGGAGAGAGCAGCAAAGAGCTTGGCCGGAACCCAGAAAGTTAAGAAGATTTCTGTGCTGAAGACGCTGAAGCAGCCATCGCTGTGGACACCCATCAGGCAGCAGCTACCAACCCAGCGACTCCCCCCCCCCGCCCTTCCTCCCCGCATGGTCCCTCGCCGCTCATGCCTTTGGCTGCAGCGTCAAGCGTTGCGCAACAAGCGCTGAAACGCCGCGGCAGGGCCCAGTTTGTTCAAACCTCCATTAGGCTTTTGTCAGAAGCGTTTAAGATCTCCGCAGAAGCGACTGATCCGTTTCTACAACGTGGCTATCCAATTACCGGGAGAAGAGGCTGGGCTCACACGGCGAGCTTGGCAGCAATGGATAAAAAGGAGCTCTTTCCCCTTCCTCCCCGCAAGCAGATGATTCATAAGTTCCCTTTCTTTTTGCACAGGGGCCTCCGTATAAAAACATCTAGTTTAAGGGAAAGTGTGCCAATTTCTTTTTAGAACGTTACCAACGAAGGAGGTTTAGGAATGGAAGGAGGAACATAGGAGGCAGGAGAGAACCTGCAAAGGCAACACCAGCTCAGTGGGATGGGAGCTTGAGAACAAGGCTGGCTCACGAGTTTTCGGCACCCTGGAAATTACCTGCCCAAACAAAGCCTGTGCCACTCAGTTCTGCACCAGTGAGAAATGCATTTCTAAAATAGGTTTTGAAAATGAAGATGTCAAAAAAAAAAAGACTACCTCCATTCTTCTCTCTCTCCCCCCCCTTCCCCCCTGAACCAGTTCCACCACCCCAATTCCAATTCGTAGCTGGAATGTTTGATTTGAGTGCTTGAAATTATTCCAAGCCAGTGGAGGGTAAATATGGTGTGGTGTTTACTGGCTCTTCTAAATGCATGAGCTCCCACGTGACCAATCTCACACAGCACAGCCTAAAAGCTATATAAATCTTAACAGGAAATTTTGAATATATGACAGGGGAAAGGGAGGGAGACAAGGAAGAACTGGGTGGTGAATTAAAACAGAGATTCAGAAACCATCCAAGGCTGAGGGATAGCCTGGGTGGCAGGAGCTGCCTCGTCCTCGTGGTATGGACACTGGGACGCGTTGCCCTCACAGATCTAATCTGATGGTGCGGGGGGGGGGGGGGCGGGGACTGCTTCCAGGGAGGAGCTGATCGTTGTCAAGGGAAAGACAGAGCCTGTATAACTGCATTATCAGAATTTGTGCTTCAGCCTTCTGTTTCCTCCCACTTCCTGTTCCTTTCCCCTCGTACGTTGTGTCTTTTTAGCAGGAATCGTCTTAGGACTGATTTTTGCAGCTAAAGGGTGGGGCATGAACACCTCAAATCAGGAAATAATAAACAGTCCATGAAGCCTTGAAGTCAAGCTAAGTGTTCAGCATGTAGTCTGACAGAAACACAAAAACGCTGGACACGTTCAAGAACTAAGGGGATTAGGGCTGCTGTGTCCATTCCAACTTTTTCTTTGGTTAACTAGTGCTTGTTTCCCTCTTCCCTCCCCATTCATTTTTCCTTTTGTGCTCTCCCTTTTTAGATTGCAAGCTTGAGGAGCAGGACTTTGCTGGCTGGATTGTGTAAATGGTCCTGGGGGCCATTTCCAGCTGAAGAAGCTGGATATAAATGCCTTTAATGAACAAACAAACATGCATATATACATCTGACAGTACTCTTGCTGCTGTCTCTGACTTCTGAATTATTTTATTAAATTGTACGCATTATATTTTAACTTGTTTTACTATATGTATCTCACCTTGGGTACATTTTTTTTTAAAAGGCACTACAGGAAAAGTAGCAAATTTTAATTTTGTAAGCTCCCTCTTCAAGAGTTATCCTAAAAGACAGGGTGAAATAAATAAAACTCCACTTTCATGGCACCCTTTTTTGGGGCAAAAGGCAGGTGACCACATACAGTGGTACCTCAGATTAAGTACTTAATTCATTCCAGAGGTCCGTTCTTAACCTGAAACTGTTCTTAACCTGAAGCACCACTTTAGCTAATGGGGCCTCCTGCTGCTGCCGCGCCTCCGGAGCATGATTTCTGTTCTCATCCTGAAGCAAAGTTCTTAACCCAAGGTACTATTTCTGGGTTAGCGGAGTCTGTAACCGGAAGCATATGTAACCTGAAGTGTATGTAACCCGAGGTACCACTGTATTATAAATAAAAATTACAGCACGTTCCTAGTCAAGTCTGCTCAGAAGCAAGCCCCATTGAGGTCAATGGGTCTTACTCCCAAATTAAGTGAGAACATGATTACAGCCTTAATATGGCTGTAATCTTCACCTTTAGAGATTTTGCTAGCGTCTCCAGCAAGCGTCAACGCTTAATGGAACAACGCTATCCATACTTACCAGTATAAGAAAATAAGAAGAGCTGTGATGGATCAGGCCAGTGGCCCACCTAACCCAGCACCCAGTTCTCTGTGGCCAACCAGATGCACTAATGAGAAGTCTGACAGCAGGACCTGAACCCAACAGCAACTCTCTCCCCCCCCCCACCTGCGATTACCAGTAACTGGTATTCAGAGGCGGACTGCCTCCATCAGTGAAGGTCGAGCAAAGCAGTCATCACTAGTCCTTGTAAGAAAGCTGCACTTAGTTCACTCCCAGGCTGGAAGCATGCACAGGATTGCAACCTAATTCTTGGAGCGCTTCTCCAGCTTCTTTGAAACCTTCTATCCGACAGGATAATCATTAGCTTTACTAGCTCTCTGTTACCCTTCTAACTAATTAAGAGCCTTTGGATGGATAAGGAAAATGATTAATATTTAGATCAGACGTGCCTACTACAGGAGGAGAAGCCTATTAACCAGAAAAGTGACACCTTCACAAACTTAAAATAAATAATAGCTCCCCCAATGCAGCTTCAGAGCCACCCATGGAATGGCAAGTCATTTAAATAACGTGAACTGAAAGGCAGGGCAGTGACGGATCGCGGGATCTCCTTCACCCGCTCCGTTATGGTCCATAATGGAAAGCCCGCTCGTTTTTCAGACTAATTGAATGTGGTTCCGTTGCTTGCATGGAGGAAAAGCAAGGAGAGGCAGAAGTAAGGAGATTTGCTTCATTAAAGTGTTGTTTTTTTAAATAAAAAAAACCTCAATCACAGAGAATTTGCTTTTGGAAGAAATCTGTTTGCTGCTGATGGGGGAAAAGATCAAAGACCAATGTCTATAACAAGAACAGGACCTGGAAATGAGGCAGAGGCTACAAGCCCAAGTGTTTTTCTTTTTAAAAAATACTAGGGGATCGGGTAGAAGAGGCAATTGGAGATTTCAAAAATAGATGCGAGGATACCACGCTTGTTTCGGAAACAGAAGCCTTCACCTCTGGAGAAGGGCACGCTGTGAAGCTGTAGAGGAGGTCCTGAAATTCCTCAGCAAGGAAAGCCACTTTCGCTTTACATAATGATCCAAGGATTTTAGGACTAGTTAAAAACCAAGCCTCTCAGACATTAAAAATCACACGTTCTTAGCCAGAGAAAAGCCTTCCATTTCAAGAGAGAGATAATTATAATGGACTCTCATCCTTTCAAAGCCAGTTAAGGAGCCAGTTCTTTCTTCCTCTACAATGTCTAACTCCCTGTTTATCACGCACTCAGAATAGCCTATTACAAAAAGCACACCCACCCACTTCTCTAAGAATTTGTGTTGTGGGCTTGCATAGAATAGATAATCCTTTGCTCCCCACAACATTTCTAACTGGGACCAAAAGCAATACTGTGTATTATCCCCTGCCCCACAAGAGGCTACTTCTACAGAGATAAAGCATCCTCTGTTTTTGCAGAATTAAGCACTGGACTCATCTCTCTCTCTCTCTCTCTCTCTCTCTCTCTCTCTCTCTCTCTCTGCCAATTCCAGCTCTGGGAATGCGAGTGAGTGCCTATCCATCCACTCATCCTCCTCTACAAAGCACAGCTGGCGTGCTGCACTCAGGTAACATCTGAACCATCTATCTGCTCTTAATAGACTAACACAGCACCAACTAGACTCTCCTTCCACACCCACATTTAGGGGAGTTACAGTTCTTCGGCAGACTCATTTCCCCACAAGCCAGATTACCCCAGAAGATTTGACAGCCATGAAAGGAGCAGCAGTTGAGCTGCCCCAAAGCAGGCCCTATGGCCATTTTCTGGCTATCACATGTGCTGTGGGGCTCAGTGCTACCATTTTAGGATTCGGAAAGGGGGAGGGAGATGCATGGCAAAGGTTCTAAAGGTTATTCTTGGGCTATATTCCAGACCAGTCTTCGATCAACTGGGTGCCCTCCAGATGTGTTGGACTCCCACTCCCATCAGCCCCAGTGCTGGTGGGTCAAACCACCAGGGAGGCACCAGGTTGTTCTAGATTCAAATGCAGATAAAGTTGTGGTGTGTTTTGGATTTTCTTTGGGTACAGAATTAGAAAGGGAATCTTCAGGGAGGGGCACCTGCTGCAGTCAAGCTTCATTTTGGGGTAGTTGTGTTATAGCAGGCTTTCTTGGGTTTACAGTGGTACCTCGGGTTAAGTACTTAATTCATTCCGGAGGTCCGTTCTTAACCTGAAACTGTTCTTAACTTAACCTGAAGCACCACTTTAGCTAATGGGTCCTCCTGCTGCCGCCACGCCGCCAGAACACGATTTCAGTTCTCATCCTGAAGCAAAGTTCTTAACCTGAAGCACTATTTCTGGGTTAGCAGAGTCTGTATCCTGAAGCGTATGTAACCTGAAGCGTATGTAACCCGAGGTACCACTGTATTTCTTTTTTTAATCGAGAGAGATGCAACTTTTGCTGCTTGTGAACGCTTGTGAATTCTGTTTTAGATTATCTGGTTGCTACATTTTGTATTTTGCTTTGTAGGATGCCCTACAAAGTTATTTCTAGAAAGGGAACGAAAGCATTAGAAATACTAACAATACTTAGGAACAATTTCCTAAGTATGGTGATGGTGGGATGATCAGCTCTCCTGCGGAGCCCAGCTACTGCCACCAGGTGGCTAGCTTTAGAGAAGAGCCCACACACCATTATTTGCAAACCTTCTCTCAATTAAAAGGAGGAGAAAAGAAAAGCAAAACGAGGAAGGGAAAAATGCGGGAGTGAAAACTCAGACATCAACCAACCCATTTCTATCCCCGTCTCCCCGTCTTCTCAATACAGCGCCTCATGACAGATTATTCTAATTCGGCTTTCCAGTTTTGGCACAACCACTGGCAGCCAGTCGCCGGTCATTGGCTTTGAGCATTGTGAAGCTGGCTGACATTAGCTCCCTCAAAACTAGAGATTCACCCTCAAGGACTTCTCCTTATATAATCCGAGCTGTCAGTCTCTATACCCCTCACCAGCAGTGCTCCAGTGGACCTTGTTTATAAACGGGGAAATCTCATCCCCGTATAGATCAAACTGATTTAATGCCACTGCCACCGTGCGGATTCAAAGGCCACGTTCACATGAACAATTTCTTTAGTTTAAAAACCCCTTCGCGGATTTTCACTTAAGCCCTCGCTGAACATTATCCTCACCACAGCCCTTTTCGTAAGGCCTGTCCTCTGACACATGAGGAACCCCACATTGTATAGCAGTCTCTCTCTGTGTGTGTGTGTGTGTGTGTGTGTGTATGTGTGTGTGAGAGAGAAAACAAGCAACAGGAACAGGTGAGCAGGGCTGCTCACACTGGGTCTCTTATACACACAGTGTGCATATGCTGCCATTTGACTGGAGGCACACAGGCTGTGTTTGCAAATCACGGTAAACCACAGAGAAGTCTGAACAAGCCCAAGCACAGCCCTGGACTCGTGTACACCTTCCCTATGTCCAGGGCTTCAGCTAGAGTCTACTGCCGCCTTTAAGGAACTTCAGTTTGATATTCTGTTTGAAACCTTGGTTTAAAACCCACCTGGATCAGTTTCTTAATAAGCTAACGTTAAACCGTGGCTACGATTGCTGGCTTAGGCTTACTAAAATAGCCAGCGTTTGTTTTAGACCAAGGTCCCTGGTCTGAACTGTGACATTAAGGCAAGGTTCCATAAAAGTGGAACCAAGCCCTCCTTACATGTGTGGGGCCAGTGGTGGGGAATACCCACGTCTAGGGCTTTGCTTATGCTTGGGTAGGCTCTTCTATGCAGCGCTAAACCATAGTTTAGTGTTACATGCAAACTGCGCCATAGAGTGCACCCCGGGAATCCAATGCAGGGTAGTGGGATCTGCTGCTTTCAAAGGAGTGCCTGATTTTTGCTTCTATTTAGGCTTAGCTGGAATATGGATACATCAAACAAAAACTAACAAGTGTCCAAGTTTGCAGTACTCTCTCGTGAAAAGAAAAAAAAAGAAAGGAAATCCCAGCGTAGCACCACACCAGAAAATCCTTGTCTTCTCTCCGCTTGGAGAAGAGTGAGGCACCGGGTTTAAGAACACAAGAAGTGCCTCCTGGATCAAGCTAATGGCCCATCGAGTCCAGTATCCTGTTCTCACAGTGGCCAACTAGGGGAACCCTCAAACAGGATCCGAGCACAAGAGCACTCTCCCCTCTTGCAGTTTCCAAGAACTGGTTTTCAGAAGCATTCTTGGAGACAGAGCACTCCCATCACAGCCAGTAGCCATTGATAGCCTTCATGAATTTGTCTAATCCAGGCATAGGCAAACTCGGCTCTCCAGATGTTTTGGGACTACAACTCCCATCATCCTGGACCACTGGTCCAGTTAGCTAGGGATGATGGGAGTTGTAGTCCCAAATCATCTGGAGGGCTGATTTTGCCTATGCCTGGTCTAATCCAACAGGGTGGGAGAGTTTGGGAGCAAGCCTTAAGCCTGCACCCTCACCTATGTGCAGAGAGGTGGTGATGAATATGCAGTGACACCCAATGTGCTTTCAGCTGAATGCAAACTATCCTTGAGCCTCTGCGGAGGAATCCTTCCCACCCCAACATGCTTATGTCACTTGAGTGTTGAGCCCAACTCTGCCCCACTGTTTGCTACACCAAGCTGAAGCACAGAGGTAAGGTAAGGAATGTCCCCCTCCCCCCAACTTATTGCTCCTCAAGGGGACTCACATGCCTACCCTGTGGCATTTTTCTAGGCCGACGGCAGTAAATCACAAACCCCAGCCACATATTTTCTCGAGTCCCTTTCTTTGGATCTCTTGGCCGCATATCATTTGTGAAGAGGAAGGCAAAAGAAAGGGTAGAGACGGAATCCTGCCAGTGGATGAGAGTGAGAGAGACACAGAGAGACAGATTTCAGGTTTTACAGCATCTTCCAAGCAATGGGTCTTTGTTTAAGTTGCAAAGCTGTGCCGTTAAATGTTTCTATACACAGAAGGAACAAGATGTGCATTTTACAAACACACACACAGAGCGAGAGAGCGCACCAGCTAAAATGACTCGAGTTCTGTTGCTAAGGAACTACAAAGGATAATGGTATTGGCCCTCTTTTGTTTATGAAATAAATTGCTTTGGGAGAGAACAAATGCAGCCCTTTGAGCCACCTTGTGTCTTGTTCTCCTTTTTTAAATGAACACTGGAAAATGACTGCGAACAGCTGAGAGCGTAAGCAATCACCATTTTTTCTTAAAGGAAGAAAAGACACCCTTGAAAATGAGATGAAATATGCAGTTTCAACAGCCAAAGTCTATAGCATTTATTAATCTTTTGAGCAGTAGATTTCTTCCTTCCTACCCTCCCTCACCGCCCCCAGCAAGAATGAAAAACGGCCCCCACCTTTTTTTTCTGCATGAAGCAAAGGACATATGAGACTAGAATATTTTCTGAAAATCCTCCTTGATTAAGGATGTCTGTGCCAAATTAAAAAAAATACTGTTGCCATTACAAATTTGTTTGGCTATTTAGCTTCTGGTCTCCAATATATAAAAGAAAGCAATACCTTTTAACAAGGGCAACTCACCAGTGTAAATATTTGTGAGACACGGGTGGGAAGGGGTGAAGACTGTCAATATGGCAAGGGCATAATATCTAAAAATATTCCACGAGGCAGAGAAACATCGGATCAAGCATATGGCAGGTTAAAGCAAGCAAAGATATAAAGGAAGCTAGGAGAAAGCTAACAATTATTGGCAGCAGTTCAGGAACCAACATGAATGAGCAGAAGGCACCAGAGTCGCCCTGTTTGGAAGTCAAGGCCCTGGGTGGATTCAACAGGAACATCGGAAGCTGCCTTATACTGAGTCAGACCCCTGGGTCCATCTAGCTCAGCAGTGTCTACACACTCACTGGGAACAGCTCTCCTGGTTTTTCAGACATTTGTAGGGAATCTATCAATTAGTGTGGCAGAACCCACACTTTGGAACTCCCTGCCTATTTACATGTGGCAATGAACCCTTCACTGTAGTCATTCTGACACAGACTTAAAATGCTTTTGTCTAGGCAAGCCTCTCAAGATACATCAGAAGTGTGTATTATTTATTTTTAGCTCCTGTTTGTTGCAATCGTCATGTTAGTATTTTTTAATACCTATTTTTAACTGTTTATCAGTAATGTTAATGTTATGTTTCATATCTTTGCAAACCACTTAGAGGTTTTCTTCTTTCTATTCAAGCAGGATATAAATTTTGTTTAAAAAACAGATAAAATAACATAAGAGGGAACATTCTCAGGCTCAACAGGAAAGGCTGGTGATGGAACCTGGGACCTTCTGCATGCAAAGCAGATGCTATTCCAGTAAGCTACAGCCCTTCTCCAATAGATCTAATTGTGAATGAAGCTGCAGTGGTGAGAAAACTTGCTTGGGCAGTCCAAAATTGATTCCACCTTGCACATCCAAGCACCCCACTATCAAAGTTGGGACAACTCCAATATCCCCAATAGGTGGGTTTTAGAATTAGCAATCTGAAGCTTGGGGGTGTTATTAATTAAATTTATCTCCTGCCTTTCCTCCAAGTTGATCAAAGGAACATCCACTGTTCTCCCTTCTCCTATTTCATCTTTGCAACAACCCTTTTGAGGTATAGGAAGCCTGAACACATAAGCACCCATTTTTTGCACCTGCTACTTTGGTTATCACTCTAAACAGGTTTGGAACAGGTTACCTGAAGAAGCAACTACATCCACATAGCCCTACCTAGGAACTAAGGTCTGATTCAGAGGTCCTTTTTGCATGCCTGCAGTTAAGATCAATTAGGCTGTCATGTGCAGGGAAAAGTGCCTTCTTGGTGGTGGCCCCACAAATTATACAACTCCCAATTTATTTGTGCATCGGCTCTTAATAAACTTAAGTTGGACAAAACCCATTAAAAATAATCCTGCTAGCAGAGATCCTTTCACTGTGGGCTCAGAATTTTGTGCATACAAATCTTGTTTTCACCGAATGTTGAATTCTTCTTACTATGCCCACTTTATAATTGCACACTCTGGTATAACACCATGCTCTGTTGAACTGGTTCATCCTCCCACCCCATGCCCCCAGCCCATTGTCATGCTGTTAAAAGGGGATGTTATTCCATTATGCATTACGCCTCTGGGTACCAGTTGCTGGCAGTCACAGGTAGGAAGTGCTACTGGGCTCAAGCTTGGCTACTGGACTTCCCACAGGCGTCTGGTTGAGCCGCTGTGAGAACAGGCTGCTGGCCTGTAAGGGTCATTGACCTGATCCAGCAGCCAGGCCCGTCTTATGTTCTGTTAATTGCACTTTAAATTCATGGTCTTTTTGCCCCAGTAAGCAGCTCTGCCCTTTTAGGCACTCTACGATGTCTGGTTTCAAATGAACCAAGGATGAAAAGATGTTTTGTTCCTCTCCTCGAGAACAGATATACCAGGAAGCATTTTGAGATGATGAAAGCCACGCAACTAATGTCTTGTCCGGGCAATCTCAGTTCATTGCATTACAAACATCTACAAGTGCATTGGGGGAAATTTAGTTTGCCGTATCTTGCTATTTTTTGGAGGGGCGGGCAAGAAGGGGGATTTTAATTCGTATTTGTAACAAATGGAGCTTTAAACGTGAAGCCAGGTGTTGAATGGTGCTTTAAAATTTATGAACTTGTAAATCCACGAACATGGGCAATTAAGGTTTACCGCCATCAAGGATTAACCACCCTTGGATATAAAGTTAAGAAGTTATTTGAATCGGGGTTGTTTACTTCCAATCATGAAACATCCACCACCCCCAAACAAAGCTACCTAAAATATTTAAAAGGTGGTATACTTCAAGATGAAAGTTACAGTTAAGGTTACAGTGTGAGATTTCCAGAGAGACAAATCTAGGATTGTGCATCACTCAGTATCCTATTTTTCCCTATAAGGTATCTAACATTGGGACACTTTAAAATTCAGCTACAATGGACACCAGGTAGCAGAGAATTTGAATGCTAGGATATATAGAATATGTCTGCACTTGAAAGAGCTTGTCTGAAACCATGGACAGCTGCTGCCAGTCAGTGAAGGCAATACTAAGCTTGATTGACCAGGAGTCTGACTCTATATGGAAGCTTCCTATGAATCCAGAACTCTTATTCCAAATTTGCTTTGCCTTTGGTTAAAAAAATAATCTGCAGGGTGTCTGGTTGTCTACCCCTACAGTAAGAGAATATCCCCCTGCCTTCCACTTTTTAGAGTATTGAGTATTAGTAAATGTGTACATTTATGAGGTGCCCCTTCTATCAATTACAGTGGTGCCTCGCAAGACGAAATTAATTCGTTCTGCGAGTTTTTTCGTCTTGCGAATTTTTCGTCTTGCGAAGCACCACTGTCTTCAAATCACCAAAGTCTTCAAAAACCTCAGAAAAGGCTACCACACCGTGTGCTATGAGTTGCTCCTCGAAGTCAAGTCGCAACTTCACCTCTTCAAGCAATGCACCCTGGGTATTAACGGTTTTAAGAAAAAGGAAACAAACTTGCAAGATGGTTTCGTTTTTCATCTTGCGAAGCAAGCCCATACGGAAATTCGTCTTGCGAAGCAACTCAAAAAACGAAAAACTCTTTCGTCTTGCGAGTTTTTCATCTTGCGAGGCATTCGTCTTGCGAGGTACCACTGTATTCCAGTATCTGAAGCTAACAGCATGGACACATGTACTTTATGGCTTTTATTTCTATCTATATACTGACGTGGCTAAAGAATACAAGCATTAATATACTGATTCCTATTCATGATGTAATGATAAAGACCAAATCCTTTAAAAGTGTATTTCAGGGTGCTTTAAGAATGAAGGATAATGCTTTCTCCCCTCTTCCCAACTGGTTGTCGGTATCACCCACACAAACCCAAACTCCAGCGCAAGCCAGTTCCCCTTGATTTTTGCAAAGGCGACCCGGGTCCTGGGTCGTAAAGTGAATTCAATTAGCAAGCCTGCTGTTCTTCATAATCAACATCAGGATGCTAATTAAGGCCCCAGCGTCATGCTGCACAAACATCCCCGCGCATTACGGGGCTCCACGGCAGCCGGGAACTCTGCCTTCAGCTAGCATGCATAAACAAACAGAATTAATAACTATCCGAGTGTGGACGGGTGACTTAATCGGTTTCGATTAGATGCAGCTCAGCCTGGAGCCTCTATTATTTAAATATATTCACAGTGTTTAATTAAAAAGCCTAACAAACTGGGGGTGGGCTACTCGTCCTTATCTATATTTCTCCTGCTTTTGTTATCGTTTCTACAGATTCAACGTGTGTGCAGAGGTGCACATGCTTCAGATAAAAGGAGTCTGGGCCCTCCATGCTGAGGCAAGAAGGAAAGTCCCTTCAATGACGCTCTGCAAGTTCAGAAGCTGTCATGACAGGGACGTGGAACCTGTGACCCTTTGGACAACACTGGGAGCCCCGGCTCCCATCAACCCCAGCCAGCAGGGCCGATGGTCAAAGATAATGGGAACATCTGGGAGGTTACAGGGTTCCTTTCCCTGTATTAGCTGGATCATCATCAACAACAACATCATTATTTTACTTAGATACCATTTAACGCCAAAATAAGCATTCCATTTTGGCATTCAGTGTTAATTTTTCAACAGATAAAAGGCTTTTGCTAGTCTCGTGGCTGGGAAGATAGTGTGGGAAATATGCAGGCAGTGTCTGGTGTCATCTTGGAAGGCAGAGGCAGGCTCAGCTGGCGGCTAGGGGAGGGGTTCAAGGGAGGTAATGGTTCTATGTGGGCTCCCCACCCCAAGGCATCTGGTCGTCCACTGTGAGAACAGGAGGCAGGAGTGGATGAGCCACTGGCCTGATCCAGCAGGGTTCTCCTTATGTTCTTATGCATTTACCCAAAAGCAGCAAAAGCAAAACTGTACAAGATGAATTGAAACCGGGTAACTTGGAACTTATATGAGTCTTGCTAATGCACTCGTCGTAGAATCAGATGGTTGGTCCTCAGTTGCCCTCCCAGACAGAGTATGGAAATTGAGATAAGGCCTTTTCAGATTTCCCTTTGGAAATTTCTCTCCCTCTCTCTAAAACACACACACACACACACACACACACACACTTGCTGTGCTAGCAATTTTTCACAACTTGTGCCATTTTGGATTTGGTTTTTATCTGCTGCTGTTTTAAACAAACTGCCATTGTGACAGTTTCCATTATTTTTGTAAGCCACTATGTGGTGGTCCCAATCTTGCTGTCAAGCTGATCAGAGAGACCACCCAGGCCTAGTACGTCCATAGCATCCTAAAAGCTGCATGAGGTTATTTCAAACCTAGGATGAGTCAAACAGTGATGCTGTTTGGACCTGGATTATTCTCTGAGTCCCTTAAGAAATCCACAGCCTACACAGCATTGGGGGTGGGGGGCGTGAGCGAACTTCATGACACCCCTGCAAGGTCCCTCTTTCTCTTTACAGAGTTGGTCTGGTCCGGAGCGAACAATCAGGGGTCTAAATAAATAAATAAGATCATGAAGTTCCTAGGGCGGAGCTTTAAGAACTCCTTACAAATAAGAGAACAGCTTGAGGTCTGGCTTTTGCCGACAGTGGAGGCCTGCCAAATGGAGCTGGGAAGCTGGGGAGGGGGAAAGATGAGATGATAAGCGGAGACTGACAGCAGCAATGCCAAGCTAATGATCGCCATTCTGCGCGCCCACAGCGTTCACTTTTTAGGGAGTGAGGTTTCATTCTTCATTAAGAGCGCTTTGCCTTCCTTTCTGATTTGTAAGGCTCCATTCTCTGTCTTTTAAGGCTGGCTGTTGATCAAAGCCGGGAGCTGAAATATCAGCGGCGCTTTCAGCATATAAAAGCAACTTGCAGGGGGCAAGAGAAGAGGAAGGAAGGAGGGAGGGAGGGAAGGAGGGAAAAGAGTCTTCAGAAACAGGATGGCAGAGTCTAAGCACGGTGTGAATTTCTGTGCAGAAAGCATCTTTTTTCATCGTGAGGGTCTCATTCCCTTCTGGGCAACCTCTTGAATGTCACTTGCCTATAAGCCACCCTGGGAAACTTTTTTGGGGGGGGGGCTGAAGAGTGTGGCAAAAATGCTTTAGAAAAAAATTAACAGGTAGGGCTTAACCCCTAGGCATGTGGGAGTTAGGTAGAGCAACACTCTCTTATCTACATCCTGGTCACGCTACGCAAAGGTCAGCTTCCAACTGAGAATAGGAAGTGTCACTCTAGCCTTTCCTTAGCTCTGTAATGACAGCAAAAAGAGCAGGAGATGCTTCAATAAGCCAGGGAGTCAGTTGGCCTGCACTACAATTTGCTTAAGCAACACTGTTACTGCACCAGATCTTCCAGATCTTCTCTTGAATGCTCCTTGCTTTCAGATACTCCCAGATACTCAGTGGCCCTTACACCATAAAACAGCCCACTGTTTGTCTACCTTAATCCAGCCCACCTCCTTGGCAAGAATGCATGGGCCTAGCTGATTGAGAATTCTCCATAAGCAGGAGGTCTGGAAGCAGCCGGGTGATGCAGAACTCCTGCCCTGCCCGAAGCGCGCTAAGAAAAAGTGCCACCCATTCGGGACTTAGACAAGACCCATTCGCTGACACAGCCCCTTAGTTACACTGCTGCAGCCCATTGCCACAGTTAAGCTGTCTTCATAGGAGATTCTGACACTCGGAGCTTGCGCCCTTTTATTCCTGAGCTTTTCGTAACCCCAGAAGAGAAGGAAGAGGAGGAAAGAAACAGGCTCACAGTAGCCATTTTTACTGGCCTAGCTCCCAACCTCAGAATGCCAAGACTTTGGCTGGCACAAGTTTCCCCCTTTGTTCTGGGGCTGCCCTATAAAGCTTCCAGGCCCTAGATGGGCTGTCTGGAACCTCAAAGCAGCAGCTCTTCACCCTGCTCTTTGGACTATAATGGGGAGCACATTCAGGCTGCTGCCTTTACTACCACCCCCCCTGCCTAACTTGTGCCCCATTAAAGCCACATTCCCTGCAGCTGCCCATTAAGCAGGAAATACTCTGGACAGGGGCTACAGTGCCACCATGCAACGTACAGGCCTAGCACGCGGCTGGTGCCGAGTTCAAACAACAGAGGAATGGCACCAGGAAGCTGCCTGCCTGCCTGCTTTATCTTGATTGACAAAGCCCTCAGAATCTCTGCCGAAGCCACCCGAGGGGGGAAAAACAACAACAAGCACATCTGACACTGAAGCAGCTAAGAAGCGCGTTTTCCTGGCAGCCGGGTTGGGACAACCCAGGCGAGACAGGCCAGGGGGCGGCCCAAGGCAAATCCACAGAACTCTCTCGCGCCCGAGGGCTTTGCCGCTGAAAAGCCGACACAGGGAAGGAAAGAACCCAACTCCGCTTATTCTACGGCTGCAGCATTAAGGAAGAAAGAATACATTCCCCGCACCGCTTTGGCTAATTAGGTACTGGCTGCTAACAGACTGATGCAGCAGCTGCTGATCTGCGGGGTGCGGGAAACCTCTGCCTCTTCCTACAACCCCCCAAACCGATGAGATCGCAAGGAAAAGATTGGAAGAGGTTAAGCAGAACAGGAGCGGCAGCAGGTCCCCTCACCACTTCGTCTTCCGTCCAGCACTTCTCAATGAGTTTGGGCACAGGCTTCTTCACCAGGCGCTGGAGGGCTTTGCCGGCATCGTAGTTGCTTTCATGTAGCTAAAAGGACAGAGAAAGAGAGAGAAAATGTAAACCAGATCAGCTACATAACCCAAGAGAAAAGGCAGTTGGAGTCAGAAGAAAAAGATGCTCTCCACTTCTTCATTTTAGGGAACCTTCCCCCCCCCCCCAAAGATCCACAGCCAAAGCAGATATTTAGGGTGGGTGGGTGTGCACACCACTCACCCACTTATTCCACTGGAAACAAAAATATGCCAAAACCAACAGACTTTAAAAAAGAAACCAGTTCCAGCACAGCCCTCCCTGGTTCATATTTAGCCAGATGGATGGAAAAAATTACCGTTCCAGAGGTTAGTATTTGCTTGAGGAACTGAGGAAAGGAATTCTGTGTGTGTTTGAAATTCACACCAAGCCCTCCACAGGTGCTGGTTGTTCCGTATATTGGGAAGGCGGGGGAGGTGTCTGGAAGCCTGTGTGCCATTGGGTTGAAACAGATATTAGTCCTACTCAGTGCAGGGCCACTGAAATTACCAGGCATGGCTAACAACTCCATTAATCTGAGTGGGTGTGAGTATGACTTTATTGGCTACAACCCATGATATTGGGGGGGCGGGGCAGGGTGGGGGTGGGAGAAGCTTGTCCACATGGCAATTACAGTTTTCGTATTAGGTTCCCACAGGATTTGCAGGAAACCTTGAAGATTTTCCATAACTGACACTAGGAATTTGGGAAGAAAAACAAGGCAGGATTAAAGCCCATCATGCCCACCATCTGGCGCCTGTAGTGCTCATTTAAAAATGTGGCAGGCCCCACAAAACAACGCACTGGGCCTAAATTTGTTAGAAGACTTGGGATGGATAAAAGACAGGACTTCATCACACCGTGCATAAACTACGGAACACGCTCCTACAGGAGGCAGGGGTGGCCACCAAGACGAGCACCCTAGTGTGCACTGGATTCAAAAGAAGTCAGCTGATACCATTAACTCTCTGGAACCCACGACACCAGGAGATCCCTTGTTCAAATTTGCAGTTCCCAAGCAGATCTCACCCACTGCTCCCAAGCAGACGAAATCATGCCTAGGACCCCCAGGGCAGAGGAAACAGCATGTCCAAGTGGAAGCCCAAGGCCGGAGCCATATGGAATGTGAGGCTGGCTACACCTCAGCTCTACTGGTGCATTCAGGAAGATGTGGGGCAGCAGAGCCAGCTATAAAGCTGCTCACTTTAGGCCTGGCCCTTGCCGAAGCGGCACCTTCTACTCTTGTGCTCCCTGGGACTTTTTGCTAGAAAGCTCCCCTACTGTCAAGAGCAGGGGTAGGCAACCTAAGGCCCGTGGGCCAGATGGGGCCCAGTTGCCTTCTAAATCTGGCCCACAGACAGGACGGTCCGGGAATCAGTGTGTTTTTACATGAGTGGAATGTGTGCTTTTTTAAAAAATGCATCTCTCGGTTATTTGTGGGGCCTGCCTGGTGTTTTTTACATGAGTAGAATGTGTGCTTTTATTTAAAATGCATCTCTCGGTTATTTGTGGGCCTGCCTGGTGTTTTTACATGAGTAGAATGTGTGCTTTTATTTAAAATGCATCTCTGGGTTATTTGTGGGGCATAGGAATTCATTCACCACCACCCCCCCAAAAAAATGGTCCGGCCCACCACATGGTCTGAGGGACGTTGGACCAGCCCACGGCTGAAAAAGGTTACTGACCCCTGGTCCAGAGCATCTGCCTGCCTTGCCAGACAGCTCCTTTACCTCCCTGTCAAAGCAAGATTTTGAGCCACCTAGTGGGGGTGGGCGGGGAGGAATGGGGGCCCCACACCAGGCAAGTCCACCCGGTGCTACAATGGGCTCGCAGGAAACGGGTCACTGTGGGCAGCTCCCTTCAAGAACACTGCAACCCCTGCAAGCAACAAGGCACTGGTGCCACAGAAATCCATCAGCGCTGTATCATGCTGCTAAGAGTCAGGGAGACACAGAGCGCAGCGAGAACTGCTTAGGTGAACCTTCTGCCTCTCAAAAGGATTGCCGCAGGTTTTGTCAGTAAATAGAAGCTTTTGTTTGTAAACCTGCTGTTGCTGCCACTGCCGCCGCCACCAGCATCCATGTCAGGCCCGTGACTATACTGGCAAGAGAGCGGAACAATGATTTCTTCCCCCTTTTCCTAGACCACAAGCCGGGATATACAGCTAAGATACCAGATCCTGCTGAGCCTGAATTCTGACAGGCAAAGGAGGCTGGCATGTCTCAAAATGCTTTTAATGCTCAGTACATGCGCCTGGGCGCCTGCCTCGTGTTCTCTCTTTTTTCAGGCTTCCACTCTCCAACCTGCAGTATTACCGTGTCCAAAAGCCAGAAAAGACTCCTTCCTGTATTTCTACTTATCAAACACAACCAATGTGCCAATTTATATGAGGAAAAGTAAGTAGCCCCCATTTATCGGTTCCTGTTGTCCTTGACCAATGGCTGTGCTAGCTGGGTGCTAGCTGATGGGAGATGGAGGCCAGAAACACCTGGAGGGCCACGCTTGCCTTAAATGAAACCCACAAACACCACACCCACCCAGCTGTTCCCAATTTTGGCTGTGGGTGCCCCAGTAGCCTTCAAAAGAGAGTAGTCCTCACAAAACATATGGGTGCCTGCACCCTCTGCCTGCCAGGAAGCTTAAAACTGAATCAAGGCTCATTGGTTGCCCAGCTGAGCTCTGTGGCATGCAAGTATAAGTCAAAGGAGGGCACTTCTGGCCACTGCTGATGTGGACACTTTCCACATACTTGGGCCACTGGATGATACAAACAGCTTACAGGTGCCACAAGACCCTACCCCACCATAAAAAGTTGCCACCACCCATCTAATGTGAGAGTTTGGTCAGCCTCCAGATGGGTGGTTGGGGGTGCTGTGCACATTAGCCGCAAGCAACTCCAGACTGTCCCACCTTACATCTGTGATTAGGCTGAAGAACCTATGAAGCAGAAGAGATGAATCCCAGTCAGGTCTATTTTGAGAAGGAGGAGGAGGAGGAGAAAGAAAACTAAGCCTTGTATGAAAGCAGGATTTTTCGCTTGGCGAGGTACTCCAGTCCCTGCCTCCCTATTCATGACTCATGGAAGGAATCTATTTTTGCCCGGAGGAACGGAACAAATTAATTTCCTTCCTTTCCTTTTACTGAACAAGCTTAACAAACTGGAAGGAGAACAGGGGCCGAAGGAGGCCAAGAACAATGGGCGGATGGCCGACTGCTCCAGGCTGGAGAAGCTGGAGGATGCTTTGGGACAGGCTTTCCCAACCTGGTGCCCTCCATATACTTTGGACTACGATTCAGCACACACTGGGCTGGGGCTGATAGGAATTGTAGCCCAAAAGATATGGAGGGCACCAGGTTGGGAAAGGCTGGTTCCGAGGCGTTTGTGGGACTCATACGATCAGACCCCACACTGTCAGTCTGGAGCCAATTTTACGTGTTTTCAGTTGCTCTCCAGCTGTTCAGTATAGGTGCGCAGTGTGGCTCCACCCACTTGGAACTCATGCTCCTGAGCATGTCCACATACACACACAGGCCTGCCGTAGTCCTGCCAACACGCACATCTTTAGTGCTGTCACAATCCCACACCTACACACGCTCAAGCATGTCAAGAACAGCTCAAATGTATGAGAGTGGCATTGATCTTGCTCGCCCTTGACCAAGGTCAGACGATTGGGGTCCATGTAGCTGATACTGATGAGCAGCGGCTTTCCAGGATTTTCATACATTTTTTTTTTCTAATACAGAATAAGATTTTTGTAGCTTTTATGTTTAGCAACTTCTCTGCAGAGATCAGCATTCCTGAACTCCTCCCAGCTCTGAAAACTGCCATCCGTGTAACGAGATGTTTAGCTGGTGGTATATCCCAAAGTTGAAAACCAGCTCCGTCCTTATTTCAGACATTGTGATATATCAGTATATTGTGATGTTTGGCTGGTGATGTAGCGTGATGTTGAAAACCAGGTATTGGCCAACCCTAGTTCTCTCTCTGGTTCTAGTACTTAAAGCCTTAATTAAGGAGCCACATTAGTACACACTGCAGCAGTTGTAGGGAAATTGTGATCCTCTAGATGTTGCTGAACTACAACTCCTGTCTGCCCTGGCCATTGGCCATTCTTCCTAGGGCTGGTAAAGAGCATAAGCTCAGCATCCGTTGCTCTACAAAGTAAATTAATCAAGAATCCCATTTCTTATGACAAAAGAGCTCTCTCAAAGGCATTAAATAGAAAACTAATTTACATGGAAGCGAAGTACAACTGACTAAATGAAGTCCTTTATCCATGCACTACTTATGAACGGAATCCTCAGACAGGGTGGTATTCAACTTTTACTCAGAGTAGACCTACTAAAATCAATGGACCTGCCTTAGCCTCATTCATTGCTGTGGGTCTACACTGAGTACCACCCACCAAACGGAAGAGCGTAGGACATACATACACACACACACACACACACACACACACACAAGATGCAAGCCATTCATATAGTTGTCCTCCCACCCACAACACAAAGGGGTGTTACATAGAGACAACACATGTAGAAACAAAATGTAAAAAGTAAGATAAAAGAATGAGAATGGATAAATTTATATCCTACAATTTGGATAATGTCAAATATTCATTGATGCCGAATATATATTTATTGGGATTTTACAGACCACCAGCCACTGAAGAACCACTTTGTGATTTAATATACATATCTCTCTCTCCCTCCCTCTCTCTCTCTCTCTCTCTCTCTCTCTCTCTCTCTCTCACACACACACACACACACACACAAATAAATGAAGAACTACCAATATGTGCCTTTTAAATCACAGCACTTCTTCCCTGCTGCCCTGCCCACATCCCTCAGCTACGACAACAGACATTAAGCAGCTCTGGATCTCAGGCAAGAGCTTATTAGCATAAACTCCACCACATTAGTACAAGGGCTGGGGTGGCTTTCTTCTGCACTGGGGGGGGGGGGTGTTGCATTTTGACACCCGCTTTGCAACAGAGCTGCCATTTTCTGGCTGCGTGATACCGCAAATAAATTCTCCTCTTGGCATGGCTCAGCTGTCAGGCACCTCTGTTCAGTAATGAATCCATGAATTACGTCTTGCCGCTCTGACATCCCCGGGTCTTGCACATCAAAATATTGTTCTTCAGTTGTAATTTATAACTTAATTTAAACGTCCCTTTCCTCGTGACCTTTCCCTACATCAGAAGAGCATCACATCTGGCAGCTCCGGCTTCAGCAAGGCACTCTTCTGCAATTACAGTCATTATGAGCCCTGCCTGAAAGCCATCGCAGGCGCCGGGGCCTCAGTTCCTGCTACAATATTAAATAATTGGAGTCCATTAAGAACACAGCTAAATTTCAGACTGACGTTCACAGGAGGGAGGGGGCAGGAGGAACCTGAACAGGAGCAAAAGCGTTGCCAGGCTAACATAAAACCTTTCCATTAAAAAAGGCAGAACTGACCAAATATCCTTTAAGCAGGTGGCATTTCCAGGGATTACCCCAGTTGAACTGGAGTCACTGTAAAAGGGCCTGGTATACTTAAACCATTTTAAGAACTGTTGTTGAAAAGCATGGGTGGTTGTTGTTTTTTAAAAAAACCTCTGCATCCAAGCATTCAAAATCCTGCGAGAAGTTTAATTCTGCAATCTGAATGAAATTGTGACCCACAAAGTATATTGAGGGCAATGAGACTATGGCTAAGAGTTGTAGCTTGCGGCAGGTACCATCAACTCACACAGCCCATGGGGCAACTATGAACTACCACCATGAAAGCTAATTTACGTAACCTTGGATGGTGCAACCGAAGATATTTTCCTGTCATATGAAACAGATTCCACATTTTAAACAGCACTAGGAGAACATTTATCTAAGATCAAGGAGCATCCTCTGTGATGTGATGCATTAAGAAGAGGCAACAGCATAATATTTTGCATGTAGGTTGCATCGTGTACATCCCAAAACGTTTATGATTTGACTAGTTTACCAGTCAGGTGGAAGGTTATAAACTGTAAGCATTATATATGAATGACTAGAAGATGGCTAAGGATTGTCCACAACAAGGATGTGAAACCATGGTTTGGAACTGATTGCAAGCGATGGCTTGGATTAACTATTACCAAGCATTACAACTGCAATGGGCAAGCCACGCTGAAGGCCTCTTCAACTTCTCCACTTACAAGGTGACAAGACCTGCTGATATCTCCCTGACGACACTGTATGAGGTCAGAGCTTAGCAAAGCAAGCTAAATCACACTGCCGCTGTATGTTTGGGATCTTAACCTGCAAAGAAGCCATGGTTATGTAAGCATTGTGCCCATAGCCAGTTCACACTGGATTCCATCTGGGATCGAAGCCTGTCTTTCAAGAAGCCAGGCCTACCTTCTTTGCAAGTAAGAGGACAAAACTTGCTTGTCAAGCTGCAAGCCTCTCAAAGGGAGCGAAACAGATCACCCTCCACTGTTCTATGCAAGACTGACTGCACCGTTGGCCAACCAGCCCCTGACCTGAAGCATCAGGGCTTCCTTGAGCATGAAATGCTGACCACTGGCCAAAAGACAGGAAGGGAAATCATTACTATAACTTATGCTAACATACCTTTAAATGGTTTCCCTATGCTTTCAATGTGGTTGTCTGTGAAGTTAATGTACAAGATCTAGTCGGAGGGCAAGTTAAGCAAACCAAAGCAGGAAGTAATTTGTCTGGGTGACATCTTGCTTGTAACTGAATATCCCTCAACAGGCATTAAGCTGCCTTGGGTGTCATTCAGGAAAACAGGCTGCCATGTAATATTGCGGTTTATGGAAACGTCCCACTACTCCTTGTTATTAATAAAGAGGAACAACCAGCGATATGAACATGAATCTCCTGCATACAAAAGGGAACGAAGTAAAAGTTATGTTCGTTAAAGAGCAGGTTTAAAAAAAAGGGAGGCAAAATGCAAAGGCGCTGGGCTGCAAGTAGTACTACCAGCACCAATATTACTACTATTATATATACCATTTAATTGCTATGGTGACTTCTAATCTTAAAATCAGTTCCATACACACAAAAGCATGTCACACACACGTTCCCTGATTCCACAATCAAGAGGAAGCCCCTTTGCATTTGTAGTGGCCATTAGCTCCAAGTCACTATAAATGCCACCAGGTAGACTAGCTCTCACTTGTCTCAGCAAGGAGGGAATTGAAGCTGCCCACTCATTGTCCCAGCAGCCTTGAGGCTTCTCGCTGGGAAAAACCAAGGAAGTCACTATCTTGGGATATTCTCCTTCTTTCTGATCGCCTCACAGGCAGGTGGAAGGGTAGGGTTCACCTTCCTAATTCCAGTGGACTGGAAAAAGCAAAGATCACCAGTGTCGAAGCAAGGATTTTTCAACATCAACTTCGTTGGACTGGTCATGTTGTGCAGATGCCTGATGATAGTCTTCCAAAGCAACTACAGTGGTACCTTGGGTTACAGACGCTTCAGGTTACAGACTCTGCTAACTCAGAAATAGTACCTTGGGTTAAGAACTTTGCTTCAGGATAAGAACAGAAATCGGGTGGCGACAGAGGCGTGGCGGCAGTGCGAGGCCCCATTAGCTAAAGTGGTACCTCAGGTTAAGAACGGACCTCCAGAACGAATTAAGTTCTTAACCTGAGGTACCAATGTACTCTATTCCAAACTTAAAAATCGAAAGCGTAATACTGGTGGTCAACAAAAGAGGTTTAAAGACTCTCTCAAGGCAAATCTAAAAAAAAGTAGTATAAACACCGACAACTGGGAAACACTGGCCTGCGAGCGCTCCAATTGGAGAACAGCCTTTACCAAAGGTACCATGGACTCTGAAGACACTGGAACTCAGGACAAAAGGGAGAAACGAGATAAGAGGAAGGCACACTTGGCAAACCCTCACCGTGATCAATTTCCACCTGGAAACCTATGTCCCCACTGTGGAAGGACGTGTGGATCCAGAATTGGCCTCCAGAGTCACTTACGGACTCATTGTTAAGACCGTGTTCATGGAAGACCATCTTACTTGGCTATGAGTGGTCGCCAAAGAAGAAGTGTTCACCTTCCAAATCCTAAGAATCTCCACTTCCATTTTTAAAAAAACCACACACACAAAGGTTTCTATCCCTTAATTTATTTCTTATTACACTTACACCCCATCTTTCATCCACAGAGCTCAAAGTGGTGTACATGGTTCTCCCCTCCCCCAGTTTATCCTTACAACAACCCTGTGACGTAGGTTAGGGCGGCTGAGAGATGGTGACAGGCTTGATACCACCCAGTGAGCTTCATGGGTAAGTGGCAATCACCCTAGGCCCCAGATAACCCTAGTCCACTTTGCTTACATTTTTTTTTAAAATTGATTTTTTTCTTTATAAATTTGTTGGTGAATAGCCTGAGCCTGGGACAGGTATTTTTAACTCAGGGAGTGATCAATTTTTAAAATATACATTTGCATTTATTTTTGATCTAGAAGAGGGAGCCAATCTGGCATTTTCTCCCCTAAATATTCAGCCCACCAGTTGGTCCTCCTTTGGCTCTGTGGGGCAGAAACCAGTCAGGCTTGCAATTCACCAGGCAGAGACCTTCCCTCGCCAGATTGGCAGATCTGGGACACCAGTTTGCCACCAGGCAGCAGGAAAGGATTTCTAAGTCAACGTTTTAAAAGATTTCTTGCTCAGGAGCTTTTGAGCACTCAAAAAAAATAGCGCAAGAGCATTAACGAGCTCTCTGCTTGGGGATAAACAAACACTTTGTGAGGTGCCCCCCCCTTGCCTGGGATCCTTTAAAAATAATAATTCAGTTTTGCCTATTATCACGCCTCTCAGGCCATAGCTGGGAGCCTGCTACTTATGAACAATAGTGGTCCATCCATCCAAAATGCCAGAAAGCTGAAAATCCAGCCTTGAAACCCTGGAAAGCCTCTGCCAGCTTGTGTAGACAATACTAAACTACATGGAACAATGGTTTGAGCCAGTACAGGGCAGTTTCATATATTTGTTAGAAGTAAGACCACAAATGGTGGGTACCTAGGAAGGGGTCTTCTTTGAGTCAGCGCCCAGGAAATGAAACTCCCTAAGCTGGAAGCCCTGACCAATCCCCAAGCTTATGGTATCTTTCTGCAAAGCGGAGACTACTAACCCTGATGCCAACGCTCAAACTCCACTGTCAGAAGCAGGATTCTTTAGAATACCAGTTGCTGGAAATTGCAGGAGGGGAGAGTTACTGTTGCACTCAGATCTGACTTCTGGGCTTCCAACAGGCATCTGACTGTCCACTCTGAGAACAGGATGGTGAGCGAGATGGGCCTTTGGCTTGATCCAGCAGGCTTCTTCTATGATCTTATGACAGGACCAAGCCAGACTGCTCTAAATGTGGAAGTTAAGAGCATATGAAAAGCCTGCTGCATCAGACCGGTGGCCCGTCGAGTCCAGCATCCTGTTCTTCCAGTGACTGACCAGATGCCTCAATGGGGAAACCTGCAAGCGGGACCTGGTCACAAGAGCCCTGCAGTTTTCATCAATTGGTGTTCAGAAGCCTCCAACTGTCGAGGCAGAGCATAACGGTGATAGCCACCTCCTCTTTGATTTTCTTTCATCCTCTTTTAAAGCCATCTGAGTTGGTGGCCATTAGTGCTTCCCATGGGAGCATAGCTGTCAACGTTTCCCTTTTTTTAAGGGAAATTCCCTTATTCCGAATAGGATTCCTCGCAAGAAAAGGGAAAAGTTGACAGCTATGCATGGGAGCAAGTCCCATGGTTCAACTATGTGTTGCATGATGAAAAGTACTTTCATTTATCGGTCCTGAGACAGATATTTTCATAGGGCCATGACACCGGCGCTTTTTAAAATCTTATTGGCCTGAGAATTTATTCAGGGATTTTAAAAAATCAAAACTGTTGTCATTGTGAATCCACTCCCCGCAACACACAGCTCAATGAACGTACTGAAGTGTGAAATATGTTTATTATTTTATATAGGTCAAGAAGCCATAGCCCCGGCTACAGCAGTTCCAGGAGTAAACATGGGATGAAGTTCAGTCCCACCCCGCCCCGCCCCCCGCCCCCGTGTGTTGCAGTGTTACAATACAGTGGTACCTTGGGTTATGAACTTAATTCGTTCCGGAGTTCCGTTCTTAACCCAAAACCGTTCTTAACCTGAGGCTCACTTTTGCTAATGGAGCCTCCGGCGTATGATTTCCGGGTTAGCGGAGTTTATAATCCAAAGTGTTTGTAACCCAAAGCATTTGTAACCCAAGGTACCACTGTAAATATAAAAAAGGGAGTGTTAAGATGGCATCACTAGCACCTGCTCTTTGAGTAATCCATTCAAAATGCTTGTATTATGATTTGGAGTAAAGCTGTATTGACTTTGGAAGCACACACACTGGAGGGAGGGAGAGGGCGGGAAAGGACATCTGAAGCAACAATATGTATTAAAATTACGAAGTAGAATTACACAGAGACGCAGCTATAAAATGCGAGCTTTCAGCTTCTGAATTTTAATTAAGGAAGTGATGCACAAGGCTCCCATATATTAAGGAGAAAGGGGTGAGAAGGAAAGACTTTTTCAAGATTTAGATGGGCGGGAGGGGTGGGGTGGGAGAAATGAATCCACGTGCATTTGAGATTAACCCTCCGAGCACTGAGAGATAATTAGAGAGAGAGAGAAACCCTGCTCTTACCAAGATGTCTGCATGTTTTCTGGTGTTCTCGTTAATCTGTTCTTTTATGTCTGCTGATCTGTGAGCTATTAAAGACAGACTCAATGTCAATTCTGCCTTTGATGCTCTTTGAGGGGAATCTTAATGCTCTCTTTCTGCCTGTTCAGACTACTTTTTAAAAGATGTGTGCAACACACGCGAAAGCTGGTGAGGGGAATCAAGTAACTGGCTGCAACAGTCATCACAGGCGCTCTCTTTTTTTAAGGACAGAGGATGAGACTTCAGCGAAGACACCTGCCCTTTGGAGACCACAGCTCAGCTGTAGAGCATGTGCTTTGAATCAGTTGTGGCTGTAGCCCACTGGGACTGGTGGGGCAGAAGGCAAGGGAGCCCAACAGCATGGGGTGCCAGAGGCAATGGCAGATGGAGCCAACTTATTCTAGCTTGATCACCATGCACCTCCCCCCTGTTGGGTTCTACAAGGAGGAGGATGCTGACAGGTTGTCCTACCACCTTGAACTGGTTGAAAGTAAGAGGGGTAGACAGGTGGGGGCCTGGAAGTGAGCAGAATGAGGTTGGTGGGGCAGTGCCCCACTTGCCCTAATGGATCCGCCTCCGCTGCATTGCACGTTACCAGGTTCAATCCATGAGGCACTTCCAGTTTTAAAAGAGCAGGTGGCATGAGATGGGACCTAACTTTCTCAGTCACAGACTCTGAGGCAGCATTCAAAACTCCCATTGTTCTAGGCACATTTTGCGACAAGGGAATTTCAGTAAAGCGAGCAGTGTCTGAACTCTGGGTGCAGGACTGAGCCTAAAATTCCAGATTAAAGCTGCAGAGTGAAAGGAAAGGAGGACCTTTTTCTGCCTCCCCACTTCCAGCTACTCTCTGAAGACTGGAGAAGAGACCCTCAGCTATGTGTTCTTGTTATTAAAAAAATTAGCTTTGTACACAACTACGTATTCTTGTTATTAAAAAAGTGCATCTAGACACTCCATTGCGGTGCCCATAACCTAGGATTAAGGTGCCATTTAGCTCCTAGCTTTCATATCTCAGTTTCTAACACTGCTCTGAGGCCAATGCCTGCCAGGGCACTAGACAATACTGAGCTTGATGGACTCATAGTCTAACCTGGTATAAAGTTGCTATAACCCCCAGTAAGAAACCCCCCAGTATAACCCTCCCAGTAAGGAAGCCATGGGCAGACCTGAAGGGTGTGTTTCCTGCCCCAACCTACCCCCATCAGGCTATAGGAGAGGAAGAGAGATGGTGCCCTACAGGTGGAACTCCTTGCCCCAAGAGACTACTTTATCCTCCGCCAGGAACGCCAAGTATGGAGGGGCTCAGAGTGCCTGAGCACCCACAACACAGGACCCCCAAGCAACTTCCAAGGTCTTATGAGGCCTCGAACAGTATCTCTGAGGCCTCGAAGATGCTTTCCAAGACCTGGAGAGGCCTCAGAAAGCATCTACGAGGCCTCGGAGATAGTGTCCAAGGCCTTCCGAGACCTCCAAACCAGACTTCCGGTGCCTCCGGAAACCAGGTTCCGAGGCTGGGGGGCATGCATGATGTCATGCCGTCACATTACAACGTGACGTCATTACATCACGCATGCTGGGTACCCATAACCTGGGGCCCAAGTTGGCTCCCCTGTCCTTTTTCAACAAGCATTTCTGTTTAATGTGTTGATTGATTGATTGATTGATTGATTGATTAATGATGCTAAACTTTCATGTTCTTGTATGGTGGGCTCATTGTTTATAGGTTTGCTTTTAAAATTTTAAGTTGCCTTTGTAGAAGGGGAAAGGAAATTATACATCTCCCAGCAGATGCAGCCATACTGAGCAGGATTTAACACCCCTCTCCGCTGCTCATCAGCTGGTAAGTGAGGGTAAAATCCTGCGGCTTTGCCTGTGTGCACCAGTCCACTGTAGGGACCTGATGCACACAGCCAATGCAGAATCTGATTAGCAAGTGTGGGCCAATTTGACTCCTTGGTGTGCCAAGATCAGTGCACAGGCCAGAAATTCTCCACTCCCATTTCATACAATAAATAACTAAATAACAGAGTAAATGGGGGTGGGGGATCCAGATTGGGACCTTGGCTGGGGGTGGGGGCTTTAATCCAGCTTCCCTGTTGTTCTGCCTCCCAACACCACAGTACTGATTGAGGTCCCTCTTGCTCACCAATAACACTTAAAACAAGAAGAAGCCATTCATACAATTGCTAATTGCAGAGTGCCGTGTCTTGTTTGGCCCCCAGTCAGCCACACACCTCATTCATTAACCTGCCTTCCACCTTGATGGGAAGCACTGAGCACAAAAGGGGGCTGATAATTACCAGAACAAACAATTTCTGTCCCACTTGATTTGCTGCGAAAAGCATTAAAATGAAACCAGATTTTTTTTGGGGGGGGGGGGTGGTTTGCCCATCAAAGCCTGAGCCGCAGAAGGAATAAAATATAAAAAGCTGGAAAAATTTACCCATGATATTAAGCAAATAATCACTGGAAGGAGTTGTTCGACTAGATAATATAAACGCTGCACAGCAAAAACTTCCCCTGCTCTTCATTTCTATCGGGTGTAATTAACAATAAATCATACTGAGGGTTACAGCACCCTGTTATTACATAAATAAAACACTAGCAAAGAAGCTTGTCAGGACTGATTTATGTGAAGTGCTGCTCTGAAGTTTATTGCATTTCCATAATAAGAAATCATAGAGCATATCAATTTTTTACCATTAATCTTTGGGGCTGCATATTATCATTTCTGAAGGCGCAGGAGCACACCCCCTTGGTACAACATGAGCCGCTTGCCAGTGACTCAGAGGACTGATCCACAACCCACAAAGAGGAAAGGAAGGCGGGCCAAGCCAGCAAAGGGTTGCCTCGCTGCTGTCGGGCTTTGCCAAGCGCCACCCCAGACCTGCTCAGCTCTGAGCCCAGGAAAGCCAAGCAATGTAGGGGCAAGTAACACACATAATCCTCCTGAATCATGGCTAGTGTTAGTACTAATCGTAGCCCTGTGACCTGGAGCATCTCCTAGCAAGCGATGTCATCTTGTGTCCCTTACAGCTATTCCATAAAGTAGAAAAGGGACCAAGACTGCATATAAGCAGGTGCAGAATGCTGTGGCTAGACTGCTGATAGGGGCTGATGGTTTGTGACACCTGCTAAAACATATGCCCTGGCTGCCCATATCCTTCTGGACCAAGAACCAACTGAACTCTTATAGTCCAGCTCATTCACTGTTTGTTGCCCCCCCGCTCCACGTCAGAGAGGCCTAACTGCCTTCACCAGAAGTCCGGCATTTAGTACCACTGTCCCTTTGCCGTGGGACACTCTTCCAAGTGGTGATTTGGCAGGCACCCTCACTTTTGACTTCCAAGCATCTCTTGATCAATCATTTATGCTGAAAAGCCCGTGGAGCAGTCTAAAATGCCACTTAAGAAGCCAGGCATTTCAAATATTGCTTTCAACCATTCTATTTCTACGGCACCTTTCTAAAGTTAAAGCCATGCTCAAAGGAGACTCACAACGTATTAAAAAATTACACTGCTACAAACGTAGCAAAATTAGTCATAAACAGTAAGCAAGACATCAAAAAGTACACAACTGAATTGAACAATTTTTGCATAAATCATAAAGATACAAAAAAAATTATTTGAAGTACTGGTTGTTGTTTTCATTACTATCTATCTACACCCACTTTTCATTTTTCATAATCCTTTTACAGATGACTTGTCTATTTTGTTTTTATAGTACACGCACACAATAATAATAAAAAGGAGTTCAGCCTCCAGTGATACTGCTGCAGAAATTTATCAAAAGCAAAATTCAGGCTGAATTCAGCTGCAAAAAACAGCTCTAAAAATCCTGCCAGCATTATCAAAACTTGTCGTGCTGCTATCTTCTCTTAAAAAACACACACAAAGGTATTCCACAAATCCCCTGCTCTTATTTGGGCCTTGCAGGGGCCACCATCCAGATTACCACTCAGATCTCAATACCTGCTCAGCTCTAGTGATATTCAGTACCTACCATTGTGATGCACAGGCACTGCTGGGCCCCTACTGTGCTTCTCACAAATCTACAGCAGACAAATCCAGCAAGCAAGAAAGAAAGTGGTGCTCTATATTATTTATGTGGAAGAGAATTATGCACTGTGGCTACCTGTCGTTGAAAACGTCAGCACAAAGGTAGAGTGTCTGGCTTGTGAACCACAAAACCTCCAAGTCAACTCTCTTACCTAAGTCACTAAAATGAGCTTCAGGGAAGATGCTCCTCTCTCCACATCAACACTGGCACAAAACACTTTGCTGCCTGGAGAAGAGTCCAAGCTGCACCCCTCCCTGCTGAACACTTCAGGTCTTGACGTATTCCCTGCCCTCCCAAGCTACAGTACCACCTCAATAAAGTTGATTCACCCTGCCGTATGGCAGGGTACTTTTGCTGGCTCTTCTCAATCTCAGCTACCCCATCTGCAATATGGCAATTATTATTATTATTATTATTATTATTGATTTTTTTTAATTTTATTTTTTTGGGAACGCCCTTCAGTTGCGTTATCAAGCTGGAGCCTTCTCTACAGTCTTTTGGGCACCTTCACAGCAGGTGAGATAGGCAGCAGGGCTCGTTTCATCAGCTCTGCTGGCGGCCCACCTTCATCACTCACCTCCTGTCCCCTGAACTGTGCCACCTGGTCATTATAAGAACAGCAATTTAAGAATTGGTGGTCTGTGTTTTTCCCTCCCTGTTGCTTTACCCTTGTGTGTCATGTTTCCCTCCTCAAGATTGTATTCCTATGCATACAGACTGTTTTGTTTTAACTGATTGTATGTAAGCCACCCTGGGAGCCTTTTTGGCTGAAAGGCAAGGTTCTAATGCTCTAAATAAAAATAAATTCAATAAGCCTTCTAAAATCTTTACCCAGTCGGTACCAGTATTGGACTTGAAGTTTTTTTTATGCATGCACTGTTGTTCTTTTAAAGTGTTTTTATATTTATAATTGTTTCTTTAAAACAAAACATGTTTAATTCTGCAGTTGTTCTGTTTCCAGGAAGGTAGCTATGTTATTGAACAGCATTGAGGATCTTAAAGACAAACAAATGTAACGAGCTTTTACGGACTGGAGTCCACTTTATCCGATGAATTTAGTCTTATCCTGAGTCATCACAGAGTGGTGGTGTAGACAAGTTGTATACAGGGTGTGGTGGTAGAATATTCAACAGTGAGGTCAGTAGGAAAGGAAACACATTAAATGAATCCTATTAAAAGTGAGCTGGGGGAAGAGAGCCCTATTCCACTAGTGGGAGCCCTTGCACTGGCTTTCACTGGTGCACCATGTTAGTTGCACAGGTGAGTCCACATATTTATGTATTTGGATTTTCCCTACCAGGAGCTGTGGCTACCAAATGGCCCACCAATGGAAGTAATAAAGACGATTCCTGCACAAGCAACATCAAGCTTCCAGACTGCAATGGGATTAGAAATGTAATTAGAAAAAGAGTGGGTAGCAGGGAGAGGTTAGGATATGAACACCCAGTCTCTGTGGCACTGTAGCTGAGGCCATGGTAAAAAGTTGAATTCACAAAGCTCTTTGGTGATTAGCAGGTCTTCCTGCAGAAATCACAGCTTCTATCTGAGAAATGATGGAGCAAGCTAAAAACTGGAAAACTCACAGAAGCAGATGGCATCCCATCCCAAGTGAGAGCTAAGGAAATGTAAGTGCAAAATCACAGAGAAACTGAGGTCAATGTACTGTGTTGTGCCTAAAAAGGAACAACAACAAAAAGTCCAATAAAAGCCCAAAACTGCAGGGGCGCAGTGTGTTCAGTCAAAAGAAGTACATTTAGCTTGTGGATTTGGGTTCAAGTCCCACTTTTTCCCAATTGTGAAAAACCATCAAGTGGTCTGGTATTGGGGCTGGGGAAGACCCTGCTTGAGGCTTTAAGAAAGCTGCTACTACTCAAGGTTGATCCGCCTTCATCAGCCTAGCATCCTCTAGCTGTTTTGCACTTCAATTCCCATCATCTGCAGCTGGAGGGCACCAGATTGGGGAAGATTGGGGTAGAGTAGACAATATGCTGCTGTATACAGCCAGTCCCATGACCCACCATTCAAAGATGGAAAGGCAAACCAGAAAGATGATTCTCACGTTTTGGAAGGCACTGGGGCAAGGGGGGCAGGCCTTAAGATGACAAAGACCCATGGAGTAACCCAAAGTTGATGGGGGGGGGGGAGAGACAGCAAACTATTTCAAGATTAGTGCAAAGTTAATGGCACAACAGCAGGAGACTTACTGTGTTGAGTGCGTTGAGAGTAGTGTCATCGCGGGAGGCTGCGACACACCCGTCTTCCGTGGATCCTCCGTCGCACATCCCTGCAAAAGCTGCCATGCTCCTTGAAAGGACAGAAAAAGAACTGTTATTACGTTTGTCTAAAAAATGAAAAGAGTATTCAAAAAAGAAAAGCTGTAACTCATTGGGAGAGCAACTGCCTTGGCATGGAGAAGGTTCCAGCTGCAATCCCCATCATCTCCAGTTGGGCTGTGAGAGACTCCCTGACAGCGAGTGTGGATAATTCTGAGCTAGATGGACCAACGGCCTGACTCAGAATAAGGCAGTTCCCTATGCTTCTAAAAGTCTGCTGACAACAGTGCTCAGTTTTTGCAGGAGTTGCAGCTGAGCAAATTAAAATTTATACTACACCACAAGATTGGGAGATTTATCCCGAGCGCAAGATGTGGAATCCTTTGTGCATGCAGGAATTTAGACCTCAATCTCTGAGCAGGATGCTGCTGCCTGAAGCAGCAACTCCCCACTGCAGGGAAGAGGGAGATGTGTTTGCTTCACGTTACCGTGCTGCCCTCAGGTACATGAGCAGGTCGCAGTCATTGACCCCAGGCATCCACACAAGCTCCTCGTGCTGCGTCACTGTGTCACTGTCTCCGGAAGGGAACGGCTGCAGCTCTGGGAGTTTGGCCTTGAGGGGAAAAAATTCAAGAGGCAGAAGCAAGAGGATGCTTGTTAGCACACATGCAGAGACACTGGATTGTATTTCCAAGCTCTACCAAACATTTTATAAAGCAAGCAGAAATGGACATGTAAAATACTCGCCCCTAGTGTGAAAAACAGCCTCTAGGTGACCAAATGAAGGTGGCTTTTTTGTGTGTGTGTTTTTGGAATGGGGCATTGTGCTTGTTTCCCACCCTTTCCACCATGCCCATTTCACAGCTGAGGAAAAGGAAGGTCATTTGCTTGATCGCTATCTCCCATAGCAGAGGTGAAGCCGAATTACATAGCCTCCATGAAGACATATAGTGCTTTGCCAAAAATATCCTCTTCCTCTGTCTTGACCCCTGCAGTCCCATATCCAGTGCTGGATTTACATATAAGCTAAACAAGCTATAGCTTAAGGCCTCACTCTCTTGCCCCCCCCCAAAAAAATGTAAAGAAAAAAACCTGGATGTACATTTCCAAAATATAAGATAAAAAACAAATAAAATAAAACCTACATACAGCAACAGTGTTTTGTGTTGTGTAGGCTCCTATTTGTTATGTGCAAATGGCTTTAGATACCTATTAGGTCCATAATATATAATTAGATAGATAGATAGATAGACAGATAGATAGATTGATAGCATATATTCAACACAAAAAACAGCGGCAATTTGTTGACAAAGGACAGCTGGACATATAAAGGGCCCCATTACCTTCAGTAGCTTAGGGCCTCATCAAACCTAAATCTGGCCCTGTTCATATCCCTACATTCACTGCATCTTGGACCTGGAGATAACGGGACAACCCCCCCCCCCCCAACTGACCCCACAGGCATTTCCAGAGTGTGAGAATGTGCTGTGGCATGAAGGCACACTGTGCGCTTGCTGCAGGATTCAATTAGCAGCCTTGATCATTGACAGCAACGGTTGCAAGACAGTAAAAAGCTTTTCAAGCCTGTAATTACCTCTCACGGTTACAATGCAAAGCACATCTGAAAGGCTGTATTTTATATAGATATAGATACATATAGATACATCTAACCAGTAATTACATGCCACAGGTTCGGAAGACATTCTAGCACTCCACTTGTATTTTCCTCTGGTCTTTTTCTCCAGAGGGAAGAAAATGATGCATCAAACTCCACCACTGGTATGTTATAAAGTGGCTGTAACTTGCATCAAGAGGGATTGGAAGTAAATGGGCATGCTCCGTCGCTTTAATGTATGCCTGCAAAGGCCAAAAAAGGACCTGAAAATAGACATATTTATCTACCTTCCTGAAATAGTGCCAGCAGAACAAGAAGCTGTGAAAGCAACCCAAGAATACCAGTAAAAGGAGGAGGTGAAGAACAGAAAACCAGTCCTCCTTCATCTGTAGTGATCAATGTGGAAAAGCAACACTATCACAGTGCAAGTATCCCTTTAGAGCAGTCTTCCAAGTCAGTCTACCAAAAGTTATTTGTCTCCCCTGCCTCAGCACACAAATACACACAAAATACTAGCCTACCTTTCTATAAAAATTATCGTTAGCAAACTGTAGCCTGAAAGCAGGGAGCTAATGTTTGAAAAACTTTCCTGGCTAGTCACCTGGAGTCGATAATTAACTTGCCATAGGTGAGTGAATTATTTCCAAGCCAGCTTTATAATGCAACAGGTTGGGACAGTCCAAAAATGCAACCAACTCTGTTTAAATCTAGGGGTTGGGTTCAAGTTCCTCGTCACACAAATATAAAAGTAGCCCACCTGGATCAGGCCAAAGGTCCGTCTAATCCAGCATTTGTTTACAACAGTGGCCAACCAGATGCCTCTGAGAGGACCCCAAGCAAGGAATGAAGGCAGCAGCCCTCCTGTGCTCTTTTCTTTGCTTCCCCCAAGCAACTAGGATTAAAAGATATACTGCTTCTGAATATGGAGTCTCCAGATAGCTATCATGGCTAATGGATGCTGACAGACCCCATCCTAGATGAATGTGTCTGATATGCCACCTCCCAAGATGAAATCATCCTGTAGAGGTATGTATATTCAGAAATAAGGCAATTTCTGCTAGACTGCTGGGTTTGTTTGGTTGTTATATACAGGGTGGAACCCAATGTTGGGCTAAATGAATTTTCTGTCAGCACAAGAATTCCTGCTTCTGCAACAGAACATTCTTCCCTGTCTCCTTCCTCCCCTCTGTATTATCCTAAATCTGTTCCAGTTTTCCCAGGTCTCTGGAGCAGATTTGGGGAGGGGGAGGGAGTCCCATTGTGCAAGGAGAAATCCTTGCATCGATGGGATAGGTTAGTTGAATACCACCCAAAGAGCCCCAATGTATCAGTTTTGCCCAACCTTTCCTTCAAGGAGCTCAAGAAGGTGTAAACGGTTCCCACACTTTTCCATTTTATCCTCATAACAACCCTGTGAGGTAGGTTAGGCCAAGAGACAGTGACTGTCCCAAGGCTACCCAGTGAGCTTTATGGCTGAGCAGGGACTAGAACTCTGGGCTCCCAGGTCTTAGTCCAACACTATAACCATTACACCACACTGGGTCTCTTTTTATGTACAATTATGCTGGAATTTGGGAGGGACCACAGTTGAGTGGTGGGGTGACTGCATGCAGAAGGTACCTTATTCAATCTCTAGTTATAAAGGGTCAGGTGACAGGCATGATAGACAATACCTCTCCCTGCCCAAGAAAGTCACCAACCGTTACAGTAAGCTATCCCTGAGCTAGAAGTCTGAATTGTCTGAAATGTTTGTAAGGCAACTTCCTAACATCTGGCTAACAGGTGGCTAAAGGTAGTTAAACCTGTATTATCTTTTTGCATGGACACACCTGCACATCCGTAGCTGGAGAGCTCTGGCAGTCCCCAGTACACTTCATCACACTTTACTGCCCATGAGCAAAATGGAAGAGATTACAATTTTAAACAACCTTATTTGGGCAGGAAAATTCCTACAAATATCAGCAACACCTCAGGGATATACTTGATCATTCTGCAGCATTGTCTGTGGCATTATGAGCATTTAAAACTCTCCCACACACATAAAACACAGGAGAAGAGAGAGAGAGAGAGAGAGAGAGAGAGAGAGAGAGAGAAAGATGCACCAAAGTGGTCTCTCCAATCCTGCCCTTAATGGGACTGAAAAGCAAAGTGTGAGAAAGACAAGATTCCAACATGAGAGGTACACCGGCATATACAGATGTGAAAAGGGTACCTTGGCACGCACCCTCGAGGCCCTCATTCAAACTGCTATTTAATAAAAATTAAGCCGTTTTACACTGAGAGAAGGGATTATTCTGCTCGGCAAGGAAGCTTTCAAATAAGGCACTCAAGGGAGCGAGTCCCAGAAGGCTTACCGTGCAGAGCACGCAACAACCTAAGCCCTGCAGGGCTGCTTTTTTGAAGAAAGGAAAAGGAAACAAAAAGACTGCTTGCCTCCAGGGGATGCTATAGGATTTGAAGAGACTAGTGGTAAAAGAGGGGAAACGGTGACATGATAAATACCACTTGGCACTTATATAATGTGTTTGGGTGTTCATACAACAACCTTGCAGGGTGGGTCAGTAGTATTATCACCACATGGCAACAGAGGGGACGTCTGAACCTTTGTGGTTTGCTTAAGGACAACTAGATGCTATCCACACCACACATTTAAAGCACATGGCTTTCCACAAAGAATCCTGGGAACTGTATTTTTTTTTAAGGGTGCTGGAAATAATACCTCTCTGAGAGCTACTGTTCCTATGGTTCACTGGGTGGGGTGGAATGATGAGCAATGTGAGCCTAGTGAATTCATAGCAGAGGTGACATTTGAGCCAGGGGCCTCCGGGTCCAGAACGCATTCTCTTAAGACACCACGCCACACACGGTCCTGTCAGTGACTGAGCGGCTGCTTTCAACACAAGTGAGGGAAGACCCTTCCCCTCCCAAGATCACTCTGTGCTTTCTAGTGGGCTCAAGGCACAGGCAGCTAGGATGAGTAATAGCTCTTACAGTGTTCACTGCCTTGATAGTGTGTTTGTCTGTGCGGATGATATAGAAATATTTTCAAATAAATAAATGTTTGTGGGCCAGTGGTCACTGTTGGTCTGTATGGGCAGAAGGGTTGTAGACCCTTAACTGATGCAGTGTCACAGAACGCATGGGCAGCCCTGGATCAAGATGCACTTCAAACACAAAGATCTGTGAGCATCCTGACATGGCGTCAACCTCCCTCTTCGACTGCAGCATGCTTAGGGGGATGTAGATGACACCTTGAGATTTGCAGATCGGAGATGGCCAGAAAGAGACAGTTCAGTCACTTGATGTTCCCATTATGTAAGGAAGTCTTACCTGATGACTAGGCCCAACCCGGATTTCACCCTGTGTGCTGTTCAACCGCCTGCAATGGAAAGATACAGAACCACCAGTGAGTAAGGGGAACCAAGTGGTACAACGCACACCCTCCCTGTACTGGGTGAGCATGTACAGCCACTGCTTTGAGAGCACAACTGGGAATAAAACCACAGAATGTCTGGTTAGTCTTTAATGCCATTTCAAAACGGTGCAGGGAAAAATCCCTCCAGCAAGACTCCAGAGCAGTCTTTGCTATTTTGACTATAACTCCCATCATCCCAGACCAGAATGGGTGGGGTGGGGTGGGGAGAAGAGTTTTAAGTTCAGGACATCTGGAGGGCAGCAGGTTCGTGAAGTCGGCTCTGGAGGCTATTTTCCCCATCTGCTAAGAATGGAATTTTAAGATGGAAACTTGGTGCACCCCAAAACCAAAAACAATGTTAAAACCAAGTCATTTGATCAGCAACAGCATGTGAAGCAGCCCTTTGCAAAATGTGAGGAATGACACACGGTGACATGGTGCCTCAGCTGCTCCCTGTTCAGCCTTCGCCTAATGGGAAAAGCCTTTTAAAAAGAAACTGAGGCTGTGTCTGCTTACAGCTTGCATGAATCAAGAACCTTCCCCAGCACCACACACACACGCACACACATATATCCTGGTTGCATTGTTCATTTCAGAAAGACACCCTAGGGTGAAGGCAGAGAACGTGCGTGCCCAATCTGAAATGTCAGTGCCCAAAAAGCACGGGGGCGGAAATTGTGGTGGCAAAAGGGATCTGATTCAGCCCCCACCTTTGTTTGTTTAATGTTTCATCCAAAGGATGTCTCCAGCAAGAGGCTGCCATCTAGCTGCACGCAGAGAATGCCACTCTATTTTAACTCCAATTCTGGCCTCCAGCAGCAGTTCTTAGCCCATTGGGCCCTTCTGGCTCCTTTGCTCAGCATGGGACTCACCACTAACATCTAATAGGCACACCTAGGAAAGCCTTGGGCTGCAGATTTCTTGGACACCTTAACTTGCAAGACTAGGTATTTTAGGGTTTTGCTCTCAGCTTTGGCACTGTGAGGTCTGCTGCTTCTTTCTTTTCTTTTCTTTTTTAACTGTGGCCCTGAAATAAAATTCCTGAGGGTTGGACCTTTGCTAACTAAGCTTAGTGCTAAGCTGTCAACCTTTATTTTGGGGGAAATGCCAAGAGCGTGGGTACCAGACATTTATACTCTTATGGTTGGGAGGCAGCATCTTTGGCAGTAAGTGTTTTCCTTTACATTTTCTTTTCCAAAACAAGTACAATAACATTTCTTTTTTAATTAAATGAAAGCTAAGGTTTTATTTGGGATGAGGGTGGCGCTGTGGGTTAAACCACAGAGCCTAGGACTTGCCGATCAGAAGATCGGTGGTTCGAATCCCTGTGCCGGAGTGAGCTCCCGTTGCTCGGTCCCTGCTCCTGCCAACCTAGCAGTTTGAAAGCACGTCAAAGTGCAAGTAGATAAATAGGTAGCGCTCTGGCGGGAAGGTAAACGGCGTTTCCGTGCGCTGCTCTGGTTCACCAGAAGCGGCTTAGTCATGCTGGCCACATGACCCAGAAGCTGTACGCCAGCTCCCTCGGCTAATAAAGCAGTCCCCTTTACCTTTTAAGGTTTTATTTACTTAGGGTGAATTTATCCCACACTTTTCCTCCAACGCTCAGAATAGCATGCAACAACCCAGTAAGTCAGCAGAAAACCATGGAACAGACTCAAGCCATATGTAGTGAGCTTCGTGACTGAGTACTGATTTGAACACAGGTCTCCCTGCCACCCATCTGACACATCATCCATAACACCAGCTCTGGGTCAAAGGAGGTTTTAAAGAAAGCATTGTCCACACCTCAGGGCTTACATGGATTGCTACTTATGCCAAGAAAGTTTGCTTCCTCCAGAAGACTTGAGGCCCAACATGAAAGGTCAGCAACTTCCAGGTTTATTACAGCTACTTCTAGGTAGGTTGGGATGGCAAGCTATTTCTCAGGGGCCCACAAATAATTGTTACTGATCTCTGAGCAGCCTGCTTCCATCCTGCTTATTTTAAGAATCTTGTAACATTAAGAATCTGCTGCCCAAGTTTGCTTGTTTTCCTCTACTCTCCCCCAAATCCTTTTTTCCTTTTGTATCATGTCTTTTTACACTGCAAAGCCTGAGAGCAGGAATCACGTTGCTTTCAGCTGATACGTCAGTCGCTCTGAGGACCTCTCCAGCTGAGGAAGATAATCGCTTTCAATCAATGCTTTGCTGATTGATCAGCCATGAACCAACATTCCCTAAAACAGGTCCCTGGAATCAGCTGTGGGGAAACTTATAGTCAAGAGCAGAGGTAGGCAACCTAAGGCGTGTGGGCCAGATGCAGCCCAATTGCCTTCTCAATCCAGCCCACGGATGGTCCGGGAATCAGTGTGTTTTTACATGAATAGAATGTGTCCTTTTATTTAAAATGCATCTCTGGGTTATTTGTGGGGCATAGGAATTCGTTCATTCCCCCCATTCATATAGTCTGGCCCACCACATGGTCTGAGGGATGGTGGACCGGCCCACAGCTGAAAAAGGTTGCGGACCCCTGGCCAAGAGCAGGTTACCTGAGAATCTAGCTTTGTCCCTTATACACCCGGTAGGGCTCTGTGGTCAAGCTTCTCCTGTGAGTTCCAAAGGTCTCAAAAGCCTGCTCTGCAGTAACTCAGAGTAGGGCTTTTAGTGTGGCTGCCCTGTTCTGTGGAACAGCATCTCCGTTGAGATATTTTCCAGAACAACTGGAGGCATTTTTGTTCTAGGAGGCTTCCCCAGCTGAATGAACAGGTCTCTGCCATGCGTGTCTCCTTTAATTTATTTTTAATTAATTTGCTATTATGTTCTCTCCTGTTTTTAACTTTTTTAAGCTTTTTATTATTATTTTGCATACAGTACCTTAATACATATATGTGGAAGGTGTTGTAATAATAATTAACTATAATAGGAGATGACATTCAAGCAGGTGAATAAAATTTAGCAACCTACAAAAGAAAAGAAAGATTCTCTAGATTGCTGTGGGCTGCCAGTGGAGAAGCAGATTGCTTGGGTTCGATGCTGGGAAAGATGGAGTGCTCTGTTCTACCTGCAACATCACCTTTATTCGCCTACATGCAATTCCCGGTTGCCAGTGGCCACCAGGCTAGTGGTTAAATACCAGCCTGAAGAAACCCTAGCCAACCATACATAATCATATGCACTTTGAAGGTCAACCTGAATTTATCTGACCTAATTTTCCCCTTAAGGACATGTATGCATGTTACAACATACCTAGATGCTCACTGCATACACAGAATCTATTTCAAACCGGCAACATCCTGCAGCTGGAATATGCCACTGTATTGTCTTCTCCCTCTATGGCGTTCACAGCGAGACAAGGAAAGATGAAGCGCACTTTTATTATGTAAAGGGAGGGGAAATGCATGAATAGGAATCAATGCTCGCCGAGTTGCAAAATACAGGCGGCTCTGTGTAATCTTTTCTGCAATCCCAGCTCTTTTTATTCCCACAGTTGGGTTTATAGTGAGAAAAACAAGCCACTAAACCCATCCCTTTATTCCAACACCTTTCTCTACAATGGCTCCCTGCCCAGAAAGAGGTATAGCAAAAAGACGCTGTGTGGTCTTCATAAGAACACTCTGAACAGAAAGAGGCAGGCAGGCAGGCAGGCAGCCGGGGATGCGTTCTGGCCCCCAGGCTCAGCAGATTCAGACAGAAGCTCTGCTGCTGCTCAACTCTTTTCAAAAGATGCATCCAAACCCCTACCACAGGGTTGATATTGACACACACGCACCCCAGGTCGATGGGACTGCACATGGGGTGAAAAAAGACCTAGGGGTTGAAAGGGGGTTAAAAAAAAAAGAGTCTGAGGTGGAAAAGACGTTTACAAGGTATGCCGCAAATATTTTTTTAGAATTACAAAACAGTAAGCCTCGGAAATAAAAAGTGTGGGCATGTACAGGGTGCACCTCCCTTGCCAATGAGGAGCCTTTGTAGTTAATAAGATGATTTCATGATACAAGAGTATCCTCTCCTGCACTTTTTATGTTTTACAATTCCTAGCAATGGCAACTGATTGGTGATGATTAAATGCTGACATATATTTTGATATTCCTTGACTTGATTTCATTTATACACCTAAGAATTTGGGCTGGGGCCTTCACAACTTATGAGAGGGGTATCAATGAACTCAGAAGTTTGAGAAACCCTGCCCTGGTATAAGAGGCTATATCCCAACACAGAGACGGCTCCTGCACATTTCTGGAGCGAACCCTCCACATACACAAGGAGACTCTATAGCGAGACGGGCCAACTTCTCATACCAAGTGGGCTGCACATTGCCTTGTTGCATGTGTGCAAGGGGTGGGGCAGGGTGGGGGCGTCAAACGTTGCCGCATGCGGTCCGGGGGCAGCGTGTTGGACCACCCTGTCCTAAAGGGTATTTCTGTGTGTTGAGCAGCCCAGCCTTGTGGCTCCCCAAGAGGGAAGATTATAAATGACAGACAGACGGGCTTTTCAGTGGGGATGAGGAGAAACTGAGGTGAGGATGGGGGAGACATGATGGAGAGAGGTGGGAAACCTATGGCCCTAAACAGATATTGCAGGACTACAACTCCCATCATCCCTGACCATTGGGCATGCTGCCCAGGGCTAATGGGAGCGGGAATCCAACAAACACCTGGGAAGGGCATGCACCCAGGCATCCCATCCCTGGGGTAAAGACTTAAGATCCACGATAGGCTTAAAAGATTGCACTTCCTCTTGGAGTGCATAGCTAATTGATGGCATTCTATGCTGCGAGATCTAGCAACGGGCTGCTGGCTTGGCCAGCTTTAAATAGGAAGACAAATTCACAGAAGTCAAGTCAAGCAGTGCTTCCTAGACGTCCTGGTACTGCATGCTACTGAATGCAAATTGCTGGGAAGCAACTGTGCGAGAGAGCTCTTGCCTACATAGCCAGGGCTGAGGGTTTGCCAGAGGCATCTGGGTAGACTACTGTGAGGAGCAGGCGACTAGACCCAGATGGACCTTTGGTCTGATGCAGCCCATGCATGCTCAGATGCATAAATTCCATCATCACAGAGCCATCATTCTATGCGAATCTGGTGCCCTCAGGATCTTTTCCTGGACTCCAACTCCCACCAGCCTGTGCTGGGCTAGGGGGTGATGGGAGTTGCAGTCCAAAACCTCTGGCGGACACCAGGGTTGGCAAAGGCCGGAACACTTATTAGAATAGCTTCAGTGGATCAGAATCTCCACCTGCTTTTCCCAAGGTTTTCAAAGGCTGCATCATCCCCTGCTTGGCTACTGTGGAGTGGTCCTCGTTCCATATACTGCTTCTCTGGACAAGTGCAGACTGTCACTTTGCAGAGGTTTTTATTTTACTATCTCTAGGCACACACATACAAGCATCGAGAAGGAGCAGGAAGATCAGCTAACTGCCAGAGGCATTTTTTAAAAAACCAAAATACACCACACATCTCAACCTACAAATCTCCAACACTGCTGCCTCCAGATATTGCCTGGATCACTTCGGATTTTGCCCTCCTTTACTCTGCACATCCCTCCCTCCTAGCTCTGTTTAAATATGAGAAAGGGAAGAATGCAGTTAAGAAGCATAGGGCTTTTTTGTGGAGGGAAGCTTCTGGGCTACTCCAAACTTTGAAAGAAGTATGCATTTACCCTTGTGCGCGCGCACACACACACACACACACACACGGATAAAAAGACACAGTTGATTAAAAAAACTATGTTAAGGTCAATGAGTAAATGCAACAATAATGGGGGGGGGAGTGTTGGGCTGTTTATTCCATGGGATTGGGGGGGTGGGGAAGGGATAAGGTTGGAAGCGGGGAAGGAGGGGGGAGGATGATGAGAGGAGCAAAGGAGCCAGCACAGTGTATGAAATCTGACACCAAAGGAAAGCAATGTAACAAAAGTGGTATCCATAGCAACAACAACTTAATATTTCAGTCCCTCTTCAGCTGCAGCGGATTAAATATAATGACAAGATGTTCCCCCTTTGAAAAGTAACCTGTTGCCATGGAAACGCTGTAGTCTCTTGAATAAACAGGGACTGGACAGAAAGGAACGGGAGGCCTGCAAATGAATATCAAAAAGGAAGGGACTCTTCCCCCCACCGCCACCCACACCCACCCCACCCCATCCCAGGGTGCACTGGAGCCCTCTAATCCTCAGGCAGATAAGTGGGGGGTGTTGGCTACGAGACAAGAGAACTGCCCTTTCTGGCTTCAAAGCAAGGTGGGAATCAACGTGGGGGTCCCGGCAAGTGGGAGAGAGAAGAAAGTAAGACTGATAGGAGGGCTGGACAATTAGCTTATATTTCCCTTGCAGGAGCTCAAATAGGAGCATAGGAAGCTGCCCTATACTGAGTCAGACCAATGTTCCATCTAGCTCAGCACTGTCTACACTGGCTGGCAGCAGCTCTCCGGGGTTCCAGGCAGAGCTCTTCCGCAGCCTAAAATGGAGATGTTGGGGACTGAACCTTCTGCATGCAAAGCAGTTGCTCTGCCACTGAGCTACAGCACGTCCTCCAGATCCCCACCTTGTATGGGGACATTGCGACAGGCGCCCAACACATTAGTAAAAGGGGCAACTTCAAGCACAGTATGTTTTAAAGGAGAAAGAAAAGAGCCTCCTGCACCTCTGACTTTGGCAATCCTATCCACTAAATCCCACCACCACCTGAATAATGTACAGAGTTCCTAAAACCCTTCCCAGTTTCTAGAGCTTTGGCAAAACCTTTATGCGGTTTCATGACCATGGAGCAGCTTGCTCCTGTGTGCTGCTGGAGACTGACTCATCTTCACGGTCATGAGCAAGTGATCACCTGCAGCCTACTCAACAAGGCTGGCAAATGGATAAAACTCTTTGTGTAACAGAAGCTACAGAAATAACCAAAGGGCTCCCCCAAAAGCCTTCGGACTAAGCCGTTAGGCTCAGCTGGTCGATGTTAGAGCACATGCTCTATGTATGGAGGGTTTCTGGGTTCTGTCCATGGCATCTCCTGCTCAAGCAGAGCTATGGAGGCCTCAACCTGCCTGTGGTTCCTGGAACAGATGGACTAAAAGGTGGGCTCAGTACAAGGCAGCTGCCCCAAGCTCATGTCTTCCAGACATTCTGTACAACACCACCCACGCAGGCTGGAGCTGATAGGAGTTGTAGACCAAATACATAGGACACATTCACACCCTACATTTTTAAGCACTGTGATATCACTTTAAGCAGTCTTGGTTTCCCACAAAGAACGATCTGCAGTTTGTCAAGGGTGCTGAGAATTGTTCGGAGACCACTGTTCCCCTCTCGCAGTGGTTTAACCATCAATCCCTTTCCCAGGGAACTCTGGGAATTATAGCTCTGGAAGAGGAATAGGGGTCTCCTGACAACTCTCAGCAACCTTAACAAACTACAGCTCCCAGGAGACAGCTTTGGGGGAAGCCATGCCTGCTTGAAGTGTTATCATAGTGCTTTGAATGTAGGGTGTGAATGCGATCAAGTTGTGGAAGCCTGCCTGAATTGTCTTCCTCCTCTCTTAATTCTTTCACACTTCCTACTGTGGATATTGCTAAATGGATTTCACTTTCAAAGATCAGCACCCAATTCTGTATGTGCATTTGTTTTGTTTTTAAAGCTAAATGTCATCTTCATAGCAACTTTGGGATGTAGGCTCTTTGGATATTGCTCTTGGTGCTGAAGGCTTGGAAGGATAGGAACATAAGTTATACTCATACTTCCCACCACCCTTCCTTCACAATTTAGACAGCGAGCAACTGCCTCAAGGGTGTGGGATGATATGGAGAGGAATGAGTGAAGCCATCAGCATTGCTCCTCAAGCCTCTCTGTTCCGGGCATATACTGCTGATTATGGGATGCTGAGGGCAAAGAACAGGAAGCTGCCACCTCCATCTTGCTCTGCTTATGAGCGTCCCCTGGAGTATCTGGCTGGTCAATCACAGAGGCAGAGCAGTAGATGAGATCCTTGGCCCGATCCATATTTTTTTGGGGGGGAGCATTAGCAAAGCTAACAGACACCACCTGGCAGTGGTTTGAGCGAACTACTGGTGGTCCAAGGAGATTGTACTTCCAACCAGCTAGGTCAAGAGGAGGGAGTGGGGTCTGAGCATCTGAAAGGTGGCTTTATCTTTTCAAGGTGAACAAGCCCTTGAGGACAGGGACAACATATGCGAAAGGGCCAGAGCTCAGTAGTAGAGTGCATGTTTTGCAGGCAAAGGGCTGCAAGTTCAGCCCCTGGTGTCTCCGGAAAAGGTTGTGAAGTACTCATGCATGAAACCCTGCAGGGCTGCTGCCGGTCAGTGTTGACAGTACTGAGCTAGATTGGACTAATGATCTGGCTTGATATAAGGCAGCTTTCTATGCTCCTATCTCTACCCCTTTCTATGTTCACATAACTTTCTTTCATTTGGGTTTTTGTTTGTTTTAGCATTAGGTGCTTAATCCTATTCCCTTAGCTTCTTGTTCTTTTTAACCTGCAATGGCCTCCAATAACTTCCCATTTGACAGATGGCAGAACAGAGGCTGAGAACGAGTAACATGCCCAGAGGAATGCCTGTATGCACAAAACTGAGCATTTGAAATATTACTATGGAATCAGGGCCAAAAATGCTTTCTATCTGTCCACATTTCAGCCCAACGGCTCAACTGTTCTAATAACTGGCCTACTGCCATTTATAGACTCCATTACATTGGGCCTTTCAAATATCCCTTTTTTGCTTCCTGGCACTGAATTGGAACTGATGTATGCAGCATTTGATTCTTCCAAGTAGATATGAAGCATAAATAGACACAACAATTTAAAAGGATCCTGACCCAAATCCTGTCCTAGAATATGATGGTGTGGTATAGAGGTTAAAGAGTCAAAACTAGGACCAGGAAGAAGTCAGTTCAAATCCCTGATCAGCTATGAAGCTTACTGGCTGACTTTGGGCAAGTCACTATCTCTCAGCCTCACAAGGTGAAGATAAAACAGAAGAGGATAACTGTGTGAGCCCTCCTTGCCATGGCTACAGCTTGTGGTTAACCTTCTATTTGGGGAAAGGTTGTATCTCATTGGCAGAATATCTTGCTTTGAGAGCAGAAGGTCCCATGTTCAATCCCTAGCATTTCCAGGTGGAGATGGGAGAGACTTCTGCCTGAAAGGATGTAGAGTCGCTGCCTGTCAGTGTACTGAGCTGGACAGACCAATGGCCTCAGTATGAGGCAGCTCTCTATGTCACTAAGAGAGAGCTAAAACACAAGCCTGGGTTCAGGTGTTACACTAAGCCAGGCCATGGTTTAGCTCGGCACGGAGGCAAAATGATCAGGAAGAAGGGGAGTGGCTGCACTAAGCCATGGTTTGGCACTAAGCATTGGTTGGCTTAACGTGCCATACAAACCAAAGCAATAAGATGTTAACGTAGCAAGAAGGCAACAACTATCCAACAACAGCATGTCAAATAATCCATGAGAAGTTTTTAAAATAACTCAAGGAACCCCTCCATTTTAGGATCCCAGCTTGCTCTTGTTTCTTATACGCATTGACTAGAGTGCTATATCCAAAGGAGACAAATACAAAGTATACTAGTTGTAGAACTGAAATTTTATTATTTTCTACCTATGTTATAATTACAAAGTTATAAACATTCCACATGCTTCCATGGACCAGAAACACTATCTCTCTTCTACACGAATCACCCTTTACTTGTACAACTTGTATCCAATGTTAAGTGTTACGAAGGAGCAGAGCCACTGAAATTAATAAACACATCTAACATGAGTCCATTAATTTTAATGGGTCTACTCTAAATAAAACCTAGCTGTATATAAACCCTCCTATTAGTGGTAGTGCTATCATTCTTGGAAAACTTTGATAACAATTTGTTTTATCTTTTTTTTTAATGCCAAATGCTTGGACAATACATTTTAAACTGGTGCCTAAAAAGCTAACAAAGCAGGCACCAAGCAAACATGCCAGGAAGGCATTTGAAATTCTGGATGCTGCCACCACTGCAAAGGCCCTATCCAGAGGAGCCATGCCTCAAAGGGTGGGACACCTGGCTTAGAATTAGAAGGAAGAGGAGACAATATTCCTTGAGTTGAGGCGGGGGAAATATTTATCAGGTTCTGTTAAAAAGGCTTGAGATTCTGAAGAACACCAGGTATAATGCTGAAGTATATCAAAGGTTCACAAGGATGCAACATACACAAACATAACTGGTTTCACCTCCCACTCTGTGGCAATTGCAAATATGTCCCACAATATGTAGTTCTGGAGGAACCCTAGAGGTTCACACCAGAGGATGAGGTGATGGCCACTAATTGAAATGGGACTCTTAAACAGATGATACAATTGCACAGAGCAGGGTCAGCCAATGCAATTTCCTCCAGCTGTTGTTGGATTCAAACTCCCATCATCCTCAGCCAGTGTGACCATGGTCAGGGATGACGGAAGCTACAGCAGCCGGAGGGCACCATGTTGGTGACTCCTGGCATAGAGGATAGACCCATTATTTACAAACATAATAGAATGAAAATAAAATGGCTGTGAGCCACAAAAGCTGAATGGAACTCTCATGGACAGAGACAGTCTACCTTTGAATACCAGGAGCTGACTGAGCTCAAAAACAACAAGTGGGAGGAGGTGACTGTCATGCTGTGGATGTCCAAAACATGCTGGAATAGATTGTTTCGGTCTAGTAACACAATAACCATATTAACAGGAAAAATACGAATATTAAATCCTCCAAAATGAAATACTTTCACTCACGGTACTTCTGAAGCAAATCCAAATAACAACTGCAAAAAGCCTAAATTACATAAGAGAAATTATGTTGTATAAAACTAAGACCCACTCAAAGAAGAACCAATGAAATTAATGGACATAACATTGTCATGTCCATTCATTCCCATGGGTCAACACTGGGTACTACCCACCAGCTATGAAAACTTCTAGTCCTCATGAATTTGGAACAAGCCTCCCCAACTGCCCTGTCTCCCCAGAGAAACAGCAACTGATCCAGTGCAATATTCGACTGATCTGGACCCACGTCTACCCTGAATCCATCTCAATCCTGGGAGAAAGCCAAGAATCACTCTGTGAAGATGCATGGTATGTTAAAGTCATCCCTAATTGGGCTTGAGCAATTTTAACCTTGCCTTAAGACAGGTTTGCCACAAGGAACATCCAGCATCACATTACCAGAGTAGGCTAAAACCATCAGATATACAGCCACAAAAATGCCATTAGCAAACAAGTTTTTAAAAGTTTTAACAGCAGGGTTGGGGAGAAGCCTCAAGTTAATTTGAGCTCATCAGGATACTGTGCAGACTTCTCTTTGAAAGTTTCTTGTGTCATTCTCCAAAACAAACAAACCAAGTCAAAGCTAAGAGAAAACACCATTAATATCCCTGAACGTGATTTTAGAGATCACTTAAAAACAAATAGCAAGGCTGCTGCACACACAGAAAAATTTACAGACATGCTGGCAGACAGCAATTGGAAAATCAATGTATTGGAAAGAAACAGTGATCTGCCCCTGGATCACAATGTACTGTCACATCAATTCATGGTGTACATCTGTGTTTGGTTTTAAAAGCTCAAAAAAATAAGAAAAAGGATGCCCATTGGGTTCACCCAAGCTATCCAACAGGCTCACTTTACCATTATGGTCCCAACCATTACAGAGTGTCAACACGAGCACTTGCTCTGACCATGGTTTAATGTGCAGATTGCAAAACTGGCATGCCCCCTTTTTCTGTGGAATTCAAAATGGCACAAATAAAGTTCCTGCTCCCACCTAATTTCAACAAGGGTGCCTACAGATTATGCCCAGGCACCAAATCACTCCAACATTCTGCTTTACTAATACCAAAAATTGCCCACACAGAACAGGAATGGGTTTGAAAGCACGCAAATGACAGTGAGAAGGTACAGAGTGACCTGATAGAATGACTCAGTGGAAGGACAATCTTAAGATTATGCTGCCATGGAGCCATATCGAAACACAACATGGACTGGGGGTAACAGGGACATCGGAAAGTGGGAATTCTTAGTATGATCTCCTGCACAGTCTGTAATAGTCTGCATGTGCCCTGCTAAACAAAATTCAATACTCTGAGCTAAGGAAAGCCAAATTAGTACCCCCAGCAATGCTAAGCAGGTATTTGAGTACACTGCACACTTTATTCTGCTACTGTGGTTCAAAACTGCATTAAAATAATTTGCAGTATGTGGAATAAAGTGGTGACAGAGGAGCATTGAGGGGATGTGGGGATGCAGAGTTGCAACAGTACAGAGAGGTATTGACTGGAGATGGTCAAGCAAGACACTGCTCAACCCAAGACCCAAGTCTAGACAAGCTGAAGGTCCACTAGTTTTCCTTACCAACTTTCAGTGGGTGCTGCTCCTATACATATATTGCCTTGGCAAGTTCTTGAGAGACCTACCAACTTGTATGGTTTTTCAGCGGCCAGGTCCCATACTCACCCAGAAAACATACAGTTCTGCCCATAACAGGCCAGGTCTGTCCCTTCAAAGAAGGCCCTCCTGACTAGACAGCAGGAGGAAAATGAACAGCCATCAAAGCCAACTGTCAACTTCCCATTGAATCCTCCTGGCCTGCTCCCAACACATAAATTAACAAAATTGCATACTTCACTGAGATCAGAGGAGGCCCTTGCCAAAGACCCACCAGAACATAAATCCTTAGTTGTAGTTATTCAATAGCAGACAGGACCCTTTTAACCCTTTAACATCACATGTACTGGACTTGCTTCAGCAACCTCTATGGCTGTGCAGGGATGTGGCACAGATTCCTTTATTTACAATATTCATTTCAATGGGCCACTTCAGTGGTTTTCAGTTTGTGGCCTGCAGAGCCCCCTGGGTTCTTTAAAAGCCTGCCATGTCTTCTTCCAAATGATACAGTCAGGAATGACAAAACAAGCACCATCCACTTCCAACTTTGCCTGCAGTGTGTGTGAGTGTGTGTGCGCATGCGTGTGTGCATGGGGGGGGTGGCTTTCTAGGGCCCAGTCTGAGCTGGGGGGGGCAGGAGTGTCCAAAGCCCCCACAAATCTGTTATACCCACACACCACCATAGTATTCTTCTGGAATCCTCTGCAAGTCAAAAAGTCATCCAGAAAGTCAACATGGAAACAGCTCTCCAAGGACTGAAAACGCAACAGCCGTGGTGGCCCACCGCTGCCTTGCCCAAGTTCATGGTTATGTGGCCTTAATTCCCTGAGTTGCCCACCCTGAGCAGACATTCCTCAGGCACCCAGCCTTAACAGCAAAGCCACCATGTTTGGGGTTGTTTGTTTTTTTAGGAAGCCAGGTTGCTTATGGGCAGCTCCGCTTACTGATGGGGCTTTGCAGGAAAGGAGGAGGGTCTCTTGCTCTCGTCACCTGCCTGCCAAAACAAGCAAGACTGGCTGTCAAAGCAAGTCCCGTCCCTCCTCCAAAGCAGCCAATGGCTACGGATCTATGACCCCTCCTCCTCCTCCCTGAACCCTTCCCCAGCACTGCCTCTGAGAGGCCCAAATATTTCCCTGCAGGCGCCACAGGCAAAAGCAGCACAGGCTGGCTCTGATACCGCAACTCGCCAAGAGACAGAGAGACAGAGAGAGAGAGAGAGAGAGAGAGAGAGAGAGAGAATGAATTACAAGTGCAATTTGCAACTGCAGAAGGAGGAGGAGAGAGATGGGGTAAAGAAGACAGGTTTGCATGGCTTCTACATTTGATCTTCTCTCTCCCCCCCCCCCCCAGAACATGCAATCCTGAGCACCGATTTCCATGCATTTCAATGAACGGAGACAGCTGCGTCTACAAGAGATCATGCAATAATTCAGGCAAGTAAGGACTCCGCCAGAGGGGGGGAAATTGCCGAAAGCACTGTGACAGCAGGCAAAAAGGAAAAAGGAAAACCCCTGCATCACTCCCGAGGAGGCAAGGCCAGAGTGCTGTCAGCCTACCTGAAGGGGCCGAGAGGATCATCCATGGCTCTGGTGGGTGCAGCTGTTTCCCCTGACCTTGCCACTCCAAAAAAAGGAAAGGAAAAAAGAACAGAAAAGTCTGCCTGGCTTTCCCTACTCTAACTCCTCAAAATGGAGGCCCATGCAGTCTCAGATAGACCTGAGCGAGCTTCCACTGAGCTTGTGCTATGACCTAAGCCTGCACGCAGAACGCAGAAACTTCGCCCTCAGACTGACAGCACTGAGCATGTGCTGTGACCCCCCCTCCCTCGTCCACATGACGCAATCAATCTCAGACCCTGCCGTTTCCGTAAATAAAGCCCAGCCAACAGGCACGGCGGGCTGCCGTCGCCACAGCAGCTTCAGCTTCGCCCTAGCAAGCTAGTGTGCAGGGAAGAGGGGCCTCCGCGAGGGAATCTGAGACTAGCAACATGCAGGAGAAACCAGGCAGTTCCAATGCCAGCTTTTTTTCCATTTGCCGTTTGCCTCTATGCTGCTGCGTCTATAAGTTGGAATGAATGCCAAGAGGGATGGGGGGGCTAACAGGGGGGCTTTGGGTCCAATTTCTACAGCAGCATTTTTTTTTTTAAAAAAGAGACCACCTAATAGAATTAAAACAAAAGGGTCATTTTAAAGTAAAACTGTGGCATCCGTGTGCAACCCCTTGGAGACAAAGCCACTTTTGCAATATTCTACAGCACGAATAACAATATGCAGAACCCTCAGAAGAAGCTGACATTTAATTACGTGCATTTCTCCAAAGCATTTTATGTGCGCACACACACACACACACACACACACACACAATCCCCAGGCCATTATTTCTATGTTCAAGTCACTATCCCCATCAATTCTTTCAAAGGGCCTTGATTCAAGTTTCTTTTTTAAAAATAATAATATATTTTTTAAAAAATAATGATTCAAGTTTCTTGGTCGCACTGAAATGTGACAGAATGTGGGCTGCAGCAGCAAGTGACTGATGAAAATATTCTGCTTCATTCAAAATTAGGGCCCTGATTAAGGACACCACCCATACACAAACACCACCGGCCCTAATTCCAATCCTTGGAGCTCCATCCGTCAGCTGATCTCAAAAGTGATACCGATTTGCTCCCTTTCAAGGTAGGCAGCCTCTTCCAAGCCATCTCAGTTTCCGGATGGTGCAGCTGCTAGCAGCTAAAATATTTGCTCTGATCACAAGACGAGCCTGTTGACACCCCCACAGTCAAACTGAGTCTGGGCTATGTCAGGGCCAGGATAGGAGTGTGGATGGTTGTGCCAAGATCCAGCCTAGAAGTGCAAATTCCAGAGGTGAGCTGTGCTAGTTTAAGCCAGAGCCAAAATCTGAGGAAGGAGAAGGCACAGTGAGAGGGAGGGAGAAAAGGGCCAGCCTCCTCCCATTTATTTGTTTGTTGATCGATCAACCAACCAACCAACCAATCAATCAATCAATTTGCTAGCTGGCTTTAAAAGTACTGCATTTTCCCCAAGATGGCATGCAGCATCCGGTGAAATCAAGTTTTAAAACACGTGCAATATTAAAGTAATAAATACTGTAATAATTCAGTAGAAAACAATAAAATAATACCATCTGTTGCTCCAGGTGATATCCAATGTTAATCAGAGTAGACCCATAGGAAGGAATGGGAATGACTAAATTATGCACATTAATTTCAATGGGTCTACAAGTAGCGCCAGTCACAAAAAAGAGGTCTCCTTGTTATGCCTTTCTGCACCCCGCCCAAAGTCTTGCTTGTTACTGTAAGAACAAGACTAGATTAGTACAACACACCTCAGTTGGTAGAGCATGAGACTCTTAATGGACAGCTCGTTAAATATCATCACACTGCAGATACCATCCTATCAGGAGGTCCATCCTGCAAGACACTGGAGTTGGGCCTTTTGTGTGGTGGCACCTATCCTTTCAAACTCTCTTCTACTGCATATCAGACAGAGGTCATCTCTATTATCTTTTCGGTGTCTGCTAAGGACACTCCTCTTTCATCACACCTCCTAAATGCTTTAGCCCAGTTGGTTTTTGTACTGTTGCTATTGTTTTAAATTATTTTTAGATTTAGAATTGTGCTATCTCTCGTGCTCCACACACACACACACACACACACACACACACAGAGAGAGAGGAGAGCTGACTCTGTGACTCCTCCAACAGGAGACATGCGCTCTTGCTCTATGAAAAGGAGCCATTTGCCATCATCTGTTGCACAGATTTTTGTCTCAGAAATGACACAACCACCACCAAGTCTTCCAAAAGGCACAAATCACCGAGAGTGAGACGGTGAGTAATACAGCAGCCCTGATGTTCCCCCTCCCTTAACAAACTCTGCTCAGCAGTTGTTGTTTTTTGTTAAAGCAAAGATATATAAAAGACTCAAACTTGCTCCATTTTATGTTGTGGAGTCTCTTGGGAGAGCAGCGAGCTCATCAATAACACCTCTACTCAGGCAAGGAGGGATTTTCAGATGGGGGGGGGCACTTTCCTTTTTAGCAAAAAATCTAATCCATTATTATAGCACAGGCTTCCTGTCTGCACCCTGGCAGGAATTTTAGTACAACATAAAGAAGAAACAAGAATCTGGCTGCTTTGGGGAGAGGAGGAGACAGCTAGATTTGCAACATGATGAGTTATTTCTCGTGAGGTTTTAGCAAAACGCCAAAGAAAACCCACATACAAACTTAGCATTCACATGAGACTCTACAACTACAGAAGCTCTGCCTGAAGAGGAGCTTGAAGACAATCTCTGTATGCATGCAAGCCAATGTATCAGACACAAGAATCAATCACTTGGTATCAGCTCAATAATTCAATGTGCAACTTTCCACTTTACAAATGTGGAATGGAGGTCAAAGGAGAGCTGTGCACTAAAAGACACCCACTGAGGGGCTGATATGAAAGTTCACTCTGTATCACGACTGCCACCACAGGCCATCTGAACAGTTGAGCCTCCCAAGAATATACAGGATATTATTATTTTTTGCAGAATATACAGATTCAACTGGCTGGATCGTCAATGTGGCACCTTTAAAAAGATTGATGGCACCAATACATAAACCACAGTCCTGCTGACCCAATCCTAACCATTATTGCAGCCACCCAGGGTGGGACTTGGCAACACCAGCACTGTCGAAACAAACGCCTGAATCAATTCTGAGTTTACATCGCAGGATCACAAACACACACATATCAATGCCTTGAAGACTGAGAAGGCTCTGTTAGAAATATTCAGAAATCTACTACTGCGTAGCAATTAGCAGATGCTCACCCACTTAAGAAGCTCAAGAGACTGAACTGGAATCCAGACAACTCGCTGCAGTTTTGGATCCATAGCTGGATCATCAATCAATGGAATGGGGTAGGGGGGAGAGACCCACAAGATCAATAATGGAACCTGAATGTGGGTGGGCGGCCACTGGTCAGTAAGAGAGCACATGGCTTGCATGCCAAAGGCATCTCCAAATTAAAGGATCAAGGACAACAGGATAGCAAAAAACCTGCTACCAGAGTAGTCAACACCAGGCAAGTGCCTTATAAACCAAGGCCAAATGTGATTCCAGTATTAGCTAGAAGCCCCTGGTGAACAAATGTCTCTTTATAATGGGAAAAATAAACCCAGAGCATGTGCATGACCAGGCTAGGTACTGTATCAGTAAAGCACTACATTGTAAAAATATGCAGAATTATACCTACTAAGGTAAAAAGCAGAGCGCTCACCATGCCTCTGGGAGGGTAGCAAAGAACTAAACAGGAGAGCACAGCCTCTCCTGTATCCTCCACCTCAGTAAGAGACCTTGTATAGCCCTACAGAAAAGCATATGCTACAAATTCTTAGTAGATGGAAGGCAAACAACTCACCTTGTCTCTGGATTGTAGCCCAGAATGTAGAAAAAGGAATCCACCCGGGCTTTAAATTCTCTAGCAGCAAATATGTCAGAGAAATGGGAGATATTACACTTTCCCCTGCAAGACAGAAAGAGAAAAAGGGGCATTAGACCAGGTTCTCTACATGGATGACGGCTTATATAATTAAAGGAAAAACCAAGACTTCTTGTTGGTATTGATAAATGCAACTGGCCTGCTTTTCCCCCCTCTGGTGCAGTTACCACTGAACATGGTTAAAGAAATGCAAGACCACATGTGTCTTCTGACATACTGAACAAGCTGAATATAATCCCATATTAAGTGAAAACAATTGTGGGAAATCAGGACTGAACATATTTTCCTTCTTAAAATATTTTATCTTAGCAAGTATGATACTGGAGAGGTTTGTCTGCAGTTACTGAGACCATTTGCCTTGATTCTCAGAGATGCTTAAAATAAAAGAATATCATGATATATTTTATTAGGTTTCTAGTCCTCATGGTAGGACTCTACAACAGGAGTGGGGAACATGTGGTCCTTCTCTAGATGTTGTTGGGACTACAATTCCCATCAATCCCAGTCATCATGGTCAATGGTCAGGGATGGATTTGTAGTCCAGCAAGAACTGGAGAGCCACAAATTCCCCTTTCTGGCCCTACAGCAACAGTGCTCAAACATGGGTCACTGTGAGCCTTCCAAATTCAAGAGGAGCTATTCAAGCCTGTTCAACTGAAGATCAGTTCCTAATGGTCCTTTATGTCCAAGGATGTGGAAAAGTATTTAAAAAAACAAAGTAAGAGCAGAACTTGGAATCTGCACATTATATGGGGAGACCCTAGGTACACCAAATACAGAACTCTAAAAATAAAAAAGACAAAATGTGGCTGAAGCTACTGAAACTCTATACAGGAACATCGGCTATTGTACCAATATCAGATACTGTCGAATTATCAATGAGCTTACTTCCAGCTATCAATGTCTACTAGTGATGATGACTATGTTCTGCCTCCACAGTCAGAGGCAGTGATGCTTCTGAATACAGCTGCTGAAAACCACAGGGAGAGTGGAGATCAGCGGCTGAGCTCAGGTCCTGTTGAAGGTTTCTCAAAGACCTCTGGTTGGCCACTGTGAGAACGGGATGTTAGAGTAGATGGGCCACTGGCCTGATCCAGCAGGCTCATCTTTTGTTCTTGTTATTTACTCAGCCTCATGCCTGGGAAAGCAGTGTCCCCAAGGATTTAGAAGAAGGGAGAAGATTCTGCCCATTCTCCTTCCTTTCGCTTTCTGCTTAGGAGCCGCCTCCAAGAACACCACCAGTAAATCCCAGCTCACTTTCAGCTGTTGGCTTAAAAGCCCTTAAGTGCTCTCTCTCACACACACACACCTACATTAACCACATTTGCTCACATTAATCCCTTACTATTAATGCCTCTCATTTCTCTTGCCCCAGCTAAATTTAGATTTAGATGATAAGCTCCTCTCAGCAGGATATCAGGAAGATGAATGGGTGGGTAATGGTGTAACCTAAGCTACATTCTTTTGTCCCATAGAACCAGCTGCCTTCAAGTTCTTCAACTGGGGTTTCTTCCATCAGCAACAGGCAAAAAAGACTGAGGAAGAGCATAGCCACCCACCTGCCAATCATCTGGCATCATGGTGATGAACGGGGGTGCAGTCCGAGTGCAGCCACACCTGAGTACTGCAGCTGCGTAATACCTATTCGTTTCAATAGGGCTTTGCTCTGGAAGGCCACTTTAAGTCTCCATTCATTTCAGTGGAGCCATGAGCCATGATGGCAAAAGCGACTTCGAGGTTCGGGAGGGGTGTGACACTGAATGCCAGATGCTGGGAAGCAATAGCAGGAGATGCCCTGCTTGAGGGCTTCCCAGGAGGCACCTCACTGGCCATTGTGGGAAAGAAGATACTGGAATTCATGGACCTTTCCTCAGATCCAACAAGACTTTTCTTTTCTTTTTTAAAATGAGGCTCCCAAAATTTCTCAATAAAGAAAGGCAGGTGAAATCTCTACTTACAGCATTCATTCATTTAGAAAATGTTTCTGCTACCTTTCAGTTAAAATTCAAAAGGCAGCATAAACAACAAACAACAGTAAATACACAAACCCCAACAGAAATACTCATAAAACAAAAGCAGCAGCTATTAAAACAAAGCCATTAAATGCAGAAGAATGGATTAAAGCATCATCAAGGCAACTTATATTACAGTGGAACCTCGGGTTGCGAATGTGATCCGAGCGGGAGGCAAGTTCGCAACCCGCAGCGCCGTGCCTGTGCCCGTGTGGGTCGCGATTCGGCACTTCCGTCCATGTACGAGTGCCGAAACCCAGAGGTAACCCGTTCCGGTACTACCAGGTTCGGCGTGGTGCGCAACCTGAAATCACGTAACCTGAAGCGTCTGTAACCCGAGGTACCACTGTACACGCCGAAATGACCGAGTAAATAAAAAGGCCTGGCACCAATATGGCAACCATGTTGGCACCAGGTGAGCCGGACTGAGGAGGGCACCACAAACCAAAATGCTCTTTCCCTAGTCACCATGTGGCTAAAATCAGATGATGTGGTTAGATGTCCCAGAGGAGGGTCACAGGTGTTGACTGAAGATCATCACCTTTGAAGAACGCTCAGCGCAAATAAATTAAAAAGATTTTCCTCCCACTGTTATCACCCTCCTGTAACTTTGCAAGATTAAGAGCCAATGACAATACAAGAGGACTGCTGTGAAAGATCCTCAGGGAAAATTACACACATACAAACCCCTTCCTGAGCATATGAGCCGACAATTAAATTTTCAAGCCCGACACCATCAATCCAGCTCAGCTCACATTAGCTTGCGCTCTCCTCTCAGCATGCCAATTTCAGACTAAAAAGTCAGCTTCCTTGAGATATAAAAAGCACTCTGGTATTCTGGAGAAGATTACAGCGAGTGAGCGGAATTTGCCAGGTTTATCTTAGAAAACAACAGCTCTGTAATAAGTCAAATCAAAAGGTCTGTTTCCCTCCCCTACAGCAGAGGTTACAGCTGACTTGACTTGAAGGAAGCAGCTTCAGCAAAGTGGCTTTGAACAGGGAAAATGTCTCCAGATGGCTTTACTTAAAACACCATCTGAGCATTATCAGCAGGGAGATCATTCAGTTCACGTTTTGACAATATCCATGTGCTCTTCCTGCATGCCTGAAAATGAGATGCATGATGCCAACAGCATTTTCATTTGAATTCACCACAAGCATTGACTTGTTCCCCAAAGATGAATGGTTAGGTCTTTACTCGTTAAACCAACAAAGGGGGGAAAGGAGGAGAGACCAGGGCCGGGATGAAGAGAAAGACAGACCACACAAGGCATGGGTCAGCAGCATCGGAGTGGCTGTCTGGCTATTGTTTTTCAAGGAACTCTCATCTTTCTCTTTCTCTCTCTTGAAAAAAAGTGAGATCCAAGTCCTCATGGCTCTTGGGGCAAATGACAAACCTTTTGCTACATCGTGCTTTAATATGATCATCACTGCCAAACAAGTGAGTTTTCTAGACCCACAGTTTTATATAATACTTGCTTTGATTGGGAATTTCCAAGTATACTCCCAAGGACTACTTTCCCAGACAGACCATCTTTTTAAAAAATAAAAAAGTCTCAAACTTTTGGGGGGCTTACTCAGGCTGGATGGTTGGTTGCAGGAGGCTGATAGAGAAAAAGAATAGGCAAGATAAACGGCAGAAGTTCACAAAGATGGCAGCAAGTGCAACCTTCACTTTTGCTATGGACAGGTATAAATTTGGCTCCGGCTTCTTCTCCAGGTCAGGAGCTGTTCAAGTTTTAAAATCTCCTATGCAAGATCATTCCTGATAGAAAAGGAACAGAACTCTGGCCCTGCAATTCCTTCACGTTAGCTTCTTTCCAAGTTTACTCCACAAGACTCAATAATACAGGTCAGGCCCACACATCTATCAATCTTGGGACATGGGACACAATCAAATTCCAAATAAAAATACTGCAAATAAAGGAAGTGCACTTTTGGCATTGGCCAAGATATTGCCGTAGTTTACCATGTAACTCTCAACAGCTATGTCAGACGTGAGTATTCCCAACACAGATGATCAAGATGCATGTACGCATTTGGGGAAAAGGTTTGCAGGATCAGACACATAAAGTTGGCAAATATCCATAAAACTGACCTATGCACATGTCAGATGCACAGCTAGCTTCTCTTAGTTTCCCTTCACACCTCAGTAGAATGCAGAAAAGCAAAGAGGAACCAGTGCTGTGGGCCTATCCAAATATAACAATTTGTTTTTCAGCACCATGCAATCCAAGCAGTACACAGTCAAAACAATCAAACAAAAAAAAAATCAAATAAAACCAAGGGACATAAGCAAGAACACGGGACGGGAAGAGAGAACAAAAATCAGAGGGCTAAATCCACTAAAATAAATGAATCAAGTTAATAGTGACCCAGATCTCACTCAGTAGCACCTTAGAGACCAGCTAAGTTTGTTATTGGTATGAGCTTTCACGTGCTTGCACACTTCTTCAGATACCTGGTACTTCAGGTATCTGAAGAAGTGTGCATGCACACGAAAACACATACCAATAACAAACTTAGCTGGTCTCTAAGATGCTACTGAATGGAATTTTTTTATTTTGTTTCAACTACGGCAGACCAACACGGCTACCTATCTGTAACCAGATCTCACTGACTGCAATATTAACCAAGTTGTGACTAACTTGACCCATTTATTTCAGTGAGACCCTAGTTCCATTCACTTTGGCTGCAGTCTGAACCACACTTACCAGGGAGTAAGCTCAACTGAATTCAATAGGACTTACTTGGATAGGATTGCTCTGTTAGTCAGACTCCAAAGCAAAATCTTTAAGTCACTGTCTAAACTACCGTAGATAACAAAAATTATTAGATGTGGGCAAGGGGGGAGGAAGATTTCATCAGGAGACTAGCAATATCCGCAATGAAAACATTTTTTTAAAAAAATAGATGGAAAGAGATTCAGAACATTCTCCTGGTTAACATTCTTGGCCTTTCTAGAGCTTGTTACAAAGTCTTCTCCGCAATGGACTCTTGACAGCTTACCTGAGGGCAGCAGCATGATAGGTGTCAACATAGTCCGAAATGAAAAGCTCTCTGTTCTTGATCACTGGGTCGGTAATAACCAGCTCACGCCCAGAATCTGTGGAAAGAAAATCACACAAGTTCAACTGTGATGCCTCAAAAATATCGACATCAGCCACTCCCTCCCAGGAGCAAAGGCAACCAAAGCAGAAGTTTAGAGACACAGAAAGATATTGAGATGTAAAGCACACATTTTGAGGGGGCGGGCATAGCTCAGAAGTCAAGAATTTTCCCACCATCCCCCACCTGCAAAGGAATCCCCCCCAAAAGAGGCTGATCACCCTTTTAGGCCCATAGGCACAACTGGATTTCTGAGCAAGTGTTATGGACACTGATGGTTACTCCCCTCCACCCACAAGACACCGGGGGCGGGGGGGGGGAGAACCACATGCATGCATATTTCACTCTTCCAAGGAATCTGGTGGGGAAATCGGATCCAACAGAATTAGTCTGAGCCTTGAAAAGTCCATAGAGCTGAAAGAGGAAGTGGGAATGAGTGCCATTCTTCCAACTTCCGCCTTCATCTCCACTGACTTCTTAACTGAGAAGAAAATAGCCACCCTCACCTTCTGGTGACCATAGGGCACCACACTGGCAATTCCTTTTCTTCTGAAAGTATACATTTCTAGCCCTCATGTGGTGAGAAATAGCATGAAGGGAATAGGGCAGCAGGGTAGAGGGAGAGTTTTTGGAGTCAATAAGGACATCTGTCTCAATCCAAGGTGTCTCCTCTTGCCTGCCTCCTCATGTCTCAGACAATGGTCCGAAAGCACAGTGATTCTCCTAGATTGCTAAAGCTAAGTAGATCTCAACATGATCACTGTCCATGTGGAAGACAGTCTGAGAAGCCCAATATAAGCCGGTCTGGGCTTTCCAAAGGAATGGCAGAATGCTGCTATAATGAACAGACAGACAGAAAAAAGCATCACAGGCAGCAAGGGATGCTAACCACGTCTGGAGCTCAGCTTACCATTTTCGTTATGTCGGTCCTGAACTAAATGCTGGTAAACAGAATCTGGAACTTCAGACTGGCGGTAGTACCATTTGACATTCATGAGAAGGTGGTCCCGTTTGCTCTGAAAAGGAGCAACAAAGAACAAAGTTATGGGCAATGGCTTTGGGTTAGCCAGCCAACACACTCCCTAAGCAGATGCACAAAGGAGCAGAAACAAGTTGCAAGGAAATGAGGTTGTCTTCCCCATCAGTACAGAGAAATCAGAAGTCAAAAGGTGCTAGAATTGATGCCTAAACAGCATCTCCCCACTTAAGGGGAAAGTGGCTTCTCAGACAATCAAGACTTCAGAAGACTGCTCTCATAAGCAGGGAACATTTGTACACACACCTGACATTACATTAGGGGCTTGTACCAAAAAAGCAGCAGCTTCTTAACCTTGCCTACACAGTTGGCACCTTCACTTAAGCTTCATTTGGTACAGGAACTCTTACCCTGGGAAATAACTTCCTTGTCATGCAAAGGAAGAATGCGAAAAACATTCCAAATTCAGATATTTCTGCATGAATGTTTTAAAAGCCAGCATCAAAATACCAAGTAACCATTTCACTTCAGACATTTTCTAGTTCTGTGCAAAGGTGCCTTGTTGCTATCACTGGCTTCAATTATCATCTTGGAGAGTTTTACACTAAATATTCTTCATTGGGTTAACACTGAGGACTACTCCCCACCTACAAAACCAAACCAAATCAAGAGTGTCTTGGGGCATCCTGAGATTTAACAAATTAAATCACACCTTTCTATTGCTCTAGAATGTGTAAAAGGAAACATAAAGCACCGTAGTGAAGTTAAGTAGGGATGGGGAACCTCCTGCTGCCCTTTGCAATCTCCCCAGATGGACAATAGAGTCTACGTGTAGAAACTGCCCAGTGTACAAAAGTAACATTCATTTTTGTGGCTCAAGCCTTAATCGGGATTCCCAAACTGTTGTCCGCGGACAATGGTCTGCAACTTGCATTCAGGTAGTCTGTTGCATTTCTCTGGATTTGTGGTTGAAGAGAGGTAATGGCAAATCCATCACTTTAAATATTCGTGTAGATTTTTGATTGTATTTTTATTGCTTTCTCTATTTCTTCTATTGTATTTTATTGTGTTTCAATTTAAATTTAGTAAAATGCAGCATATAAGAAATAAGAATCAAACAGCCTCTAACACAGCATGTTACAATTAGTATAACTGGTAGAAAGATAATTAAGTAGTTGGCAAAGACACTCAGCCAATTTTCAAGGGATCCTTGGGGGGCGGGGCTGATTTTGAGAACCACTGACTTAGATAAAACTCCATGTGCAATACCACAAAACATCCAGCCAGTGGCAGCATTGTGTCAAGTAAGACTCCTAGAGCGTGGCTGAAGCACATGTACCTGGTATCCTGTCCTTTAAAAGCAGTTCAAACCGCAAAAAAAAAAGAGGAAAAAACGTTTGCTGCACAAGCTTGAGAAATAAATCAGCACTTCAAAGGTTTAAGCAAACATGAAGATAACTGCAGTCAAAGCAGAGCGCTTGGGAGGGACTGTAGCTCAGTGGCAGAACACCTGCTCTGCAGGCAGAAGGCTTCAGTCCCTCTGTTTAAAAGGATCTCAACTAGCCCTGCTGGGGAAAACCTTTGCCTGACAGGCTGCAGAGCCAGTGTCAATGAAAATAGGCTGGGAGTGGATGGACCAATAATCACATTAAGTGGGAGGGACTATAGATCAGTGCAGTGGTGGCTTATGCGGGGTGCAAGACAGGGAGCCCAATGATAGGTGGAGCCAGAGGCAAGGACAGGTAGGGGCAGCTAGTTCTACTTTTGTCTCCCACCTCCTCCCTGCTGGAGGAGGGAAACACCAGAGACTCCGGAGAAGGAAACTGGCAGGCAGCCTTGTAAGTAAGAAGACAAGCAGATGAGGGCTGGCTGGAAGCAGACTGAGGTTGGTGAGGCAGCGCCACTTTCACCCCAATGGACCAGCCACAGCTGAATCAATGGCTGAGCATGTGCTCTGTATGCTGAAAGTTCCCAAATTCAGGGTTGCCTCCAATCTTAGTCCAACTTGAGAGATGAAATAAATGGGCATGGCCAACCGAATGCAACCTTGTACAGTGAAACCTCAGTTTTCGAGAGTCTTGGAAGCTGAACATTTCGGAAGCAAAAAGCCCGGAAGTAATTGCTTCCATTTTTCAACGCAACTCAGAAGTCGAATGGCTTCCACTGCGTGGTTTTCTTTTTTCTCAATGGATTTTGCCAACCGCCCATTGCTCCTCAGTTTTCAAACATTTCGGAAGTCGAACGGTCTTCTGGAACAGATTATGTTTGAAAACAGAGGTTCCACTATATTCAGTTGCAAACCTGAGTCCCCCAGAATGCAAACCTCAGGCCATTCCTGGAGCCTCTGCACAGAGACTCATCTGCAGAGCTCAAGGCATAGGCAGGTGTATAGGAGACAAGTAGTTTTTTGCAGATATTTGGTGCCCAAGCTGTTAAGCACTTTAAACTTAAGCACCTGAACACAATCTACAACCAAGGGCAGCCGGCAAGGCAATTGCCACCTCATGGGTACTCCTGCCACCAAAGCCACTTGGGCCTGTAGTGACAACCATGATTCAAGGAGAGCCTTTAAACTACGTAACAATGTCTTCAGGAGAAGTGCAACCCTGTCCAGAATAGGCTATTGCACAACATTGGATCTAAAGCGAGAAGAGCCACAGGACAATGGTAGAGCACCTGGCTTTGTATCCAGAAGGCCCTCAGAATCTCTGAGTACAGCTGGGGGAAGAGGACTCCATCTGAAATTCAGTGTAGACAATACTGAGCTAGATAGATACAACACTGGTCAAAAAGACTTTCATGTTGCTGCCACAACACACACAGACTCAAGACCCACAAAGGCCCATGACACAAAAATTGTGTGTGCTCATTTATATGTACAGATCCAAATTTAGGTTGCTGAAGAAACAGAGATGGCAGGTGCCTGGGACACCATGTTCTGCAACATGCCCAGGAGTTATGTAAACCAGATGTGAGGAACTTTTGGCCCTCCAGACGTTGCTGAACAAAAGTTCCTATGAGTTCTATCAAGCATAGCCAACAGCCAGGAATCATGCAGGTTGTAATTCAGCAACATCTGGAGAACCAAAGGTTCCCTACACCCGCTGTAAACAAAGGAAAACATTAAAAGAGGTGGATGGGCAGGTGATTCAGGGCCCAGCATGAAATACCTGGGACCCCACACCCACAAGTTATCCACTAGCAATATCCCTGGGTTGCAGTTTCAGTATTTGCGAATCTCTACCTACAATGTTTGTATGCAAACATCTGTGAACATGAATACAATAGATTTCAAAACACATGGGCCCTTGCTGGCAATTTTGGGGGAGATGAAAAAGGAAAAGCGCTGTGACCCCTCTCCAAGCAAAACCCTTGTTTGATGTAAGGCCCAGTTCTGACTGCTTGCCCACCTGCCTCCTCTCAGTGTGCCCATCTCATTTCCTTACATCATTACCTGAAACAAAAGAGAAGCTGGCAGCCGAATCAAGACAGGAACAGCTGGAGTTCAGGGATCTGGAATATGATTGGAACTACAGCCTGGGGAGAAGGGGAAGGAGGGTGCCCTTTTCTTTCAAGCACGTATAACCCACACAGTATTCATTTTGGCTGTGCTTTTATCAAATCAGAAGCCAGAGTATTTGGCTTCCCTCTGAGCGCCTGCGGCAGAGCCGGCTGAATCTCTGTGTGCCCTGGACAATACCTACTGATGCTCATCTACCTGCAGGGCTTTATCCCACAGGCTCACTGCTTGCTCTCCTTCTGCTGGGGCTTTTTGTTCATTTGTAGCATCCCAGCCTCTGCATTTAGTGGGCCTGCAACTTGTGCTTCCACTTTCTGTTTATCTCAGCTCATCCGTATCAAGATGGAAAGATGGGTGACAGAATGTACTGTTGCGGAAAGACACGAACAAACTGCAACCCCCAAAATCTACCACCATCTGTCATTTGAAGACACACACTTTAGCCATGGTCAGCTGAACTAGGACATTTTTAGGGTACCAAATACAGAGAAAGAACAAATGATTACCATAAACAGCTGCAATTTAAATGAGGAACACTTTCTTACTTAGCATCCTCTCTGCTTTCTGGAGATTACAGAAGGCATCACACTCACACACTTTCAAGCATCTTTTCGAAGCCATAAGGTCTAGGAAGGAACTTTTTCTTTTCAAAATGAAAGCCAGGATTTTCAGGAATCTGCATTCTGTATCCCTTAATAATATCCTGTGCCTTTTTCGCACTGCTGTTGAATCACAGCACTCATGCTGCCTTAAATACTGACTTGTCTCCCCTATTAACTTTTCTTCCTTACTGTGTATTATCAAGGGGAAACACTGCTCTGACAGCTTTAGAAAATGAATAATTTGATGTGATTTTTTAAAAAATAAACATTATTTAGAGGTCACTTTGGGGGACATATAGCCCATTATGGCTTCATCAGGGCTCCTCTCCTTGAAAAACCAACAGGGTAAGTGGAAGAGAGGGACCTCTCAAAGTTATAGGAAGTGCTGGACTGAGTTTGCCTGGCTGTGACAACCTGTGCAGCAACAACAACAACAAGCAAAGTAGTTCCGTTTCCTCCAACATTTCATTCTGCAGGATGTTCGAACCCAGCCTCTCTGCAGAACAAGCACAGAGGGAAAGCGTTTGACCTAACAATCTACCATTTATAGCGGCTTCAAATTTATAGACCCCAAGCCTCAAAAAACAGAGGGGTCAGCGTTTGTTCCACTGTGCTGACTCGCTGCCTTTGGCGCTTTACATCATCCTCTGCACCAACATGGCAGGAGGTTGTGCTTTTGCGTTTTTTGGGGGTTTTTTTACACCCACACTTAGAAAGGCAGCACATGAAAACCTCCTTTGCTGTTTACAACAGAAGCGCAAAATAACCAGTTACATTTAAATCCCCCGACAGATGATGCAACTGAAAAATGTGCTGACGCGCTAAATTTGCCACAATCTGCTCTCAGCTGATATCAGAGAAGCATTTCTCTTGCAAATCACAGCGCCCCTTTAAGGTATCATGTCCTGGTGATTGCTTCTTTTGTGTCCAATTAATTTAAAAGGCTTAACCATGGAAATCAGGCTGAGAATGTTCCTCTAGCACAGCAACAGTCTCTCTCTCTCTCCCTCTCTGTTTGTAGAAACCAAATCTTACTAAAAATACCGGCATCTTACACTATGTTATGTTTTACAATATTGCTATTCTCTCTTATCCTATAAGAGAATTGTTAATGTTGTGGCTTGCTGGACCTGCTTATAGGATTCTGTCATTTCATTATTATTATTATTATTATTATTATTATTATTATTATTATTTATATTATAGTTTTCTCTGTTTTTGTTCCCCACTCAGGGATTGAAAATATTCAATGAAGAGCAGGCTGTAAATATTGCAAATAAATAAATAATAAATAAATAAATAGGTGATGGGCTCCTATCTCACTGCAAGGCAACTCTCCCCCTACTTCCCACCACCACACACATCAACCAAGATTTCCCAGATGCCACTGGTTGCTGAAAAGGGGGACGAGACGATGGCTTCATTTCACCCCATTAATGCTGCTGTATGTGGAACCAGACTGCCATCTGTAGCTCTTTCTTACTCCAGCAAGTGAGCTTCCATGGGGCTATGGAAGTCAGAGAAGATGGCCACCAGCTTCCACACACAAAAGGTGTGAGGAACCTTTGGTCCTCCCGATATTGCTAATCTGCAAATCCCATCACCCCCAGCAAGCACGGCCAATAGTGATGGGAACTGTAGTTCAGCAACAATGGGAGAGTCAAAGGTTCCCCAGACTCGCTGCATTGTACAGCTCCCCAGCACAGGAACAAAGGAAGCTGCCTTAATACTTGCTTTGACTTCTGGACTACTTGGACTGGCTGGCTGGTGGTTCTCAGGGATCTTGGGCTGAGGGTCCTTCTGATCGTCAGGTACTTGAGCCTTTGAACTGGAGATGCCATGGGTTGAAGTGGGACCTTTTACATGCAAAGGAAGGGGCCGAAACACTGAGATATGGACCTGGCCACAACCAATGGGCCTTAGCTCCTGTTGGGAGACTGAATCACACTTCTTTTTTTAAAAAAAATGATGGCATCTGGAGCAAAGCCTTGATGACTTATCTTAAAGCCAGAGGGGTGGGGTAGGGTGCCCCCATGGGAGCAGGTGTAGCAATCATACCTCCCCCAGATTCCTGCTAGAAAGCATGGACTCTTACTGCACCCCAGAAATCTAAATTTCCCTGCGCATGTCAGTGTGACATGCTCTGTGCAGCACCTCCAACAGAACAACTCTCAAAGGCAGCTAAGCTACCTCTTTCGGCTCCTGTCCTCTTAACCTAAACCAACACAAAGACTGCAACCTTTAAACCTGTTAGTGTTATCTAATGACTGTTCCATCTACAAGAGCTTTTCTAATAGAAACAGGCCACGATGGCTTATCTCTGTGCACAAGCCAGCCCTCAAAGAACCGCCAGCTTGATTGAGCGCAGTAATGGAAGGCAGGAAATGAGAAGGCTTGGTTAAGCCGCGGATAATCGATCAGTGTATTCAGCGGAGTGTGAGCTGAGCCAGGGAATAAGCAGCTCGGGGTATCCAATACTGTGCCTTCCAGTACAGAAAAGTCCCATTTCTGTGATCTATGCAGGAGAAAGAATAATTTATTGACACAACAATATAGGATTCCCCCCTCCTCACCCCCTGCAACATACATATGCCAAAAATGTCTTGCTTTTCACATTTGTTATTCTTTACACTGCAGAAAGAAAAATCTTTCACGCCTCCCATCCTCTGAAAGCTGAATGACAAAGCTGGGTACTGGCTTGTGTTGTTCCGAACAACTCGTGAACCTGGAAATTAATTCACAGCCCCGTTTGTCAATTCTTTCAAATGTAAGGAAAGTCTTCTCTTTGCCTTCCGAAGTCCAGTATTTTTGCACTGTGTATGTGGAGTGTCCCATTTTTTATGTGTGCAACTGTGATTCTCCTGTCGACAGCTGGAATAAAACAGGTGAAATCTCAGAATCAAGCTTAAGGTTTTAAGCTATTGCCAATTTATACATGCTGGCAAAGTAAACAATCTGGAGACCCGGGGGGGGGGGGGGGGAGGTGCTCAACTTGTTAGAATTTGAAGGACAAGCAACTCACCACTGGAGAAGACAGAAAGGCAAGGCTCAGCTTAGAGGGGGAGAAGGATTTTCTCTCATTTTTATTTTTACAATAGGGGTGGGGAGGCAACCTGTATCTTCCTGAATATCTCCAGTTTTTCCTCCAGGCCTTCACATTTCTACTCAGGAATGGGTCAAGGATAGCCTTGGCCGTCACAAGGAACCCAGAGGAGAAGAAGCTATATGCTGTGACAGTAAAGAAGGAGCCAGATCAAAATGAGACCTCTAGGTGCTGCTCCTTTCAAAAGATGCTCATCAAGAAGACATCCTATGCCCAAAAACCTAGTGTTGGAAGAAGTAGTTTTATTTTACATTTTGTGCATTTAAAAAAAAATGTTTTACACAGGCAGCATTAGAAAGAGGCATTAATGTAAGATAGTGGTAGCTGCCACCTATTGGGACTGGTGGGTTGGAAAACAGGGAGGCCAACAGCAGGTGGCGCCAGAGCCAATGACTGGGAAAACCGACTCATTCCATTTTGACACCATCCCACTCCTTGTTTATTTCCTCAGAAGCAACACAAAAGAATTAAGAGGAGAAGGAAGCTGATAGCCAGAGCTACCCATTGATTAGACTACAGTAATTGTAAGTAAGAAGTCAGGGGGGGGGGGGCAACCTAAGGGCAGAATGAGGCTGGTAGGGCAGTGTCTCATTTGCTCTAATGAACCAGCCTCCACTGAACAAGAGTCCCCGTCCTAAGGTAAGAATTCAGAGCCACTACCAAATCTGTTTATAGATGGCCGTAAAAATTTACTGTTAAAGAGCCTACTAATCCTTTTCATGTCTGCAGCTTGAAATCTATTAAGATAATATTGGAAAACAGCCACTAAATTAACTCTGGAGGCCTACTGGGGTAGACTGTAGCAGATAGCTTTTTTGGAAAAACTAACAAAGCATCTTAGACCACTATTTCAAAACGATTTTGAAATAATATGTTTATTCAATACACAGGAAAGGATAAAGTTATCTTCTCACCACCAGCTATCCCCGGCTCACTCTGGGGCAATCTGGTAAGACAGAGAGTAAAGACACTAAACGGGTATAGTCAACTCTAAACTATTATCCAAGCCTGCCAGATATTTGACTGTGCATGGAAGGATTTGGGGGGATGGAGTACACAGAGGCTGTTTTCAGAAACAAAAATGTTTTTAGAAATGAATTCAGAGCCACACAATGTTGCATGCAACAAAGCTCAGACCTGCAAAGGCAGAAGGCGTGATGCCAAAAGCAAACAGAAGCAGTCTTCCAGTTTGCTTAAAACAAGAGCAATTTATTTCCCTATATGTTCCTTTTCGGCTTCGCTGAACTGAAAATTCAGAACACCTCTGTGCTCAGAGAAATGGGGTGGGGATATATACTTCTTTCTAAAGTGCACTGTTATTTTTATATTGCAAAGAAAGTATTTTACCTTCATCACGGGAAAGCGTGTGTGTGTGTGTGTACGCGCGCTCACAGAAAAAAATAATAAACACTATCATAAACCATTTCACAAAAGGTCACAGGCCACTGCTTACTATCTCTCAATTAATCCCACTGAGGCATCTTTCCGCTCTGTTTCTTGCTTTATGTTCTTTGAATTTCGCTCTGTAACACCTGATGTCAGATAAGCCAAGCAGAAGCATTCATTGCTAGCAGCCTCTCTTTTTTGCTTATAGGTGGCATGCTACAAGGGTAAGGGGCACAGATTGTGTTCCTTAAACCATATTTCAGTCTTACACATTTTTGTTTTGGTGCTAGACCACTGCTCCTCTCACTGCAGACCAGTAGTTCCCAAACTGTGACACAGAACTGAGAATATATCCTTGACATAAATGAATGATCCCTGTTGGAAAGGGTAGTTCAATGGCAAGAGCATCTGCTTTGCATGCTGAAGGACCTAGGTTCAATTCACAGCATCTCCATGTAGGGCTGGGAATATTCCCCCATCGGAAAACCTGGAGAGCTGAGGCCAGTCGGACAAACCTGAGCTAGATGGAGCACCAATGGTCTGACCAGCTATAAGGATGTTTCTTATGAGTTCAAATACACACAACAGAGGCTGCCGCCCACTGCACTTCTGGCCAGTTTACTGCTCTGTTCTTGTCTCCTTCCAGTCAGCTTACTTTGGAGAATAGATAATTATTTGATCTATGCACTAGGGGCAACTAATCAGGGGTGGTGCATCCCATTTCGCTGCTTGAGGAGAAACAGGAAGTGTTGCTTTGCTGTGCCGCCGCCACTCCCATCACCACTACCTGCCACTGCCGCCCACTCTGCCACTGCCGTGTGCCCTGCCAGGAGGCACTGATTTCAGGTAAGATCACACCAATTTTGGGTGGGAGTGGTGAATCCAGCCCACGGACGGTCCAGGAATCAGCGTGTTCTTACGTGAGTAGAATGTGTCCTTTTATTTAAAATGCATCTCTGGGTTATTTGTGGGGCCTGCCTGGTGTTTTTACATGAGTAGAATGTGTGCTTTTATTTAAAATGCATCTCTGGGTTATTTGTGGGGCATAGGAATTCGTTCATTTCCCCCCCCCAAAATATAGTCTGGTCCCCCCACAAGGTCTGAGGGACAGTGGACCAGCCCCCTGCTGAAAAGGTTTGCTGACCCCTGCCCTGTTAGGAATCCTCTGACCAACAGTTGAACTGGATGATGCCCGACACCCACCCACCCCAATTCTAGTATGATGAGAGAAAAACTTTCTCCCCTTCAATATATACATATACATACACACACACACGTAGTAATAATAATAATAATAATAATAATTATTATTATTATTATTATTATTAATACCCTGCCTATCTGGCTGGGTTTCCCCAGCCACTCTGGGTGGCTTCCAACTAAATATTAAAATACAATAGTCCATTTAACATTAAAAGCTTCCCTAAACAGGGATGCCTTCAGATGTCTTCTAAAAGTCTGGTAGTTGTTTCTCTCTTTGACATCTGCTGGGAGGGCATTCCACAGGGCGGTTGCCACCACCGAGAAGGCCCTCTGCCTGGTTCCCTGTAACTTGGCTTCTTGCAATGAGGGAACTGCCAGAAGGCCCTCGGCACTGGACCTCAGTATTCAGGCAGAACGATGGGGGAGGAGACGCTCCTTCAGACGCTCCTTTCCATTTGCTTTAAACTCCTTTAAGTTTCACTGCTAAACTTCATAATTCACTCTTCATGCACAATTAAAGAGAAACTCCAGAGAAACGGTTTCCCAGACACCTGGCATTTCAGGCACTGGCACTTGCAAAATGTATGCTTATGTAAACATACTTTGTGTACTGTAGACACACATACACAGAAAGAAATCCCTGCACCAGATCATCCAGCCCAACAGGATCAAAACTGGAAGGCAAAGCCAACCCTGCTCACCCACCTGCAGTGAGGAAAAGGGGTTTGCAATAGCAAAAGCCCACCTGCCAGATCATTACTCAACCAGCAGCAACAAGCCTCCAGGAGGGTTCCTAGCAACTTGTCGCTTCCCATGCTCTGAGCCAAGTGCTACAGAGGAAGAAACCATACAGAGTAAAGGTTTATCAAGAATTGAGATGGTGCGGTTGCGGGTGGCAGGAAGCCCCTTACAACCTAAAGGGCAAAGGACTGCAGCTAAGCAGCAGAGCTCAAGTTTGCAGACAATCCAAGGTTCAATTAATGGCAACTCTAGGCAAGGCTGCTGCCAGTCAGTGTAGACAGTACTGAACAACATGGACTAACAAACTGACCCAGATTAAGGCTATTACCTGTGTTCCTTCATCAATAAGCAAGGCATCAGGCTGTAGGCTAATCCTACTCTGGATAGGCTCTTTTAAATTAATGGACGTGCCTAACTTAGGTCTGTTAATTTTAATAGGTCTGTTCTTAGAAGGAGTGGCATTGGATACAGCCCACCTTGTTTGAGGAATTTGTGCTGGATGCAAACCTGCTACTGCGCCACATTCAAGGTTCTGATACTAACTTAAAAGGCCCTATACACCTCAGTACTGGGTTACTTGAGATGCTGCCTTATCTCTTACAGACCGAGTAGGTCACTGTGTTCTTCGGCAGTTTCTCAAAGTCCCTAAAATATCAGAAGCCCACTCTTTCAGTGCCAGGCACCCACTCTCTGGCCTTTCCAGAAACAACTGGGTGAAAAGCGGCATTTTTACAAAAAAAAATACAAAATGAAACTGTTTTTCTACTTTTTCAGGTGTTTTTATGCTTTCATAGAATTGTAGAGTTGGAACCCTGAGGATCATCTAGCTTACCCCCCTGCAATAGCTGTCCCGTACAGAGATTGAACCTGCAGGCTTGGCATTATTAACACCATGCTCTAACAAACTGAGCTATTTAGCTGCCATTAGATGGATGTAAAAGTGAATCCATATAACAGAATAATAAGGATAAGCATACACACACACATGTACACAGGAGGGCCTAGTTCAGATGTCACATTAAACCAGTTTTAAATTAAACTATGGTTTAACGTGAACAAACAACATGCATTAGCATGCTCTGCTCCTTCCTTTAGGCAACCAGGAAGGAAACAGACCAGAGGCTGGCTACATGTTACATGTTTCTGTCCAAACGAAACACAAGCTCTAGTTATCACATAACATGAAGCCAGCCTCTAGACTGTTTCCTCCTGGGCCTGCCAAAGGTAGGATTGGAGCAGGAGCTCAGGGGTAGTCTGAGCAGTGGGTTAAAACACAGTGTAATTTTAACTATGGTTTAGCTTGACATCTGAACCAAGCCAGGGTGTTCTACAGTGTTGTTCCACTTAGAGGAACAGACGTTATGAGAACATGGCCCCCATCATCTCTCTTCCTCTCAAATCCTGTAGTCTTTCCAAGTGTAAAAATCTAAAGGCCACAAGACTGCACAGATTCTGCCTTCTCTCTTAACAAATCTCTACAGGAGTTTCCTCAACAGGCACTGATGGATAGAATACACTCACTGAAATGAGCCACAGTGACTTTTGAGGCCTGGTGGCGACTCACTACTGAACAACTTGGTTGGGGGCAGAGAGAAACAGCTTGGTAGTGGGGATGTAGCCAAGGAAGAAAGAGGTCTGAGTTTTGCAGTTCGGTTGGGTGAAAGGGACTTGAAGGAGGAGGCTCCAAGGTCATGCGACTGCCTTGGAGGCGAGGGGGGCGACTGTGACACTGCATGAAAAGACAAAGAACTGCATCTGGTCGCTTGCCTGCTCTCTTCCCAGCTCAACCTATATATTTATGTACAAATAGGTATCACAACATACACCCAAGGATTGAAGTGCTCCCTTTCTTTATTTGCAAGGAAACTGACCCAGCAGCAGCTGACCTGGAACCTCCTGGTTGCTTAGTAAGGCAAGGAAGTGTTGAAACAATACGAAAGGGATGATTCTTATTAGAACAATTTAAAAGAAGGCCATAAACACTTCTGATCCCAGCTTTTCTTCTCCACACTCAACCTCTTTCCTGCTCCACTCTACTCTGATTACAGATTAGGGCTCTCCCACCAAAGCAAATTTGGCAGCAGGGCTGCTGAAGGGAGTATTGATAGCACAACCCTCCTCCTTCCGCACTTTGCCTGATTAGCATTTCTATTGCTGCGCAGGGCACAGAGGACGCTGTAAATCAAACACACTCAGTGTCAAGCACAATAACCAAAACAGTTACCTAAACAACTAACGGGTACTGTGAATGCGTTTAACTAAGCATCGAATAAGTGCCCTGGCAATTAAATTCCATTACGGTTCCTGAGACTTTAAACCTGGAGGAAGGTGAGGCCCAAGCGAAGAGGCCCTTCCAGAGGGCTCCTGGCATTTGTCACTAAAATGCCGTTTCTGGCACTGAGTTCACATCTAATTGCTGAGCAGCACCAGCTGCAGCATCTATTGCTAACATTAAAAACAAGCTTTGAAGCCGGAACAGGCAGCTCCAATAGATTCCTCACCTTTGCAAATATCAAGAGGAGGGACAAAGATCCCCCAGAAGCTCAGCAAGAAAAATGGCCTTTTAACAACAGAGTACTGATAGGGGTTGAAAAGGCTAAATCACTAAAAACACCGAACTGCATAGGCCCAAACTGCTTTTTTAAAAAGTGGTTAAAAATATAGTTTAAAGTAGTTCATGGGGGCGAGAGGAAACTGAAACAGTTCAGCAGGATGTGGTTGTGACAAACCACAACACCAGTAGACAACCAACCAACCAACCAACCCACACAATCAACGGCAATTCTCTTGTACTTTCAGCTAAAACAGAAAGAAAAGCGGGGTCGGGTGGGGTCAGACTTGCCACGTTGGCATCCCACGGCAAGCAGGAGCGTCACACCAAGGGCAGGAAACTTGGGGATGGGGTAGGGATTCTGCACAAATCCATTCCCTCTTGCTGAGTTATTTGAGGGACATGACAGCACCTCCTCACTTTGCCAGCATTCAAGGGATGTGTGAATGCGAAAGGGTGTCAACATTTTCACATCATCAGGTTTTCCCATTCAGCGAAATTCCTTCTAGTTGGAACTTTTTCATAAGCTCCATAACATAAAGCAGATCTTTTGTCATTTTTAAATAAAAGATTGTGGGTGGGTGGGTAACTGTACATAAACACTTGCACGCACGCACAGCTTCTAAAAGCCCCCTGCAGAGTGAAAAGTGGTTTGCCACATAATACAAGGGATCTGCTGCTTGAGTAACCCAAGACAAGCCCTGCTGGATAAAGCAAAAAGGCTCACGCAGACTGTTTCCAAACAGTGGCAAATCAGATACTTCTGCAAAGGCCACAGGATGGGCGTGATGGAGAAATTACTTACTACTGCTCTGCCACTACCAGCACCAACCAATATTCAGAGGAATGCCACTGCGGAAGACTCTTTAACTAGCAAAGCTCATACTTGTGGATAGACCTGTCTTCGGTAAAACCCGCCTGATCCCCTTTCAAAGCCACCTAAGCCCATTGCTATCAGTGCATCTTGAAGCATAGAGGCACAAACCCAAAACCCGTTTGGGGCACATAGAATTAGTGGCTCAGCTGCCTAGACCCTGGTCACTGGCTCTCATTTGATCATGTACTGCAATTGCATACCATATGCACTATTGCCCTAGCAACTGTTGACTATTCAAGCAAACATTCCTGTTATGAATTATTTGCATGTTCAATGTTCCAGCTATCAGAATTGTTCTGTATACACACATTCTGGCTATCTTTAATTAGATTTCATTACCTTAATTGAGATTATGAGCATGTTTCTCTATCTACATCTTCAGTTTGCTTTGTATATTCTGCACAGTACTTTGTATGTTCAGCACAGCATTAGGTACAATTTTTATCTGATCTTTCCTTTCAAGGAACTCAGTGTGGCACACATGATCACCCCATACAATTTTTTTATCATTGCAACCCAGTGAGTCAGGTACGGCTTTCTTACTGGGTGGGGTTGGAACCCTGGTCACTCCGGTCTACATCCAATCCATTAATCACTACACCATTTTGGCTCTCAAAAGAGAAATACCTCAAGCAATGTCATGTTGACCATTCAGAAGAGATGGATGGAAATGTGGATTAATGGACATTCCTGCAAATTTGAAAGTTGATGGCACAATAACCGATCTTCCCTATCTTCAGGGAACTCTCTCCCTGAAGAGAGTTAACACCTCTATGCATTGCTAAGCATTGCGAAGTATGTCTTGTGGTGCATACCCAATTGATAAGAGGTAAAGGGCAGGTCTATTGAGCATCACTGTAGACCCATGAGAACCCATACATAAAAACACTTTGCTGTCGTTGCACTTTAGAGAGCAGAGGTGGGAAGCACTTGCCAGTCTGTGTTGACAATACTGAGATAGATGGACCAATGATCTGATTTTGTATCAGGCAGAGTTACCTGTGTCCCTGTGTTCATTACTAATATTTGAATTAAGTCATCTCAGGGTTTCCAAAATCACAGTTTCAATCAGCTGTACTTTTAAAAAAACCACACAGTGCCTATTTCTTTGTTTATTTATTGCTGTGATTTATTACTGGGGTTTTCTTGTGTGTGTCACTTTAAAAAGGAAAAGCTCACAACCACACTTCAAGTTTCCATGTCTTGTTTTGTTCACCAAAGCCAGCAAGCATCTGTGTAGGAAGAAAGAGCACCCGGGGGTCACGCCCTGCCTAATCAGAGGTGAAGATTATGCAGCAGACAGAATTACACAGAGTAGCAGGTTACACAGGCAAATGCAGGGATTGGGGGAGGGAGGGAGGGAGGAAATCAACAGCTGCAGCATCCAGATGAAAGATTTATGATGATATTTTACCACACGCCAATGGAATTTTGCACTTCAGAGTGTGAAAATCTTTTTTGCTCAGGGGGCCAGCCTGTTCTGGAACTCAAAAAGCTTAGATTAGAAGGCAACAAACAATATTTTGAGCTTTTTATATATTTTTTTAAAATGCACAGACGGTAACCTGAAAATCAGCAAACACACACATACACAATGTATTCAGAAGGCTTTCCAGCAGCCCATTGCCTGGCATTAACACGATGGGCTGTACTCCATTCTGGTCTACCTAGGTCGCAGCGGTATTTTTTTGATCAGGTTACACAGCACAAGGAGATGAAATTTCTTATGAGGGCTTGTGTAATACAAATATGTAAAGCTGTGCTCTTAGTCGGAGGCCAGGAGATATGAGGACTTGGCAAAAGGAGAAAAAACATAACCTTCTGGGGAATGTGATTTTTTTGACAGAAAGGTTATTTGGGGGGTAAGGGGACACCAGAGTAGCTGTATTCCTGAGGGAGATGCCCAGAGTAGAAGACAGTATTATGGATTACATTCCTACTTTTGAGGTGGGGGTTTTTTTTGTGATAAGCCTGGAAGCTAAAAAGGCACCAGAGAGCTGAAATTATCTAATTGATCCGCACAAAACCAGGTAACCTCTCTTTTAAAAACTCCCTTGAAAAGACAAGGGATTGTCTGGCAATCCACGACAGAGTTAAGAAGCCCAGAGTGACTCACCAAAAACTACAATAAGATAGAGAGCATAAATTAACATCTTTATCCTTGACAGGGCCAAAGCATGTATATTTTATTGTCTTAATTAAAGGGATCTCACTATAAATTGAACATCTGGGCTGCAGAGACTGCCACTGTGGTCTCAACAGCTGCAAGGTAGATAGTCTGGGCATTTGAAGTCAACCATCCACCACCTGGCTGCTAAGAGTAACTGGACATGGGGGGGGGGGAGGCCATAGTTTTGTTATCAAGCATGCAACTTGTTCATGGAAAATTTGAGAGTGCTGGGACATTATATTTTGTGCACACCTGGTTCACCATTAGTGTGTTGCTACTGTCCACTTACCTATTCTTCCCAGTCTCCTTCCTCCATTGTACAACATGTGCACACACATACACACCCCATCTCTGAGTCATGACCGCTGCCTGCCCCAGCTTTTTATAAAGTCAGGGCAGGTGACCAAGACAGCTCTGAAGGCTGTTCGGCTGCCATTGCACCACACTAGTCCTTCCCCTGGCAAAGAAAAGCTACATGGCACCACTCCAGCTGCCTGCTCAGGCTGGTCACTGGCAGAAGTTATGCCAAGATGTGCAGGGCCTCTTATTGGGAAAGAGGTTGGCAGAACCAGCCATGTCAAAGAAGCTGTTCCACTGCACTCTTTCCCCAAAGCTCTTTTAAAGAGCATTTGTTCTGGATTACTAACTAACCAACCAAAGTATCATTGAGAATGTACCAGAAGTCGTAAAAAAACCTGCACTGTTTGGCTGTAAGCTATAGCAAAAATGAAAAGGGACATCAGAGTTGAGCCGTGGTAGCTGGGACTGATGGAAGTTGCAGCTCCAACCTTCTGGTTGGGCAATAACTGAATTCTTTCATCGTTCCTTTGCAACTTTTCATGTGTGCAAAGGGCAAACCAAGAACAGTTGTGTTTGCTGCCATCAAGCAATGCAGCCTAGCCACAACATCAGAAGAGCAGCAGCTGCCAGAAGGGGAACACAAGTATGACAATTACCTTTTCCCACCACTGAAAGAGGACCACAAATTGAGTTCTGCCAGGCTGCAGAACACAGGGAGTGCCTCATACATACAGAGACAGAACATGTGTCCACCCAGTTCAGCATTGCCTACAAGGACTGCCAACAGATCTCTGGAATTTCAGGGGTTCTCTCCCAACCCTACCTGGGGATGCCACTGGGGATTGAACCCAAGACCTTCGGCATGCAAAACAGACGCTTTGCCACTGAGCTACAGCCCTTCCCCTTTGTCCTTCCTGGGAGACAATCTAAGTTTCTACCACCATACTCACTGGTCACTACAGAGGCTCAATTTAAGCCCAGTTACCAACAAATCTGAGCAGCTAAACAGTAGGGCTGGGCGATAACTGGTTTTCAATATTGTGATATATCACCAGATAAACATTGTGATATATCGATATATCACGCTATCTGAAATAAAGAACTGTGCAGAGGCGAACAAGACAATGTCCTGGCAACTGCTACTATTTAAGGGTCTGAAACTGATTAATGATATTATCAATCACCTCATGGTCACTTTCAGCAGCAGACAAGCCAAAATGCATTCAAATGAAACTTTGGGTTTTGGGCTCGGCTAACAAATGGTGGTATTCCGGACAATCCAAAGTACAGTGATGAGTCAACATGAATACAAATAATCTGGGACTGCCGGACTGGCAGCAGGTCTACTGGGAAACAGAAGACGCAGCAGCCTGGTGGCGGCAGAATCAACAATGTCAGGGGAGGGGAAGAAGCAGCAGCAGCCTGGCAGCAGGGGCACAATAATCAGCAGCCTGCAAAGCATTGCCACGGCAGTGGACAGCAGTGGCAAAAGTGGCAACGGCCTGCAAGGCCTTGTTATGGCGGCGGCAGTAGTGGCAGCCTGTGAGGCCTTGCAGTGGCAGCAGGAGACAGTGGCAGAAGCAGAGGTGGCCTGCAAGGCCTTGCTGAGGCAGGCTGCCACAGCTTCTGTCACCGCCTCCCACTACTGCCAGGAGTAGTTGCAGGCTGCTGCCACTTCTTGCCACCATGGCAAGGCCTCGCAAGTCCCATTGCTTGTGTCGCCACAAGGCTTCACAGGCTGCTACTACTATTGCTGCCATCTCCCATCGCCAGTGCAAGGCTTCACAGGATGCCGCTACTGGCAGTACCAGATTGTTTGTATTCAGTATGACTCATCACCGTACTTTGGATTGTCCTGAATCCCACCATTTGGTAGCCAAGCCAAAAACCTAAAGTCCTGTTGGGGTGTATTTTGGCATGCCTAGTGATAAAACTGAGTGTTCAATGGTTGATAATATTGTCATTTGTCCATTTTAGACCCCTAAGTAGTAGCAGTTGCCAGGACATTGTCCTGTTGGCCTCTGTATAGTTCCATCCTTATTTCAGATATTGTGGTAGATTGCAATGCTTAGCTGGTGATACCACTGCAATGTTTAGCTGCTGATACTGTGAGGTTTAACTGGTGATAACATTGCAACGTTTAGCTAGTGAGTTATTGCAATGTTTAGCTGTTGAGTTTTTGCAATGTTGAAAACCAGGTATCACCTAGCCCTTGCACACATTGTGATTCGCGATATATTGCCAGCTCAAATATTATAAAACAATTATCACAATGTGAACTTCAAACCAGTGTTGGACAATATACTGATATATCGCCCAGGCCTACTGAGCAGCTGCTTAGCTTCTATCTCTCCTGCTAGATCCCTCCACAAGAAAACCTGAAGGACTGCTAGGACAGGGAAGGTTTCCAGCAAATTAGTCTCTGAGGTTCTCCACAGTCACATTCTTAAGTACCAGGAGCAGGGGCCCTTTCTTCAGCTTCTCTTCTATAATAGTGAGCAAAAGAGTCTCTTTCTGCCTGGCACAAAGAAAGCCAGCTCACAGAACTTCTGTAGCAGCTTTAAGGCTGCTGGCAGCAACTTCTGATTAAGTGTATGCCTTGTTAGCCAGCCTTCTAACCCAAACCGAAGAGAGGGCAGAGACGGCAAAGGACCCAGCAACCCACAACGTAAAGCAAAAAGTCTTCTTCCGCAGCAGTTTCCCTTGGTTATACTAGATAAGGTTCCAACTCCAAAACGGAAGGCAATGGATTCCCCACCCACCCTGCTTTCTTCAGCGCCATCAAGAGGGTATGTTGAAATCCAGTACTGATGCGGCACTATACCTCCCAGTTGCCACTCCTCACTCTGCCCAGCAAGAGAGAGGGCCTTACAGAGGATTGGCAGCACCTGCCTAGATTAAAATAAAAATAAAAATCATCATCCAATGAAACACCAAAAGCAAGATACAATGAACTAGCTCTCAACTGAGATGTACAGGGAGTCTGCTCCACAGAACTTATAGCAAGATGACCGTGATGAATAAAGAGAAAATATCAGACTTGCACTTCCCTCTGAGGGCCTTTTCCCAGAGTTTGATATCATTTCACATTTTTATGTCATAAATGTTTTGATTTTACAGTGGGAAGCAGCATCTTATCCTGGAGTGTATATTTTGCATATTATGAATAATCTTTATATACATAATTGGCAGATGAAGAATCAAAGCCCTGATTATATCGTGAGCCCTTATTTTTTCTTCTTATCTCTCCTTTTCTATGACTTCTAATTTTTGCTTTCTTTTCCTAACACTATCTCTATATTTACGTTTTGTTTTGTTTTTTGATGTTTCCTATTTTGGGTTAATGAACACACACACACACAGGAGAGAGAGAGAGAGAGAGAGAGAGAGAGAGAGAGAGAGAGAGAGCTGATGGATGGAAGATGAAGGGCCCTGTTTGAGGGGTTGGGTAGAGAGATTCTCCCAGGGTAGGAGGATAGGGGAAGAGGGGAAAACTCTAAGGTGAGAGCAGGGAGGGCTCACCCTTTGTGTGGAATAAGGGTTAAGATACAACCTTGATATCTCCTCCTCTTCCCCTATCTTTTCTGTCTGTTTTATTTCTATTTAGATTAGTTTGGTTTATATTGTATTCTGTGTTGAAAACTTCAATAAAAGAAATTGATTATGGAAGCAGCATCTTGATGGCAGAGCATCTGCTTTGCATGCATAAGGTCCCAGGTTCAATCCCTGGAATCAATTATTTGGGTTGGTAGAGACCCCTGCTTGACACCATGAAGAACCATGGTCGGTCAATGTAAACAATAAGGAGCTAGATGGACCAATGGTCTGGGCTCAGTATCAAGTAGCTTCCTGTATCCATGTTTTATCCCCCATCCCCCTTGAAGAGCCATCGCTAAGATTTGGGGCATATTCCCTGCACTTCAAAATAAAGGTTCACACCCAACTTCTGGGTACCAAGGAGACCAAATACCAAGTAAATTTTCCTCTTTGTTTAACTGTTATATTTTGGTACCAGAGTGTCCTCAAGAGCCACCCCGGAGTCTCAAAAGATTCATCTCCAGAGTTGTTTACAATTTCCAGTAATGTACAGAAGGATTCCACAGGTCTAGGTTTGCCAGAAATGCACAAGTTTCCAAGATAGAGGCTTCCCTGTTCTATTTAAGGTAACTTGCTTGGAATCAGGGTTCAGTTGATGACTGTAACTATGATTAAAGGGAGGGAGGGGTGCAAAGTTTGTACAGCTGAGTGCCCTGAATGTTCACGAAATACAAAAGGAAATGCATACATGGTGCCATGCGCATTCCACTTTTGGACACCTGAAGTTGACAGATCTAAGAGTCCTGAGTGGGCTTTTATTGGGCAAAGGGGGAACTTGTCCCAAGCGCCGTTCAGCTGACACCACATTTTCAAGTTATGGCACCAATGTAACGAAAGCACGTTGATGGCGCGTCTTCGGCATTACCACTCAGCACATCTGGGTGCACGGCAATCCAAGCAACGGTCCACATGCCTGGCGCAACAAACTGAAAGGGCCACCCACCCTTCGTGACAGCTGGAAACTGGGGGAAACTAATAAAGAATACAAAGTCAAAGAAGGATTTCTTTTGTTAAAGTGGCTGTGTGCCTGACAGACAGATTACCCAGTAGTTGAAAGATAGATCTGAGGCAGAAGAACAAATATTTGGAGAAGGAGCTGAAGGTCAGCAGCTCCAATTCTACCATCTGTGACTCAGCTGAAAGAGAGGTGGCGGTAAAGAGGGAGGAGGGAGGGCTTCCCAGGACTTAGCTCAAACATTTCAGCTCTTCAAAGGAAGGGTGGTTGATACACGGAATGCCTTCCATTAAGCATGCCAATCCATTTTTATTGTTTCTGAACTTCAGTGTACCAAAATATCACTGGTGCATTGAGTAAATAAATTATGGCTCTCACTCAACGAATGAGAGATTTTTATTTTATTTTAACAATATGAGTTTAAATCAACTGATTAAATCTGAATAAATATCCATATTGGAGAGCGAGAATCATTCTGAAGGAGGAAGTATACATTTAACTGCACTTGTGCAATATAGCACAGCAGGTACTGTTGTATTTATCTATATCACTGCCTTCCTCTCAGTGCAGGACCCGAGGTGGCTCACAGCACAAAGTAAAACAGATACAGTTAAAAAACACGCACACAATAAATATAAATATTTTAAAAAACCATTGAGTAACCTTTTTATAAAAAAAAAAAGCATAGAAAAACCTATAATCATTTAAAAAGACTTGTGCTCAAAAAGGACCCACCGCAGCAGCCAGTAAGTGGCCAAAGGTCTGCTGGAACAGGAAAGTGTTCCTTTTGCTTGCTGGCGAAAAGAAAACACAGAGAAGGCCAGCCTAGTCTCCCTCAGAAAGGAGTTCCATAATCAGAGAGGCCACCAAGAAGGCCTTCTTTTGTGTCCTTTGCCAAGCATGCCTGTGAGGGTGGCAGGACCAAGAGAAAGGTAGGAGATAGGGTCCTTCATATATCCTTTGAAGAGAGGTACCCTCAGGAATATCAGAAGTTGTGTTATACAGAGTCGGATCAAAGGTCCATCTAACTCAGCACTGCTTGCAGTGACAGCAGCCCTGCAGGATTTCAGAAAGTGACCCTATCCTAGCCCTACAAGGAAATGTCGGGTCTCGAACCTAGAACCGTCTGCATGTACAGCAGCTACCACTACTGAGTTTTGGCCTTATCTTCTATCCCGAGAGGGCTATCTAAGAGGGTATTAGCCAAATGCTGGTGGTGGTTATAATAAAATTAATATTAAAAAAGTAAACAAACAATCTGATTTATTGATTTGGAAGTTGAAACCCTGTAATAAATGTGCAGCCCATTTTGGGCCCATTATCCAAGATATTAAATGGCCTTCTTTCCTAAGAGTGATGGCTGCAGCTCCAAGATTTGGAGTCCCCATGTTTCTGCGGTTTGTACAGTCCCCGAGCTGCCTCTTTCATCCCTCACCCTACATAGGCAAAATAATGTTCCAAGTGTCCGGATGCAAAGTGGCTGAGAAACTAGACAGTGAATGAAAACCCAAATTCAAGGACGATACTCACTGGTGTAGGAGACAAGTCCTATGAGAAAAAGTTGGAGGAGTTTGGTTTGTTTATCTAGAGAAGAGGAAATGGAGAGGGGAACTTGAGAGCAGTCTTCAAATACCTGAAGGACAGTCAAACTGAAAAGAGCAAACCTCTGTTGCCAAAGAAGGAAGGTCTAGATTTAGGTACACTTTGGTAGAACATTAAGGGTGGTAATTAAACCCAGTTTTGCTCAGTGAAAATTAAAGCATAATAACTAAGAGGAGTCCATTCATTTCACTGGGTCAACGCTGAGTGAACCTTAGCTGAATACCACCCCCTAAGAGAGCCTGATTGACTGTGACAACAGTCTGACACTACAACAAATTAACTAACTATAGGTTTAAGAAGGTCTGGAGATGATCAGTGTCTGGATGGGTAAAATGCCTGGGAACCAGATGGGAGGCTGCCTTGGGTTACTGTCTCCCCCCCTTGTTTTTCTACTATGATATTTTGTTTTATGTTGTAAACCATCCTGTGGTCTCTTGATGAAGGATGATATATAAATATGGTAAATAATAATAAGGCAGTGAAAAGGTGGGACGTAAATATAAGAAGGGAATGTGCTTTCCCTCACTGGACAGTTATCCATTGAGGCGGTTTTGTATTGTGTGCATTGAGCAACAGAGCGGACTAGATTCTATGTATGATCCTATTATCAAACGTCACTTTTGCTAGAAGTCTGCTGGGTGGCCTCAGACCCAGAGCTGTTCTCTCTGCCTCAGTCACTGAATATCATGTCATATTGACCCCCCCCCCACAGGATTGTGACAAATAGTAGCGAGACAACAGGTGTGAAGAATTCTGCTCTTAAGGAGTAAGGTCAAGCTCCTTCCAAATTAGAAAGCATTATTGCAGTTTCGAAATCTCCACTTTGTGTCTTTTTTCTGAACTATGTAGATAAGCAATTTCCACACTTGAAGGGAGGGAAGAGAAGTGTGTTTAGGATTAATGAACTTGCTACACAGAGAGCAGAAAGGGGGTGGGCGGGGAGAATCCTTATACACTGCTAATTTAATTAAAGAATTATCTTCTCAAAATACATCTAAATGGCCCCAAACTAATACAGACCCAACCGATCGCTTTCATCAAAATTGCAAGTTGCTCCAGATTCGAGCTGAGAATTCAACAACACACAAAGCCAAAAAGAAATATTTCCTTTTTCTGCCAGAACTCACAGGAACTCAGTTCTAGCACCTCTCAGGTGGGTGCCATTGCCATTGTAAGAGAACAAAGGAGGTGTTCATAGTGAGTTCCAGCACCTCTTTTTTCTAGAAAAACAACACTGAGCACTTCCTTCACAAAGCCAACCAATGAGACCCAACCAATGTCTTTTCTACCTTGGAAACAAGTCAAGGAGTCAGAAAATCATTTCCTAGCCATACTGCATAGTCACAGAGACCACCACGTTCAAATTTAGTGATCACCATGACATTCCAACTCCCTTGGAAATAAAAGCCCATTCTGAAAGTGCGAAAACAAATTTCTCTAATGAATTCTCTTTAGTGACTTATGAAGTGTAATAACATGTCTCTGGGGACTTATCTTCGCTCTCTCTCACACACACACACAAAACCTGAACAGTGCTCCAAGTACCCCCCGATGACTACAGAGAAAATCTCAACTTCAATAATCCTAAAGGTCAGGGGCAATATTAAATAAGACAGATGTTCTTGCTATTCGACATACTTAAAGGAGTTGGCTAAATTCATTTTAACTCCAATTGCTCCCAATAGTTATTTTTTTTAAAAGGGTTTAATTATTTTTAGATGCAAAAAAGAAGCCCATCACCTGCCGTGTGTGTGTGTGTGTGTGTGTGTGTGTGTGTGTGTGTGTTCTCTTCGTTCTAAGAAGACAGCTTCTGTTTTATTTAGCAGCCAATTATCTGAACACCAGGTGTAGGAAATGGCTGTGTTTACATTGGGTGAACACCAGGAAATGAGACTGTGGGGGGAAAGCGGCAGGCGAGAGGTCCAAGGTGCGGCAGCATTACTGGTAAGAGGTTTGCATAATTAAGAATCCAGGCAATTAGGTCACAGGGATGGATACAAATAAATTCACACCAATTTTTACAGCTCCTGTCAGCACACCACTACTGCATCCTGTCCCTTCCATAATGTTCTCCTTTAAATGAATAAAAAAATAGTTATGTATCTCCTCATTCACATGGGGACAGGGACAAAAGCAAGCAGAATTATAATCCACCACCATAAGCACACACACACACCATGCCTTGTCTCCTGAACATCTTGTCAATGGAAGTAGGAAAGGGGAGAGTAGGGAGATTTTTAAAGCTAAATTGCTTTAAAGCCAGGTTATAACGCAACCACAGGACAGGAAGATAGTAAGGCAAAGCAAAGGCAACTATATGGCTGACATTAAAGGCAAGCACCACTGAGTCTTATGGTAAACAAGAGGCTTACAAGCACCTGTCCAACGCTGCAGAAACTGAGACTTAGGCTTGGGATCGGGTAGGTGGAAGGCCAGCAAAAGCAATTAATGTGTGTTGAGCAAAGAAGAGGGGAAATCTGGCTCCTGAGCATTGGGAACAATTGATCCCTCTCAAGAGCTATGAAGGCTACTAGTTTGTGCATATATATTAAAAAGAGACCAAGATTTTTATTACAGGATTGGATTCTGTATTATAGCATCTAGGTACACTTCAGATCTAAAATTTTCTGCCACTTTTCTGCCAACACAAAGTTAAAAAAAACAACAGCCTCAAAACAGAATTCCAAAAGCCTCTTTGCACATGGAACCACAAACAACGCAGAATGCTACACAATTCTTAGGAAGGGATTTAGAAGGAGAGCGCTAAAATAAATGACTGTCGCTCAATGTCATACCAGGCTGACTACACCAGACTTACTACTGGAGTCAGGAAATATATTAAATTAAACCTGCAGCCACCATTAAGAGCGTAATCTGTTTAAAAGACTATTGTGGTAAACCACTACAGTGGACTAACTACTGGACACTGATGGAGTTTGCATTTGCCCTCAAGGGGGGGGGGGGATCCAAAGGCATGTATCAAGCTGCCTGATGTTGATCCATGTAGTCTGCTCTCGCAGAATATAGCTCTGAAAAGTATATTTCTGTAAAAAAACAGAATTTTAAAAAGAGGAAGGGAAGGAGTCTCCCTGTCCTAATATGCAACAGTGCAAAGATAATCTACAGAGGACACTCTCTGAGCATCTGCTAAACACAGCAGTTAGAACATAGGAAGCTGTCTGGTATCAAATCCGGCTAAGGGTCCATCTAGCCCAGTATGGTCAACATGGGCTAGCAGCTGCTCTCTCAGGTTTCAGGCAGGGGCATTCTTAGTCCTACCTGAGGATGCCAGGGATCAAACCTGGGATTTTCTGTGTGCAAAGCAGGTGCTACATCACTGAGTTACAACCCTTCCCCAAAGAAGAGGACTGAGCAAGTAGCCAAAGGGCAAGGAGTCACAAGTCATTCCCAGTACAGTGGTACCTCGGGTTACATACGCTTCAGGTTACAGACTCCGCTAACCCAGAAATAGTAACTTGGGTTAAGAACTTTGCTTCACGATGAGAACAGAAATCGTGCTCTGGCGACGTGGCAGCAGCAGGAGGCCCCATTAGCTAAAGTGGTGCTTCAGGTTAAGAACAGTTTCAGGTTAAGAACGGACCTGAGGTACCACTGTACTGGGTGGTGCAAAATCCCACGTGTGGGACTGCAGAGAATACAGGAAGAAGATATTTAGTTGTTGTTTGGAGAAAGGATCTTGCTTTGCAGGCTCCCACTAGCACCTCCTTGGGTCAGGATATAAAATATACAATGGTTCCTTGCTACATAACTTTGGGAGGTTATAAATAGCAGGAGTCCATTCATCCTCACCTGTGCTTAGCTGCAAAGGCACAAAAATAAAATGATCTATGGACAGCAAACAGGGAGGGTTGGTGAGGTGAGATAAAAACTGACCGTGTGGGTTGGAGAGAGAGAAAAAGCTAGAGGGAACTGTCATCTCTCCCAAGCCTTGCAAATAAATCTACAAAAGCTACTAGCCTGGAGGGAAGTACCTACCACCCCATCTCGCAGGCTACCGTTACTCACCCCAGGTGAGCTGAGTTGCTATTTACCTGCCTGCCATTCGTAATTTAAAGTTGCCATTTGCAGAACAGGAGCACAGCTGTGAATATAGATGGGGACCCTCTAGCCCCACCCCTCTGTGGTGTTCTGCCCTATCTGCCTGCCACTGGTTAGCCCCACACATGGCAGTGCCCCAAACATATGCCACTTACAATGCTCAGTTAACGTGTGGCCCCTTGGTTTTCCCCTGATCTCTTTGGTACAAGCAACCCAGATTGTGCTTAGCGTTCCTACAGACATGGGAGGGGAAGGGAGAACAGAGAAGGTCTCTTCCGTACCCATCTGCTGAGGGGGAGGCACAAATCTGTCTGTTTCCCAAGCAAAATGGAAGAGGGAGGGGGGCCCTGATGGGAGAAGCATATCTGTAAATCAGCGACAGTATAAGGAATAAAAGGTTGCTCCCTCTCTCTCTCCACAATCTTTTCCCCACCCCTCTGTTTTAATAACGGTATGAAAAGGCTAAATGCCATCTTGGCAGAAGCAGATCAAAGATCGGCAAGGAGGGGGGGAATTATCCAAAAGGGATTCATAATGCAAGCTGGAATAATTTTAATACAAAACGCCCAGCAAATCTCACTCGCCCTCCTCCTCCCCGCCCGTCCCCACTGACAAATCGCCAGCTGAGGTAAATCCCAGATAATGAAACATTGTAAAGAAAGGCTCTATTTAATAATTTAGCCCCTGTCAAGGAGTTGGTATTGATTCTTGTTTCCAGCGCGGGGAGAAAATGTTATCTGCAGCCTTACAGCTCAATGACAGCATCGGCGAATTTAATCACCACGCAAGCCCCTGCCACACTGTTCTTAAAACTGTCACCTCTGATTCTTTGTCATCCTGCACCCGGATCCCTGCCCACGGATCCCTGCCACCTTCTCACAACCTATTTGTCCCTGCAATAAAAAGATTTCCAGCGACTCACATTAAAAGCGAGCTGTCAATTCTCATTTGCAGGCAAAGCAGTTTTAAAAAAAAAAATTAACATTGCTACACATAGCCTCAACCCAATCTGCCTCTTGCATTAATGAAGTGCGCTTGGTGGCTTAATAGTCAACTTAGCCTCGATACAGAGGGTGATTATTATACCAGTCCTAGGACATCTGCTCCAAGGAACTGTGCTCTTTTTTTTTCTTTCCACGGAGGGGAGTGGGAAAGGAAATGAATCCAAGGAAAAAAATGTCTTAAAGGGGAAAGGGGGAGGTATGGGGAGAAACAACTGCTGCCTATATTAATCAGCAATTTTTCCCCTGTACCAAAAACCGGAAAAGGTCAAGCATAGTCCCACAACTGGCAAGAGGAAAATTAGCCCTGAATTAATTTAAAGCTGCAGCTTTGTGGGGGAAACACAGAGCCAATTCATTCACAGGGAGAATGAGACCATTAAAACACATAGGTGTTTGTGGCTGGTGCTGGGCCTCAGCACCCCCCAGGGAAATTTGCATTCAAAAGCATTATCCTGACGTAATAAAGAATCTTAGCCCTCTTATTATTGGGCTCCGAAAAAAGGAAACTCTGTGAGGGCATTATTCCCTATGTCTCGCTCCCTTTCCAGGTGAGAGAAGCAATTCTTCCCTTCCCTTTATAACCCTTTGGATCACATCAAAACGATCCCGCCGGCCCTCACAGCCAAGGTCATCATACACAGATTTTCTATTACAGGGCACTGGAGGCATTTCACAACTGTCTTTTTATGCACTTCTCTCTTTCCATCCACAGACTATAAATTGTTACAAGGCCCTGGGGCAATCCCGCTCTATGCTCCATTCAAATCAGCCTTCTAGGAGGGAAGAAAATCATCACAGACAAGATGCTTCAATCAAGTAAACACACAAGCAACAAAGGGCAACCGCACCGCCTCTAATAACCAGCCCCGTTTTATGCGGCAAACCCGCCATTTTTCAGGTCCTTGGACATGCCAGAGTGTTTCATTCTGGATGCAAAGCACAGCAGCCCTCGTTTGCATTTTAGAAAAATAGCAGAATATAACCAAATATAAAAACAAGCTAAAATAAAAATTGTGCCATTAAAATTCTTTGACTAGATATGCACTGGTTTCATTTGATTTTATGTTTAGAGTCAGGCTCTCATAAAAATGACAAAACTGTGACAAGGATAGGGTGTTGTGAATTCATTTGCCCCCAAAGAGCTTTTAATAATTTCTAACACAGAAGAAATAACGTCGCAGTCTCATCTGGATTTGTGTGGGTTTTTTTGGGGGGGGGGGATGCATATTCTATCTTTTTTGTTAATCCAAATGGCCAAACCTCTCCACGGCACAGGTGCTGCCCTGCACAGGTGGAACTGTCTCCAGACCCCAGCTCTGGCACAGGACAGGACAGAATTGGAGTATAAAACATGTGCATTTTATACTAGGGTTTGTAGCCCACTTCTCCTTTTCAAATTGAGATGCTGAAATGTGAAAACCTCCGCTTGTTCCGAGCCATCACAGTTATCGAAAAGCACTTGAAAGGAATCAAATCATGTGGTGCCAGACAGCTCTGTGCTTTAAAAAAGACACAGCCATAAGATGCTCGGGGGTGACTCCTTCACTCATGGGAGGTGTCAGAGAGTTCACCATAGGCAAGAAAGCTGAAATTTGGGGAACATCTCACCCAAGGCATCCTATTTATGAGAGTGATTTGGAAGGGAACCAAGTCAGAAATGGGGAGCCTGTGGCAATGCCAGATTAAACCCCATGTAATTTTCTTTCAAGATCAAATCAATATTATTTTGATCCATTGTCGCGGGGGCCCTAAAAGGGCCCCAAGTCCAGTACCTACTCTGCCTATTTGATAATTCAGCACTGGCCTGTGGCCATCCAGATGTTGTAAGCCCCCTGACTAACGGTGATGCTGGATGGGGCTTGTGGAAGCTGGGGGCCAACCACATTTGAAAGACCACAAGTTCCCCATTCCTAGATTTAAGTCAGAGCTCAAGACATGAGTTTTACTCCAACAGAGGTTAGCACAGAGCAAATCCAGCAGAATGAGAGACATCCAATATTTGGGCTTTGGAAGCTGCCGTCCATTCACAAAACCTGAACTCAAGTTTGAGTTGAGGAATAATTCCCCACAATAGCCGGTAGTTGGGCATGGTTGGTTGGTTGGTTGGTCATTCATTCAGGATTTATACCCAGCTTTTCACTTAGCTTGACGAAACAGTGTACAACATCATTTACAGACCTTATGACACTCTGGCAAAAGTGTCAGGCTCAGTAATGAAAAGAATCAGCATTAGTTGTGTGGACACTAGACCAAATGTCATCCTGCAACTCAACTGTCAGAATGAATGCACAGGAGATGAACACAGAAGCACCAGCAGCTTTAGAAAGAGCACCAGATGTATGTCTATTCCTTTCAGACAGAGGAAGCCCACTGTTGGCTTAACTGGCAAAAGGTTGCCTTGTGTGTACCAGCCCTGTAGCCAGCAAACTAAATCTTGATGCACGCACACTCTTCCTTACAAGTTCCACCAAAAGCAAACACACTGCAACCTGCTCCAGAGCTGAAGCTCCCCTCTTAGCACAAGCTCTTTCCTCCCTGCTCTGGGCCCTGAAATCAAGTTAGAAACACCATGTTTATATCAACTCTGCGTTACCGTAATCGCGTTTCCTGTTGCCCACAAATTGAATATGCCTTCAGTTCACTGCAGGATTAAGTTAAAAGGAGCAGATGGCGGTGCAGGAAGCTGCTCTTAAAGCAAATATCCTCTGTAATATTCCCTTACAGTGAGAGCTTCTCGGAAAGGCAAACCGCTAACAAAGGGGAAATGGGAGATATTCAGTCGCCGGTGCGCACGCTGCACTTGAGGTAAGAAAAGTAAGAGAGAGAAAAGAAAGACTCAGTGCTGGTAGGCTTTATTACTCTCTTTTTTTCTTTTCTTTTGGATGCACAGACTACGACTCACTGTGGAGGGAGCCAACATTTCTATCAGCTCAGTTGTTGATACACAAGGATAAATTGCCTTCTCTCTGCTCCCTGCCTACCTTCAGTACTCCAGGTGCCAGACCCAATTTATGAGATGCTAGTGATGACTTAGGCACCTGGATTTCTGCACTACTGTGCATAATTCAATGCTACTCATTTAAGCAAATCTTTTATATTCTCATTTTCCCTTCCAATGCACTGATCTTCAACTTGTGGTTCAGCACCCACTACTAGCTCATGCCCTGTTCCACAGTGGGTTGAAACTATAGCTCTACCACCATCAAAATGTGTGGTTAAAAAAAAAGAAAGAATTGGGTTCCCAATGCATTTTTGGGTCTCGGATCTGAAAAGGCTACTACTCCCAACAAGAATTGCTGGAAGTGATGGGAAAAAAATAGAAAAAAACAAAGCACAGAAAATAGAAAGAATAATCCATCAGTAAAATACGTCACCAAAAAATAGCCAAGACTAAAAGCTGCAGCAAAGGACAAAGTACAAGCAGAGCCAACAATAAATTAAATTAAGCAACAACAGAATCAAATGCTTGTTTCAAAAGAAGTGTAAAGGGTGGTTTTTGTATCTCTAAAATAATATGAACAGCCTAAGCATATAAGAGGAGGCCTGCTGGACCATCAAGTTCTGCACTCTGCTCCAACTGTGACCAATTTGAGACCTCTGGAAACCCTCAAGCCAGGCTGCGAAAGCAACAGCCCTCTCCTGAAATTGATATGAAGTAATATTCTGTCTCTGAAACAGGAGTTGCATATAGCCATCATAGCTAATAGCCATTGATAGACTGATCCTCCATGAATTTGTCTAATCCTCTTTTAAAGCCATCTAATGCTATGGCAGCGAGTCCCATAAATTAATTACATGCTGTGTGAAGAGGTCCTTCCTTTTGTCTGTCACGAATCCACCCTGCTAGTCAGCTTCTCTGGATGACTCCCAAACTCTATTATTATGGGAAACGGGGAGAGAGGAAGAAACTTTCAAAGTAAACTGGCTGTCAGTGAAAACAGAGCAGGTAACGCCCAGGAAGGGAGTTGTAAATCAGAAGTAGCTGTGGACATGAATGGGCTGCTGTGAGTTTTTCTCCACCATGTCTACTGTTATGTATAGGGCATGGCCACATTCACTTTGTATTTCTTGAGCCTATTTTCATCCTTTCTTCCCTCTCTGCCCTGGTAGCTCCCTCAGCCATACTAGGCTGTATCCAATGTTAGCCCTAACCCATTGAAATCAAGTCTACTCTTAGGGTATCATAGCAGGATGCAACCCACTGCACTTACAGGCCCAATTCAGACTTCATGTTGATGACCTCACCCCTGCAATAATTGCTTCCTGAAAGGAAGCGGGTGGGAAGAAAGCCTAAATGCACCAGCGAGAGGACAAATCCCATCCTCTTCTCACTGACACGCTCAGGTAACAAACCCTGCAAAGCTGGCTAGCTTCTAATTCAGGGCTGGGAAGCCAGTGGCACTCCAGGTTGGCACAGCACCGTGTAACCTTTAGACACCAACTCCCATCAGCCTGCATGGCCAACAGTAAGAACTTAAGAAGAGCCTTGATAAGGCAATGGCACATCATGGTCCAGCATCCTGTTCTCACAGCAGCCAACTGTGAAGCCTGTAAGCAGGACCTGAGTTCAACAGCCCTCTCCCTACTTGGGATTCCCAGCAACTGGCATTCAAAGGCACAATGAGTAGTCTAGACCATCAACATCTGGTGGGCAACAGATCTGCACAACAGGCAAGACCATCGAAAGTGGTAGCCCTAAGTCCTCAATGGTGTTTCCACTGCTTTACTCTTTCAATTCACTAACTAGCAAAAGGGAAAAGACCCACCACTGGCTACGAGGCAATCTAATTAGCATCCATGCTGCAGAAGCTAATCAGCCTGAAAACTCAACCGGACCTGCCAGTTCCCACTTTATTTTCTGTGCTACACACACACTGCCTGATTTACAGTGAAGTAAAACTCAAAGGCTTGCTAAATATTTAGGCTATGAGCCTATCTCTTTCCATTTCAATAAGATTATCAGCTCGCCAGCTCAACATTTTACGCCAACCCCATCGTGGTTCGGAGGCAACTAAAGCTCTGAATGACTCGGGTGCATAAAGTACTGCATTCTACCCAAGTGTCCTGTACACTGAATTCATCATCTGACACTCCACTCAGGATCTCCCCACCATCTGAAGTTAGGTGGGTGGGGACTAGAGAAGGGTCCTTTTCAGTAGCAGCCCCTTGTTTCGGAATGCTTTTCCCAGGGGTACTTGACTCTCCCAAAGCTCAAAAAGGACATCTGTGAGGGCAGAGGAAGCTCCAAAGGACCTGAGGCATAGTGGGGCTTTGTTTTCGCTGCTCAGCCTCCCTGTCTAAAGGCTGGTGTGTAGGGCAGCGCAGCAACAACAGCAGCAGCTTTCTCACAGGTCCTCCAGCCTCTAGCTGGCCCCAAAGCTTCAACTTTTAGATATTTGGGTCTGGGTTAAGGAAAGAGTGAGAGAGAGTGGTGGAGAACAGGGAAAAAGGGCATTTGGAAGCTTTTTAGAGGGTGCTCTCAACAATTTCAGCTACAAGTGAGGGGACTGAAATGTAACCCCCATCTAAGTGAGGGGATGCCTATAATCCCAGTACCAAAAAACAAAGACTGCTGTTAAAAATTTGCTCAGGCTTTTAAACAGGCAGTATCAATGTTTTACCTGCTTTATGGTAGTTATACCTGCTTTATGGTAGTTATACGCCGAATTTTCCCACAGTCACTCTACACTGTTGTTTTGTATTTTAAGTTATTGTCTCATGCAGCTTAGCTGAAGGTGGTGGGCACTCAAAAGCTTTTATATAAACAAACAAACAATCTGCTCCTATCATGTGGATGCACCTGAAATACCAATTTCTGAACAATGTGGATATCGGCAGATTTTCCCAAAATGGAAGACAGAGGTATAGGGTAAAGAAGAAAAAGGCCAGTGCCGCTACCACAGAAGAATAGCAATAACAAACCACCCCCAAAATCTAAACAAATGAGCCAATGAATGATGCTGGCGGAGGGGAGATTGTCTTCATATTGCGAACAGCAGAGCAGCTAAAGCACTAAAGGCAAGGCATGACAGCTAGCAAACATCCAAGAGATCAGCTTCTTGGTAATTAGTCAAGATAAAAGAACTGAAGCTTTTCAGGAGTTAAGCAAATCATGGAGCTCTGCCCACCCACCCACCCCAAAAAACGAAACAAGCTTTTAAATCAATAACATGCAAAAACAGATACAGATAGGTAGCCGTGTTGGTCTGCCATAGTCAAAATAAAAAGAATCCTTCCAGTAGCACCTTTAAGACCAACTAAGTTAGTTCTTGGTATGAGCTTTCGTGTGCAAGCACACTTCTTCAGATACACTGAAACAGAAGTCTGTTTCAGTGTATCTGAAGAAGTGTGCTTGCACACGAAAGCTCATACCAAGAACTAACTTAGTTGGTCTTAAAGGTGCTACTGGAAGGATTCTTTTTATGCAAAAACAGGGAAGGCATTTGCCTTTTATGGGCTTCCTGGAGGCAGCAGGGTGGCTGATGCAGGATAAAAGAGGATAGGCCAGATCAGTGATGGGGAAACCTCTGGCCCACTGGCTTAATTGCTTATTTTTATCTATTTATGAGATTTATATCCCACTCTTCCTCCCAAAGGGATGAAACATTGAAAACAATTATAATACAGATACAGATTGGGAAACATCTCGACTTAAAAGTCTTGTTGGAAGAGGAATGACTTCAGTAGGAGCTAACAAGGCAAGAGAAATGTTGAATAATAAAGGAGAGGAAATTCTAAATAACAGGGGCCACCACACTAAAGGCTTGATTCCTATGTTGTGCAGAACAACCCTCCCGGTAAAATGGTTATCTTCAAGAAGCCCTCACCTGCAGAATGCAGTGATCAACTGAGTATATAAGGAGTGAGAAGATCTTTCCAGTATCCTGGTCCCAAGCTGCATAAGGATTTATGCATCAAAACCTGCAGCATGAAGTTAGCCTGGCAGCTAATTAATCCCACCAGGCCTCCATCTTTGGCTTGCAATGCTATTTTGACCAAGCCATGTCTACCCACCTTACATGAGATGCCATATATGGTATCAGTTGTGGGGCAGGAAAGACACGGCTGGGTCAAAAGGGGATTTGCAAGCAGACCCTATGCAGCATTTGAAAAGCACAGGGCTGTGCCTTTACTCACATGCTTTGATTGCAAACCTTGCAGGCAAAACTGGGTCACCCAGCATTGAGAGGTGGGCTGTCCTGACTGCCTATCAGTTCCGCACCCCTGGGTTAGATGAATCTTTGATCTGATTCAGCAGCGCTAGTCCTTATTTTATTTTCTTAACAAACAGTTGTGGCACTACCATGATCATTAACCATGCTGTAGAGCAGGGGTCAGCAAACTTACCTCGCCTCAGGCCGGTGTCTCCAGCGCTGATCGCGCAGCGGGCTGGAGGGCGGGGGAACGTGTGCCCACATGCGTGCGCACACGCTATTTCCGGTGCACTTCCAGGGTTGAAGGAGCACCGGAAATAGCTTGTGCGCATGTGCACGGGCCTCCTCTGACCCGGATGTGCACCAGAAATAATGCTTGCACGTGCACAAATAATGCATGCGCATGCGCACACGCTATTTCCGGTGCTCCTCCGACCCAGAAATGGACAGCTGCGCAGTGCAGTGCCGGTAAGAGCGGGCGGTGGCGGTCGCAGGCCAAACAGACGCGTCCCTCGGGCCTTATCCAGCCCACGGGCCTCAGTTTGGGGACCCCTGCTGTAGTGCAGCTAGACAAAAAGCATCTGTAAACTTATACCAGTTTACAGGTCTGAATGCTGTGGTAATTAAATGGGGAGGGGGAGATCTCATCAGTATGAGGAGGAAGCAGCAATTGGTCACAGGGCTTGCCTTCCGCTTCTGTGCATTTATTTCATTTTATTTCGTGTATGCTACACAAATCTTCCAACCATCAAAACGCGTGCAAGGAAAATTAACATTGAAATGCAATCCCCATGAGCAGGAGAGCCTGTGTGGCATTGTTCTGCATTCTTACAATTCCGCAACATTCCTCTTAAAAACAAGGTTGCTGCCTTGATCACGGTGTCTATAGACGGTAAGTGTAAAGTGACCCAAGTCCACTACAAGGGCATCTTGTTCCTTTCACAGAGAGGAACACAGGTGCAACAAAGCCCATCCACCATGTACACTGCAATGCAACAGCAGCAGTGCCACCGTGTTCCATTACAAAGAAAAACAAATAGCCCCCCTAAGCCCAGTTTAGAAAGCTATACACGTCTTTTCGCACTTTGGAGAGGGCCCTGTTCAATTGCCACATCATCTGTTACTTTACGCACTCCGATATGCTGCAGGCAAATGGAAAACAAGATTACTCTTGTCCAATCAAGAAGGGATTTGCATGAAGTATTTGGGGGCTCCTGGGTACTTGGATACCTTATCTAAAAAATAGGGCATTTAAATAGGTACTGAGAACCCGGTTAGCTATTTAGGAAAAAACTATTAAAAATATAGTTTATATCGGCCTCCCACAATCTAGTGCCCTCCAGATGTTGCAGAACTATAACTCCTATCAACTCTGACCACTGAATCAGGCTGCACTAGACCAACAAACAGAACCAGCACCTGTTCATTATTCCTAATGAACATATTGAATGGAGGAGAGATGTGGAAATATAAAAACACGGTGGGGGGGATCCATTTTGAATTTTTTTTCTGCCCAGCAATATCTGAAGAGCACCTGGTTAGGGAAGGCTGGTACAGGATCACTCCCACCTTTGATAAGCAACCAGCTCTGGTGTGATCATTCCTGGAGGAACGAAAGATACTGGCACATCTCTCACAAACAAAGATCTGTTCCAATGCAGAACCAGGTCAAAATGTTTACAAAGGCATATGTGTATCTTTCTGCCAGTGTATGCATTACTATATTAAAACTTGCACCACTCTGGAAACTGGAGGTTCTCATGCAATCAGAGCTATCCTGCAAAAGCAGAATTAATGGGGGGGAAATGGCGTATTAGTGAAGACATCTGGCATGTTATAACAAGAAAAGTTGCCGTTGCTGTCTGGGAGCCAGTAATCAATTTTTTGCCTCCTCCAGCTACTCTATCATTACACTGAATTAGGATCTGCGAGTGAGGGAGATATATTAGATCATGGTGCACAGCAGAGCTTTGCCAACCGGATCTGGTTCAGATCAGACTAAAACAGTTTGGCAGTCTGCTGTGCCCTTAAAAACAAATCAATAGTGTTACTCTCTATGCTGCAATGTGCTGGGTGCCAGGAAATGTTAAGGTTTCCTGGAGAAAACACACACACAGACACTGACCCCTTTCCACTTTCACATACACTCAAGGACAGCCAGTGGAAGGGCAACCAATTAATTTTAGATTTAAATCTGCATTTAAAAACACACACACACACACACACACACACAACTGCAAGAGGCCACTGGAGAAATACGAGTGATCAATTCTAGGCAAGTCAGTCAGCCAGCAATTAATGCAAAGGCAAAAGTTTGCAAAGAGGACTGGAGTAATGAGGAAAATTTACAACTGGGCCACCAGTTAATGAGCAAGAGAGACCTGGTGAAAGAGGCAGTAAAACCACTCTAATATTATGGCAAGGGAGAATAGACTGGAGCCAAAATACAGCCCAAGGAAGATTTTGGGAGGGATTTGGGGCGGGGGAAAGAGAAAGGAGAGCAACTTCAAAAAGAGGGTATTTAACTGGGACTATCCATACGGCTTTCCTTGCTGCCAAGATTCCATAGTGTCACAGGAATAAGGATATCAAGCCAGCACAGCCTTGAAAAGATTTTTCTCCAGGCTTCGCTCCCTTCCATTCTGAAATCAGGCTACATTTTGGAGCTGAAAGGGCTCTCCTGCCAATGAGCAGCTGAGCTCCAGACCTGGCACTTGTCTGCTTCAAACAGCAGCACAGCCAGCAGCGCCGGCAAAGGTGCAATTGAGAGCTCTTGGTCTGTACTGGGTGGTCTTTGTGAGAGTGTGAGATTTATGCCAACAGAGACTGAAGGCTGCTCATTCAGAACTGCCACCCTTCTCTTGGCAGTGTTAGAAACTCAGATATATAAGTTGGCGACAAATGGCACCTATGTTACGGTCACCACAACGGAATGTCTATTCGCGAGGGGTTGGACTAGATGACCCTTGGGATCCCTTCCAATGCTACAATTCTACGATCTCAACTACGTTGCTCAGCTGTAGCTTGCTCTTACAACAATTCACTTGTCCCAGGATGCAAGAAAGAGAAACAAAGAAAGTGAAAATGGAAATGGTATTAACTGCAGAGCTTTTTAAACTGTTGTCACCAACCTAGCACCACGTAGTCGCAATTGGACCCACTTCTGTAACACCTCCTTTCTGCAGCTATTCCTCCGCTCTCCATTTATTTATTTATTCCCGCCCCCAACCCGTGCAAAGCTGTGATCACATAAATAAAGTAAGCGTGAGCGAGTTACCTATATCACTGTGTGCTATTTGTATGGTATGATAATGTATTTTCCTTTCATTCACGGTTCCCTGAAAGCTCTTATGGGTGAATAATGCAAAAACAGTCAAGATGTTTCTAACAGTTGCTGCTTATTATATGTTGTAAAATGAAATACATTTTATTTCATTTTTGAGAGAGAGGGAGAGGGAGGGAGAGGGAGAGGGAGAGGGAGAGGGAGAGAGAGAGAGAGAGAGAGAGAGAGAGAGAGAGAGAAGCATGCAGGCTGTAAATATAGCTATTCCATAAAAGAAAAGTCAGCATCATGGTTAAGAGTTATACATCACTGCCACCCTAAGCTAAATGCAAAATCTGAAAGCAAGAGATTTAAGAAACACAAGGAGGTTGTCAAATTGTGCAGTGCGTGTGTGTGTGTTGTTGTTTTTTTTAAAAAAGAAGATATACATAAAGGTACTAAAACATATTGTGCTCCGCTTCCCACGCTGTTTTGCAGACAGCTTTAATGTGTTGTAGCAGACCAATACTGACAACAGAAGCTTCAGCTTTCATTGCTGTTAATACCCTAAGCAATTACTGTTGCTCAGCAGGTACTCCTGCCCAGAATGGCAACTCGCACTGTAATCCAACATTATTTTTTTGCAGGAGCAATTCCTCCTGAACACCAAAGCACCTGCTAATGTGCAAAATTGCATAAATGGGGCTTAAAACGTCTCGTAGCTTTAAAAGCCATCACTTTTTTAAAAAACACCTAGTATTGTTCATGTCAGGGTATTATTGAATTTGCTAGAGAGCAGGGATTGAAAGGGGGGGAGTGGCATCAAAAAAGGCTTTTTTTTTTTTTTTAAGGAAGCTGGACTGGCTCCAAAAATCAGAAGGATGTGAAAAATTACCTGTAAGGGGAGAAACTGTACATAATTGAGATCTCCGGGGGGTAAAAATAGCAGACACATAAATATTGAAACAGACTGTCAAAGTAACCAGGGAAAGGAAGCACATTCTCTAACACCGCAGCTTTACAACGTTAACCAGAAGCAGCAGGGGAAGAAGGGGGTGAGAGAAAAGGGGGAAGGCAGGGAGAAAGAAAAAAGATAGATTTGGGGAGAGGAACAGATGGTGGTTTACAGAGCTGAGCAACAGGCCACCCAAATATGTGTATTTTATTTAAGTTTTTGAAAAACAGATCTCTTTCTGACCTCAGAAGCAAGCTGGTAGGAAGTTCCTACATAATGCTGCTGTCTTAAATCATGTGTGGTCAGCAGATGTAGGTGGCAAAGAATGGCAGACCCACTGGGCATCATGTTCACATGGATCCTGCGCTCAATACACCTAAGCACACTTAGGCTCAGCTGGCACAGAATGCTAAGCCAAACCATGGCTTGGCAAGAATGAGCAACCAAGCAGGCACCTGGAGAGAAGATGGCGGCTTTACAATTACCGTATTTTTTGCTCTATAAGACTCACTTTTTCCCTCCTAAAAAGTAAGGGGAAATGTGTGTGTGTCTTATGGAGCGAATGCAGGCTGCGCAGCTATCCCAGATGCCAGAACAGCAAGAGGGATTGCTGCTTTCACTGCGCAGCGATCCCTTTTGCTGTTCTGGCTTCTGAGATTCAGAATATTTTTTTTCTTGTTTTCCTCCTCCAAAAACTAGGTGCGTCTTGTGGTCTGGTGCATCTTATAGAGCGAAAAATATGGTGCATCAGAACCTGGACTTATGGTTTATCTCCCCCGGAGTGGTATGCCATAGAGCAATCCTTGGCTACAGCTCATGTGGTGTGCCTGCAGATAAGCTTTGCAGCAGGTGACAAAGACACATCTCTGCCCAAGACCCAGTATTGTCCACACTGACTGGCAGAGACTCGCCAGCATTTCAAAAAAGGGAGGCTCTCCCAGCCCTACCTGCAGATGCTGGAGATTCAATCTGGGATCACCTACACGCGGAGCGGGTGCTCTACCACTGAGCTATGTTCCCAAGGTTGGTTACATAAAAAATACAAATAAAAGACAACAGAGGACAGTGTAACCGACTTAAAAGAGTCAGCAAGGTATCAAAGGTCAACGTAAGCACAATAAGAAAAGGTTAAAATTATACCAAAAGTGGTTGGGAAAATAAAAAAAGGTCCCCCAACTCCCCGTAAGGTAGATGCCAAGCTCTCCAGGGTAACTTTCCACAGTTTGGCCACCACCAATGTGAAGGCCCTCTTCCCAACTTGCCATCCACCCCATCTCAGATGGCAGGAGTATCCACAGAAAGCCCTCTGGTGAAGACAATCTGCGGCCCTCCAGATACAGCTGAACTACAATTCCCATCAGCCTCAACAAGCATGGCCAATGGCCAGGGATGGTGGGAGTTGTAGTTCAACAACATCTGGGGAGCCAAAGGTTCTTGCCTAGTGAGTCTTTGCTGAAGATCTTAACCTACAGCTGCATATGGAGGCTAGGATGCATGGACAAAGTCTGGCCTGGTATGAAATAGCTTCCTATGTTCATACCTAAGCCCACAATGGTAAACATGCAAGAAAGAGGCACATACTCTGTGCAGGTCATAAAAGTAAGGCATTTCTTCCTTATCATCCATAGGTGCCACACATTTATAGCTTGTGAGAAATTACCAGAAGTGCACTAGAATATAACATTGTAGTAACCGTAGTAATTACATAAAGTGGCACCCAGTAGCATGTTCAACCTCACAATGCAAAAATAAAGACTGTCAAAGAACGAGAGATAGGTAAACAAGAATCATGACTGTGGAGAGTAGCAATTGCCAGGAAGGTTTTGGTTGCGATAAAAAGTAGTCTTTGAAAAGTTCCCAATATTATGCTTTTAAAAATTGCTGTTGCTTACCAGTTTGAAGTCTTGAATGCTACAGATGAAGTATGGAGTGTTTGGTCGCCGACTCTCAATATACACGCAATCTTTAAAAAAGAAAAAAAAAAAAGAAGTAAGTTAATCTTAAATTTATGGCAGCTAGTTCCTCTAGCCTGACAAAAATGCAGAGAAACCACACAACCTTTTCTATCAAATGAACAATTCACAATGAAAAGTACTATAAAATTTGATCTAATGCAAAGAAAATAAATGAATGAATAGGTGAATAAAAATGTTTCTGCCTGGCACCTAAAAATGGGGCTAGGCGTGCTTCTCTAGGGAGAGAATTCTATAAGCGGGAAGCCACCACTGAGAACACTCTCGTGCTGCCATTCTCAGCACTGTCTGCTAAGGGGGCACATGGAGAAGAACCTCATGACAAACGTACGGTCTGGGCTGGTTCATGTGGGAAGAAGCAGTCCTTAAGGTACTGGAGTCCTGAGCCACATATGGCTTTTGTGACAATTTATATTGTTTTAAGGATCAATTCTCTGGGGAACTGTGTCACATAAACAAGTACTGCCAGAGTGATCCCCATAATTAAACTGGCACAATGACCAGGTCACAACCTAACACAGTTATGTCAATCAAGACAGGAAACAAAGTCAAACTTCTTGCAGCTAAATAGTCATTAAAAATCCAACAGTGCTAACCTGGTTTTGCGCCTAATCGTGAAATCACTTACCCTATGACAAGCACAAGTTATTTATATGCTGTATGACCTTTCAAAGTAGCCTCTACTGTAAAATTGGACAACCAACATATCCTAAAACACCCTAATTCTATATTTTTCACTACAGATTTAATTGCCACTGCCTCTTGATAAGAGGACAGGAAAACTCATGTTCTTTCATTAGATGAGAATGGGTTTTTGCTTTTTTGCTTTTATGAAACAATTTATATTGGAAGATATAAGGAGGTAAGCTAGTAAGAGCCACTGTGTTATAGAGGTTACAATGTCGAACCTGGGAGACCCGGGTTCAAATCCCCACTTGACCATGAATTTTGATTTTGAGCCAGTCACTGCCTCTGAGCTTAACTTACCTGACAAGATTGTTGTGAGGAATGAGGAGGGGAAGAACCATGCATACCATCTTAAGCTCCTTGGAGGAAAATGCGGGATATACAGTGGTACCTCGGGTTAAGTGCTTAATTCGTTCCGGAGGTCTGTACTTAACCTGAAACTCTTCTTAACCTTAACCTTAGCTAATGGGGCCTCCTGCTGCTGCCGCACCGCCTGTTCTTATCCTGAAACAAAGTTCTTAACCTGAAGCACTATTTCTGGATTACCAGAGTGTGTAACCTGAAGCGTATGTAACCCAAGGTACCACTGTAAATGCAACAACAACAATTTTTTTAAAACTCTGGTGCCCAAGTGGTTATATTTGTCATATGTTATTATAGCATAAAATGTGCCCCATTTATCAAGAAGCCACAGTAAAAAAGGGGGGGGGACTGTACAAAATCAGCACCTGCATTGGCTTCAAGATAGCTAACACTGGCAGACTGGATGTCAGAAAACAGGAAATCCTCTTTAGAGTGTCTATAAAACACTCCCCAATCTTTTGCAGATAGGCATCAAATGTTTTCCCGTTCTGGCTGATTTGCACATAATGTAGCATCCAGTGTGTCTGTGTGTATGATCCATGGTGACTCAAGTTCCCCAGATGGAACTTCCTCAAATACAGGGCTCTTTGAGAAGAAGAAGAAGAAGAAGAAGAGTTTGGATTTGATATCCCGCCTTTCACTCCCTTTAAGGAGTCTCAAAGCGGCTAACATTCTCCTTTCCCTTCCTTCCCCACAACAAACGCTCTGTGAGGTGAGTGGGGCTGAGAGACTTCAGAGAAGTGTGACTGGCCCAAGGTCACCCAGCAGCTGCATGTGGAGGAGCGGGGAATCGAGAAAGTCCGTTCAGACTAAAAGCTGCAGGGCTTCTCAAGCAAGAAGAAACAACTCTACTTGTCAACAGGCAGAGACATTTCTAATCCAAAACTGAGATGGGAACTGCAGTTGTTGAGGGTTTTTTTAAAGAAGAAGAAGAAGAAGAAGAAGAAGAAGAAGAAGAAGAAGAAGAAATTCTGCCATTATAATTCTCTGCAGGAGAAAGTTTCCATTTCTAAAAATGTCTCGTTTCATAACATTAATTAGTAGCAGAAATAATGGTTACAATACCAGTCAAATCTGACAGTGTTTAAAGATGCAATTAAAATCTTAAAAATCAGATCCCAAGTCGATTTAAGACACCGGGAAATTTTCTGATTCAGGTTTCTTTCTTTCCTTGAAAACCTGTACCACCGCACAACAAACCCAGTATCCCCTGGTCAGGGTGGGATGGGAGTCTGGTGACACCAGAGCACTAATAACATGCCACTGTCCCAATATAAAGACCCAGAAAAGTTCCTGCCTTTCCTCAGTCTGGAAACCTCATTGCTGAGAGGGATGGTCAGGTAGGTTCCTTCCAAACTCCTAGGCTGCCCTGCTTGCCCCAAGGGACCAGTGTTTTTTTTCCTGGAAAAATAGGTGCTGGTACTCACCATGAAGTTGTTACCATAAATGCCACAACAAAAAGGAGGTGCTGGTACTGCGTACCCTTGAATACCCCCTGGAGAAAAAACCCCACTGCTTGGGTCCATTTTTTAGCCAGAGTCCCAGACACATACTCCCTTCCCACTAGAAGTTTGGGTGCAGAATAGGGGTTTGCATGGGTTAAAACAGAAAGATTGAGGGACCTCCAGCTGTATCATTAACCTCTTCAGCTGCCCCCTCTATCTCCTTGTCCTTTAGTCTTAGGTTGCATCCTGTTTATTACTTCCTCTACCACACACTTCCCTCTCATACCTCAAGACGAGAGGTCACCATCTAAATATCCTCTGAGATAAGAAATGAGCCAACATGACTAGCTTGTTCTCCTCTGGACTAGTTAAAGACTAGAACTAGAAACCTTTTCTATCAGAGTTATGCATCTATGGCAATAAACAACTTTATTATTTTCTTACTGAAAGGCAAAAGGAGCCAGTGTGGTGTAGTGGTTAAGAGCAGTGGACTCGTAATCTGGTGAACTGGGTTTGATTCCCCGCTCCTCCACACGCAGCTGCTGGGTGACCTTGGGCTAGTCACACTTCTCTGAAGTCTCTCAGCCTCACTCACCTCACAGGGGAGGAAAGGAAAAGGAGATTGTTACCCGCTTTGAGACTCCTTAGGGTAGTGATAAAGCGGGATATCAAATCCAAACTCTTCTTCTTCTTCATATCTGTGTAATTATAATAGGTAAAGCCTACTCTCTAACCCAGATTCACTAGCCAAACACGGCTCACTTGGCATTCTAAAGGGTTTCAATAGGTAATTGATCTACCAGCTCTAGCTGAAATTCACAGCGGTTCCCCCCAACCTCTGTCTCCGATCAACTCATTTAACCCCACTACATAGAATTGAGGGGGGATGGGAAAAGAGAAAGGGGGTGGGGACTATCAAGTGAGGGAATCAAGAGTGTCTCTTCTTTCCTTGTTTAGTTTTGTTCCTTTTCTTGCCCAGGAGCTGCAGATGGCTCCTGAGACACCGTTTGGACACGACGACGTGCCTCTTCCTTTTCTCTCTTGCTCACTTTCTGGAAGCGTACATGCTGTTCTGCCAAGAGGCATATCTGTGAATAATCCACATGCAGAATATATTGTATGCTCTCTCTCCCTCTCTCTCCCCATTGCTTTAATACCTAATTGTTGAAGAAGTGGGAGGGGAAAAGAGGAGGAAAGGAGACAGAGTCGAGCAATAGCTCTCCTTCTACATCTCTTTACAGCCAGCAATTCTAAGAGTGCATTATCTTCACTATAAAGTCTCTTACGTTTATGGAAATATTTCTTTCATCCTGAAAGATTATATACCACAAGCTGAAATTGAGGCCGTATGCTGAGGAATTAATTTCTTCGATCACTGGAGAGGAAGAGAGAGAGAGAGAGAGAGAGAGAGAGAGAGAGAGAGAGAGAGAGGCAGGCCCAACCACCTCAAGGGATAAAATTCCTGCAACTGCTTAAGTGTGATACCACAAAATAATTCAACAGGGTGGAATGCTTAAAAACAAACTGACATTGAAGGATGAATTTAGATAAGCTGAGAGTATTATCAAAGATGGGATTTGACAGAATTTAAGCCTCTGGTTCTTTTGTGATAGGAGTGATGGGGTTTTATGCTGCCAGTGAGAAGGGGGAAGAGAAGCACACCTCATGTCAATGATTAGATACAGGATTTCAGTTTACACCATCACTAACAAAGAGGCCAGGACAGGGGCCACCCCATATACTGCACCTAATTCAGCCACGCAGGTGGAACATAGAAAGCTGCCTTACATAAAGTCAGACCTTTGGTCCATCTACCCTAGTACTGTCTAAACTGACTGGCAGCAGCTCTCTAGGTTTTGGGGGAGGAGTCTCTCTCTGCCCTACCTGGATATGCTGAGGGTTGGACCTGGAACCTTCTACATGCAAGGCAGTTGCTCTCCCACTAAGCTTTGACCCATCCCCTATGGTAGACAAATACTGTGTTCACAGCATGGTTGGAAAAGGTGGTCCAACTGCCTCTAACACTTATTTGTCCCTTAAGTTGAAACACAATTCGGGAGAAACTAGTATAAGAACACAATAGCCATGCTGGAACAGACCATCTAGTTCAGCATCGGTGGCCAACCAACACTGAAGGAGGTCAGGGGTGGTGATCTGGAAGCAAAGCACGCAGCAGGCAAGTAAGCCGGTGGGGACAATCCAAAAAGCGGCTTTGTCTTCACTCAAAAGAACAAGATGCTCACATTGAGGAGCCTGGCCAAAGCCTGAAAATTTATAGGGTCAAGAGGAATCCTATTGGCCCTATTGTGTCACCTGATAAGCGCTGCACTAGAAGTTGCAGTATTGCCCTCCAGCCAGCCGCACCAATGCTGATCTTGACTGGTATATCCCAGTCCTGGCGATCAGCTGCAGTGGCAGACAGTATAAGGTACCTGATATTCGCTTGCCAACAACCTGGGATGAGAGAATGGCAGGCAGGCAATCAAAATGTCACATCCATCCAGCTGGACCCAACATGTGAAAAATCATAACATAGCTGAAGCTGTGGTTCAGAATGTCTCACTTGGCAGTGCAAAAAGAAAAGAAAAAAGAAGAGGAGGGGAAGAAGGGTGAACAGGAGGTTTCTCCTTTGCTGCTTTTAAACCAAAGCCTCCTTTCAAGCATCAAGCTGTAGCCTGTGTTTGAACTATACACCTTGGACTTCCACCTCGCTGGCACTTCATCATCAGGAAGCAGATTCCTGGCACGTCAAGTCAGCTTGACAAACCTGCACTCACCAGATGCATTCTGGTAGAGCTAGCTGCAAATTCGTGACTCAGCCCACTAAAGCACAAAGAGATGAACTCAGATATCATGAGGTTCTACAAAGCTGTTTGTGGTTTCTCAGAGAAGTTTAAGATCTTTCAAGAGGGTTTGTGTTTGTGGTTCCCTCCCCCATGCATTTTTTTTGTTGGGGGAGAGGGTAAAGTTGAAAGATAAATTCACAGGAAGAACCAAAGCACTGTCAACATGCAAAAAATGCAAACACAGCAGAAATTTAAAAGAACAGGAAAAATAAGAACTTCTTCAGAAAATTAGAGAACTCTTCCTTACAGAATTTACCTGACCATCAATACCTACCTTTGCTACTTCCTTTTTGGTTCAGTAATATGTAAAAACTAGAATTTCCATAATCATTTAAAATACGCAGACACAGAAGTTTTAAAGCGAAGCAACTAGGAAACAATGCCACTGGAAAACAATGTCAGGTGTCAATTCTGCAACAGAATCTTTTCCACTGCCAGGAAAGCTTTCACTACAGTTGCTTTTTTATTTTTAAAAAAGGCTCTTGTAAAACACCAGATGCCAGAAGCTAATCACTTCAGCTACCTACAATCTGCCAGTGAAGAATCCCCAACAGAGGGAGGCTTGAAGTAGCAAGGGTCCCTTGGCACATCACCACTTGAAGTCGCAAAGCCCTCAACGGCTATGTAGGCAATGCCCCCGGTTTCCGGTTGTTCTTCTCACGTTGGATTGGTATTAAAACAAAAATAAATTAATTCAACATTTGTAGGCCTTTTCGGAGGTGGGAGTGGGTGGAGGTGGAGAGCTCCCACCAGATTTTAGGATCCTGCACTGCAAAGAGCTGCATAAAAATTCAGGTTCCTATATACTAGCCCGGAATTGTTAGTCATCCAGAACATTTAAGAGTTCTTCCCAACCCATTCTTCCGACAAAATGAAGAGGAGAAATGGGGGCGAGGGAGAAGAGGAATGCGGTTTGTTGAAAACGAGTATCAGATTTGGTTCAAGTGTCTCTGGATCACTCTCACTCTGAGCCACAGATAAATGGACAAAGATACCTTGAAAGACAATGTGAATCAGAAGCAAAGTTGTTCTAGTTATAGCGGCGTTTTAAAATAGCCACTTATCTACGGCAAGTAACTAAATATACATAAAAATAAATACTTAAAGGTAATAATGATGATATAATATTTTAGGTGATTCAGTTGCAAAGCATAAAAAAGAAGCCTGGAGTATAGATTGCTTTCCCCTTCCTCCAAAGCTGTTGATGCCTCACAAATGTCTTCCACCGGGAGCAGACCCATTGAAGTCAATGAATTGAGGCCCATTCATTTTAGTGGGTCTGCTCTGAGTAGGATACAATCCTTCCAATGCTGTGCATTGGAAGAGAGGCTAATCTTGATGCTCATCAGACTGATGGCATTTTTCACTAAAAAGAAGCAACTAAACTAGGACCCCTAAGTTAAGTCCTATCCCAAACCCAATGACTAGCTGCTGCATTCACGGGCATCAGTTTCCTACTGAGTGTTTATAGTGTAGCAACAACTTCAAAGAGCCAACGCCCGTTTGTTTGTTTTTTAAAAAACAATGCATATGCCTAATTCCTACATGCAGAAAACTATTATTTGCAACGCAGGCCACTTTATCATGCATGGCCCCTTTCCACCACGATGTGCACTGTTAATCTTGCAGTGGCATTTAAGGGGGGCGCATTTGTTTGACACAACGGTGGGGTAGGTTGCGGTGGTTGTCTTATTATTATTCACAAGCTATGAATCCTATTGCTTATTTGCAGAGGAAGAAAGAGAAGTCAGGAGATGCAGAGAGGATTAGATTCTGTGGAGCGGTCCAAATCCATAATTTGATTGTCACCAGTCAAGCTCCTCTCCCACTGACAAGGAGGAAGGAGCGAGTGCCCTATCCTGCTCAGGCTTTTCAGCTCATTTGTGAGATAAAGTGAGAAGAAAATTATTACTCCCCGATCTGTGTGTGTCGACATTTCCATTACAAAGCCCCATCTCCAGAGTGAACAGGAATTCAAGTCCCATCCAGGGTCAGAAGCTACTTCTCTTCTCACTGAGATTCCTTAAAAGCCAATGCAGGAAACAGGGTGTTTAGGTGTGGGGATCTTGGGCCAACATAAAGTGTAAAACGTGTCTACAACATTTTGGCACCCTTGTGCAGCAATTTAACACTTATTTTTTAGTTTGGGATGACGCGTTAGAGCAGAAGCTGGGTTTTTGCCAAAATCAGTAGCTCCGTGTCAATATTCTGGCTGGCCTTAAATGGCCAAGATAAAAATTGTGGGCAGCGTGTTCCTAACTCTGGGTTCCATCCAATGTTAGCCCTCCTCAGAGCAGATCCATTGAAGTTAATGGACATGACTAACTTAGGTTCATTAATTTCAGTACGTCTCCTCTGCTCCTCCCCTGTTGGCTTAGCCAATGCCTGCCTGAGAGAAGCTCTACCGTAACATCTAGCAATGCAAGGATGCATCATTGCACTGTCTACTCAATTTCATCCACTGCCTCTTGTGTAGCATGGAATTTCATATTATGACAACATCACATCGTGTTTCGTATTTCCGGATTATGGAAGAGGAGACACAGGCTGCTGTCTACATCTGGCTTAAGAGACACACATGGGCAGAGTATTGGGCAACCTTGACTGTTGCTCAGTACTGCCAACCTCAATGCCAGTTCTGTTCTGATGGATGCACTGGGGAACCCAATGAAAATGGCAGCCTAGTTCAAGGTCCTGAAGCACTCCACGTCCTGTCATCACCAGTGCTGTATATTTCTCTACCCAAGCACCACAAAGCAAAGTGGATTTTACAGCAAATGTTGAACTGGAAAGCTGTCTGGTACCCTAAATCAGGAGGCAGGCAACGTAGTTCCCTCCATATGTTATTACATTGCAACATGTGTGCCTGTTGGCTGTGCTGGACATGTGTTGGAAGCCCAATACATATGGAGTGCACCATTTTAGCTACCTCTGCCTTTTTAAAGGCTCCCTGGGAGCAGAGATGGGAAGAAAATCTGTTAGTTTCCTCAAAAAGGCTGATGGAGACACAGTACAGGGCAGCCCATGAGCAAACACACCACTTGCTCAGCACTGGGGAACTGTGAGCTCATTTAAACACTGCTGGCAATGAATGGGCCACAATGCTCCTGGATCTGTCTGTCACTTGCTTTAAGACACCTGGATTATAGGGACAATTTCTGCAGCTTCCAAAGAACAGAAAGAAACCTATCTCCAAGGGGAAACTGTACATTACCCCACCGCAGTTCAAGTATTAGAAGATTTATCCTATTATAGACATCCTTTCTGTGGCTTCCCTAAGCCATCAAAGCAACTGTTCTCTGCAAAAACTGCCCCCTTACCAATTATCTGCCGATTGTGTGAAGCAGATGCACCTGCAGCGGCACCCCAACCCATTATGCAGCTATCCCCAATCCAGTAACTATGCCAAGTCCATCTGCCATCAACCACAGCGGCAATAAAGAGTACGATGGAGACACAAATATAAAAGCTTCAAAACTCAAATATCCAGAAAGCTGCAAGGTTGTTTGCACAAATTAGTTTTTGGAAATTTATTGGCTTTCTGCACTGGCCAGGCTGGGGAGGAGGATGTGCGTGTGGACTGTGAAACAGTGAAGGTACACAGACCTGTGTGATAGAGGAAGGCAATGGACTTGCCATGCCTATATATATATTAAAAATACTACTTATATTGTGTACTGTACTCTGAAGCAGGGATGGGGAACTGGTGGTCCTCCAGATGCAACTGGACTAAAACACCTATCCATTGGCCATGCTGGCCGGGGCTAATGGGCGTTAGAGTCTAGCAGCATCTGGGGGGGGTGGTGGTCCTGCAAGTTCTCCATCCCTGCTCTACAGGGAACAACACAGGGCTGATCCTGAAATGCACACCACTGACCTACATTCCAGTGGGTAGATACCTGACTGACCACATGTCCTCAGACATAACTATGATCCAGCAGTTAAGAACACAAAAAAGAAAAGCCTGCTGGATCAAGCCAGTGGCCCACCCAGTCCAGCATCCTGTTCTCACCATGGCCAACCAGATTCCTGTAGGAAATTGGCAATCAGGACCTGAGCACAAGAGCCTTCTCCCTTCCTTTGGTTTCCAGCAAGGGGTATTCAGAGGCATTCTGACTCTGACAGTGGAGGTAGAATGCAGCCATTGTGGCTAGTAGCCACTGACAGATCATCCTCCAGGAATTTGTCTAGTCCTCTTTTAAAGCCATGCAAGGACGCTTTAAAAGTAGATTTTGTTATGTGGCACGCCTTCCCTTACTCACCTGTTGGGTTTAAAGCCTTTCAACAGCACTGGTTTGTCCTGCCTTTCAAGTTGATGGCAAATATTCAAGACAATGGCACTTTTTTAAAAAATGAGAAAGACAGCAAGGAGATCCACAGCCCTTTGACAATTTAAATTTTTTATTTAACAAAATTTTAATACCATATGATCGTACTAAAATCTCTAAGCAGCTTACAAAAATATCAGCATTCTCAATAAAAAACATCAAAACACTGTTTAAAAGAAGACAGAGAGAAACTTTCAAAGCCTGTATGTGTGCATGTACACAAACACACACAGTGTAAATGCAATCCAATTTACTTACTTACACACACACACACACACACACACACACCCTCTAAACACAATCCAATTATGAGCCTCTTGGGTTTTAGTACTATAATAGTCCAAGCTTGCATCATCCAAACAGATCAACGCCTCGGGCTCTCAATGGTGCACTTTCTTCCTGGGGGGAAAAATGTTCCTTGAAAGCCACCAACATGGACCATCTATAACCCCCCTGCTGCCAACTCAGCGCTCAAAGCCTAACTAAAAGCATCTTCAGCTGACAGCCACACATTTCTTGGCCCTGCACTTTCCTCCTGGGGGTCTTTCACAGCTCTCTGCTCTCCTGCTGCACTTTCCTCCAAAACAGACTGCAGCAACTGGCTCAGCACTGAAGGGCTACATCAGAGCTCTCGCATTTTATTGGTACACAATTAACAATCTGCATAACATTTGCACTTATGATGATATATCCCATTTGTGCCATTTTCTACTGAAAGGCTAGAACAAGCAGATCTTAGGGATGTTCTGGAAATAATCAGAGATCTCCATGTACACGTCCTTTTATTATTAAGCAAACAACAAAAGATCTCTTCACAAATGTACACACTGCCAGAGAGAGAGACATTTAAGTGCGCCTTCTCACTGCTGTGCTTTAAGCTGCACGGAGGCCAGCAAAATTCTATTTATCAAGATCTGTGAGCAGTCCAAGACAATTAACTTCATCTGTAGCTGTGGTAAAAGCAATAATGAAAGCATCCACTCTTGGCAAGTTATTAACAGTGCCTTTTTATTATTAAAGTGCCACATTCCATTGATATCATTTTTTAAAGACCCTCTTTTAATTTCTTCAGAGAAGCTCATTCCCTAAACACACCTGCCCTTGTAACAGGCACTTTTCAAACCTTTGCCTGCCTGCTCCAACAGGGGTGAGGAGAGAAGAGCACACCAAGGCTGGAGCTGGGTGCAATGGGAGAAAGGACACGAAAAGTAGCCCCACATCTCCCCCTCCCTCCCTGGTAATGCCTAGAAATGCACCAAGACGTGTGACTTGACACCTGCCTCTTCTGTTATCTGCCTCATTCCACTATGTGGAAGGTACATAGGTACTGTTAGGAAACATCTCACAACATGCCTTCTTCTGCCCCCAAACCCCAGGCTACTAGACTCCAGCCTCACTAGTTCACAGCACGCTACCCTCAAGTCTCCAGGCTCCATCACCAGTCTCAGCCTCAAGAAACCTCTGCCTCTTAGGGCCCATGGAACAGAACATTCAGGACTTACGGAAGCTAAGGAATAGGAGCAGACTCAAGGGATACAGGAAGCAAGCATCTGAGAAAAGGGTGGTATGTCTCGCCATTCAAGGGAGGTGTTCATGTCGAGTTCCAGCACCTCTTTTTCTATAAAAATAGCACTGATATGTATTATCTGCCCTTTACCAGAAGGTCTCAGGGTGGGTCACAGCAATGTAAAATACAACATTAAAAACAGTTTTAAACCATTTGTACTCACAACTCGTGTACGTTTACAGCAAAAACAGTGGCCAAGCAAGGGAGCCATGGAGTATTATGGCGAGGTGATAATAATACTAATTAGATTTCTTCCCCATCCTTTACTGCAAGGTCCCATGGCAAGTCACAACAACTGAAAACACAGTATTACAAGCTAGGGGGCCCACAACAACTAGAGAGCCCAGAGGGGTGGATGAATTTCAAACACTGGCTTAAAGTAAACACAGCTACATCTCTGTCCGAGGGCCCCCCACTCCAAATCATTTTTCTAGCCCCAGACACCTTGGGAGATGCTCAAGGCCCAAGAGCTTTTCCCTGTTATGTCTTGCAAACACCTCCCCTTCCTCATGTTTGGAGAGGACTCCAAATGCTGAACGACAGGGACTACGCCACTCAAACGTAGCAGGAGCACTGACAGATCTTTTCCTTTTCAATGACAATTTTAAACAGCGCACCACTTTCCTTACAAAGCAGGCATTTGAGATAAGGCAAGGAAGGATGCGACAATGAAAAGGGATGCACATGAGGAAATCTGTATTATTTTCAGAAGGGGGGGGGTGGAGAGAGAGAAGTCACCAGAGTGACAGGTAAGGAGGTATAAAATTTACCTCTTTTCCCTCCCCTCCACCACCCACATGGCTGACAACAAACAAATTGCTAGTCTGATCTTTTAGAGTCGTTTCCTGCCAAGCAGATTTTCAAGCAACACTGCTGGCTCCTTGTCAAGTAAACAACAACACACAGAGGCCTCTGCTCCTGCTCCTTAAAGGCTCCACCAATTTGCTGCCTTTCCTTGAAGGATACCAGACCAATTGCCTGCACGGCGCTCCTTATTTCACAAAAATGATTCTTCTTATAAACTGGCCTCATAGAGAATCCATTTTCTTTTTAAGGGGAAAGCTGCTACTGCTGCTGCTGTTTAATGGACTGTCAGTATAATTTAGATTTCATCAATTTAAACTCATTCAAGCCTGGCTCCTGATTGTACACTAAATGGAACATATTTCTATTCAACAAAATTAATGACAGTTAATTGTAGTCTGGAGCCCCCCATTTTATGAAAGCAACAGTTCCCTGGTCCCAGCATCAAGCTACATGATTTCCCACTCCAATTATTTTCTCCTACTCTTTCCGCCATGCCTCTGATGCATGCTATTTTATAAGCCTCCCATTGCAAGACTAATGTACATTTTGATCTAGTATATTGTTTCCAGTTCTGACAGATATGCTCAATTTTCATGCAAACTGCTGACAGCTGAAAGGTAAAAGGGGAAGGAGAAGGAAGCAAGTTAAGAGCGTCTGGTCCTCAATTCTCACAGCAGTGCTAAAGGAAATTATTTTATTTTTTCCGGCGAAGAACCAGGAGAGAAGACTTAATGGTCCTGACATCCAACAGGAAACCACTGTGCCACTGTGCCATCTTAAGTGTGCTCATCCCCTCAACAACAACACCCCCCTAACAGTAAACAGTGGCATGACTATAGGATAATACATTTAGCTTCCACAGTGAGCATAAATTGCCTCTGAACAATGAGACACATAGTTGGATCTTTATTAAGATGGCAAAATTACCAATATTGTGAACCACCTTGTGATCTTCAGGTGAAGGGCAGTATACAAAGTAGCAATAGTAGTGATGGCGATGATGATGATGATGATAATAATAATAATAATAATAATAATAATAATAATACAGGTCTGGGTGACTAAGTGGGGTAGCAAGCATTTTTATGGGCTAGTAAGTTTGGAGGTTTATTTGCAAGGTCTGATTACCATGGCTATTGACATATATAAATCTTATACAGTGGTACCTCGCAAGACGAATGCCTCGCAAGACGAAAAACGCGCAAGATGAAAGAGTTTTCCGTTTTTTGAGTCGTTCCGCAAGACGAATTTCCCTATGGGCTTGCTTCGCAAGACGAAACGTCTTGCGAGTTTGTTTCCTTTTTCTTAAAGCCGCTAAGCCGTTAATAGCCGCTAAGCCGCTAAGAGCCGTGCTTCGCAAGACAAAAAAAACGCAAGACGAAGAGACTCGCGGAACGGATTATTTTCGTCTTGCGAGGCACCACTGTATATGTCCACAGATTTGCTGTGAAGTCACAGTACCCAAAGCAAAATTATCCCTAGAAGGTTAAGTTGGAGCTTTCAGGTTTCACAGATAAGCCCAGAGGTCACCTACAGTGCCTGGCAAAGGTTTTGAACCCATAACAGAAGCTGGACAAGCTTTTAGAGGTGGAGTAAGGCTTTTCCTGCTGATCTTCACTGGCAACATATATAGCCTTACAAATTAAAAAGAACCACCAGGGAGCTTTCCCCCACGCTCCATTCCAATTTCCTGGGCCCCACCACATCAGCTTAAAGCTGTCCTGCCTTGGGCATACCTTGGTTCCAAAACGAAGCAAAACAAGCCAACTGTCAGCCATCAAGAGCGCTGAGTTGTGCTTCCACAGCGCTGATCTAATGGCTGTCTTCTTCCCCGCTTCCTGCCCAGTGTTAAGAGCTATGATAAGCTCGAAGGCCAGGTGGGACAAATGAGAAACTCACAAGCCCTTGCCCTGCCTGGAAGGCAACAAAGGTAGCTGCCTAATGCTGGGTCAGACCACTGGTCCATTTAGCTCAGTATTTTCTACACTGACTATCAGTGGCTTCCAGGGTTCCTGGAGATGCCAGGGATTGACCCTGGGACCTTCTGTATGCAATGCAGATGCTCTGCCACCGAGTTATGTACAGCCCTTCCTCTAGTTACCCACTGTAGCCGTCCACATGAGTGAGCTACCATGCCCATGGATGCAGCCAGCTTTTGCTCACAAACCCAACACCTGCCTCGCTTTTTTCTCTTTTCCTTCAGCTTCTAGTGCATCCTTGTTCAGTCCATCCATCTACAAGTGCCTCGGATGCATTTTCAGTTTTATGCAGCCCCTGGCACGAAATAAATGATAACCCTCAGCGGCGATCATCAACAGCACAGAAGGCAGACAAACAGTAAAGGGATGTTTTTCTTTTAAAAGGGCAAGCTAAAAGAGAAAGAGAAGGCATATAGACTCTCATAAACATCTGAATCATAAACCTCGACAGACTCCATAATATCCAGAGTCAAATGGACTCCTTAGGGAGGAAGGGCAGGATACAAATTTAGTAAGTAAATATAAATAAATAAACGAAACCAAGCAAGAAGACAAAGAGACAACAAGCAATCAAAGGGCCCATCGTGCAGCACTCAGGCACTCATGACCAAATTAGCTAAGGGCCGACACCACCTCAGCAATTTGGAGGTCTCCAGTGGAGAAGAGCTCCATGCTGTTCTGTTGAGAAAACAGACCCATCTTCTCTGGGTCCATTCATTGCCAACGCGCCCAATCTCTTGCTCTCCACTCTTGTCTAGCAATTTTCTATCCATCCACCCAGGGTTTTTATAATCAAGCCTTGCAACCTTTCAACAAGGTGTTTTGTGTTTAAAAGGCTTAAGTGCTACTTTCCTTTAAAAAATAAGAGACTGCGAGATTTGAGGGGGGTGGGGGGAGCAGCGGATATTGTTTGAGCCACAAATGGATTCCCACACTTTTCTATACAAGGAAAGCCTGTAATGGGGCTCACTGCAAAATTAGCACAGCTGCTTCAAACACCAATCATACGGCAGAAGCTTTTAGTTATTTTCTCTTCAGCACAGTCCCTTTTGTCATCAGTTTTCAGGGGGGGAAAGGAAAGAAAAATCATAAGAGCCAAGACACCTGTCTAGACAAAGATGTGACACTTCAGAGAGCAGGAACACACATTTCACTCTCTCTTGAGGATGAAGCCACAGAGTGGACCGAGAGCCTAAACAAGAGATAAGCTGTATTCACTTGAAAGACTCCAAACCACCACCTATGGCAGCCTTTACCGGGCTGTATATGGAAAGAGACGGAACTGCTGGGCACAGTGATAAATGAAATAATTCAATAACTAATGGCTCAAAATATCCTTCCACAGAGGAGCCTGTCTGTTGCATCTCTGTTGGAGTTACCACTCTGCAACATAGGACACTTCCTTATACTGTGCCAGACTATTGGACCATCTACCTCGGTATTGTCTTCATGAGGGGAGGGGAAACCTTTCCAGACCAGGGGTGGCATATATCGAGGAAGGGATTTGCACACGGATAACACAATGTGGAGTTTTTCAGAGAAAGCAGCAAAAAGACACTTGAAAGGTTCTAGTGTTGGGAGTAGTGCAGCCAAAGGGCTACATTTCCCTCCTGGGGGATCACAGATTATTTCGATCATAGATGCCAAGGACTGGAACAGGACCGTCTGCCATTCAACTATGCTTCCCCCTACCCACTATGTATGTTTAGTTGTTCAAAATGCCATGCAAGTGAAACACTATACAGATTCAGAGGATAATTGTACTGAATCTTTGCTGGGGATGAGGGGAAGCACTGCCTCACAAAGCCTCATGGATGGGCCTGCCCTGGTTCAAATTCCCACTCTGGCATGAAGCTCACTGTGTGACCTTCGGCCAGTCATACAATTCAAAATTAAAAGCCCATAAGAATTAATTAAACTCAATAAAAAGAGTTAAACGGCTTTCATTTGATCTTTAATATTTCGTACTGTACAGGCAGGACCCCGTGTACACGGGAGTTATATTCTGAGGCACCGTGCATGTCAGTGAAATCATGTATATTTGAAACCCGCTGAAAATGCCTGCAAACACCCCATTCCGCCCCCACCCCCACTCTGTCCTTTTAGTGATGTTTCAGTGATGTCTTTATGACAGTTCCGGGTCACTTCCAGGTTCAGCGCAAAGCGCATATATACGGTCACACACATATTGGGCATGTGTAAATGAGGGGGGCTGCCTGTATTTATATTTTTATTCTGTATATTGTTTCAAGATTTATTTATTTTTGTATTGTCTTTTGAGTTCTCTTTGGTATATTGCTCTGAGTTCTTTTGTATTGTATTTGACCTTTATTTTAAGATCTTTAAACTATTTTCTATTCTTATATTGTATAGTGATCTGAGTGTCTGCATCGTACTTGGATCTCCATTTTGTGTATGGTTTTGACACTTGACCTCGACTTCATCGTGCTTGAAATTTTGGTCTCTAGTATTTGATGACTTAAGTTTTGTACATTGCTTTGAGGTTCTTCTGGATATAAAGCAATTAACACATTTTCTAAATAAATTCTCTCTCAGCTCAGCCTAACCTACCCCACAGGGTTGTTGTGGCAATAACATAGGGAAGGGGAGAACAAATGTACAACACCTTGAGCTTCTTGGAGGAAAGGTGGGATATAAACATAGCAAATAAAAAGCACCCACTTCTTCACTGGAAATGAAAATTTCACCATAACACCAAAAAAGGAAAGGGGGCGGGCCTTAGAAAACCAACAACATGCCAAAAAAAGGGAGGGATTCTGAATCAACATTTAAAATCAACATTATAAACTGTTTCCCCGTGAAAGTTTGCCTTCTCCCTCCTTCCCCAGGATTTTGTTTGCTTTATTTAATGAAATATATATGTGTGTGCAGATAGCTAGAAAGCTAAAAGAGCTGGTTTTAAGGATCAACCTCCATTTATCAGCCCTTAAGAGAGGCGCCATCTGTCATGCATTAACAGCTGCTCCATGTTTTAAGAGCCAGAACAACGCCTGCCACATAAGGGTTTGGAGGGGGGATGGAACACTGGCAGTGGGGAGAGAGAGAAGTGGCAGAGATTTTCACCTTGTAATGTGCAGTTTTGGTTTTAGTAATAGGGCAGGTGTAAGGATTTCTGGTTAGCTCTCTTTATTTAAAAAGGGGGGAAGGGGAGGAGAGATAGCTTTCATGTGGATTCTTTAGAGTACTGATTCATCCTGAAGGACCAAGCATCCAACATCCATGGGAGGTGGGGGGTGGCGGTATGTAGCCTAGAAGCAAAGCAGACTGATTCATCCCTCTGGACACATCACATTGCATGCTCCCATATTGCAAGAAGAATTAGCACCTCAAGGTGGGGACAATTGTCTGCTATGTGGCCGCATCTTGCCACTAGACAGAAACACAGATTTGCTTTTAGTTGTGCTGTAAGCACCAGGGAGGGGGCACAGGACTGCAGCAGGGCACATTCCTTGCACGTGGAATGTCCCAGGTTCAAATCTTGAAATCTCTAGCTAGGGCTGGGAAAGACCCCTGGGGAACTTCTGCCTGTCAAGAGCACATACAGAACACAGGAAGCTGCCTTATACCAAGTCAGGCCATCAGTCCTTATAGCTCAGTATGGTATATACTGATTGGCAGAAGCTCTCCAGTGTTGCAGATTGGGATTTCCAGCCATACCTGGAGGTGCTGGGGATTGAACCGGGGACCTTTGGCCTGCAGAAGCCATGACCCTTCCCCAGGAGACTGAGCCAGATGGACCACTGGTCTGAATTGATTTAAAGCAGCTTCCTGTATTCCTACGCCTACTTGCAATGCAAACAAGATTCCTCCTGCTGACCCTCCAATGGCTCCAAAGACAATGAATAGTTAACTTCATCATAACTGGCTTTTGCCGCTAGGAACAGGGCGTACCTCTGCAGCAGAGCAAATGCTTTGAATGCGAAGGGCGCCAGACATCTCAGTCCCTGGCATCTCCTTAGGTAGCAGGGCAAGAAAGATCTGATTACAGTCTTGGAGAGCCACTGCCAGTCAGATCAGACTATCACTCGGACTCAGTATAAGGTAGCTTCCTTATGCAGCTCCTACCACATCCATAATAAACTGGGCACTAGCTAAGTGGGAGCCTCGCCACCATCAGTGGCTCAACTACTGGAATGTCATGGCATGTTGATAAGCTACCAAGAGGGAAGAGAGAGTCACAGAATGCGGATAATAATCACAGCCATTCTCAGACAAACAGGAAGGCGTAGTTAGAGGGACCCAGGACTAAAAGGACAGGGGGGTCTCTGTGAGGTTGGCGGAAAACAAGAAAGGGCAGTGAGGCAAGGAACTGGGGCTGGAATTTATATATATTGATTCAAGCTGAATAGCTAAATCTTTGGCGGCAGGTTCCTAGTTGCTTTAAAAAAAAATCTAGCGCTCTCTCTCTCTCTCTCTCTCTCTTTCTCTCTCTCTTCTTTTTAATTCTGGCACATTTGCCTCTCTCAGCTGGTGAAGCTGTCAGAACAAATAGAAGGCAATATCTGGAAGCAAGACAAACACATGGGTCAATGTCAAACACAAGCCAATCACTCTCAGGGCGAGAGCCAAATGCCTGCATTTCAATTTCACTCATGTTCTCCAACTCAAATACCGTTAGACTGCTTTAAAAAAAACACACCCATAACCAAACAGCTTTCCTCTGCTCTCTTTTTGGTTTTCAAAATGAGATTCTCTTTTTAATCCAAGAGCAGATTTCAGATTGAACAACAGTTTCAGCCATTTCCTTGGCGGGTACCAAGGAAAAGCATCAATGTATAATTATTATAAAGGGAACATTTAACAATTAATTGAGCCAGCAGAAGCTAAACCTCCGGAGCTTAGGAGTTCAAATGCTTGCTTGCTAAGCGAAAGGGCAGAGGATTGTAACTTAACCATAGGAGATTTCAGCCCAATTAGGCTCTGCGTAAATAAAATAAAATAACTCTGGGTCTGCTGTGCCCGGGTGCAAATATGCCAGAGAAACAGACCACATGCCTTCTGTTTCCCTTGCTGTGCTGGAAGGGTGAATCAACAGCACACAAAGGCAGGGATGTGTGTGACTGAGGTGACAAAACTATAATCACCCTTGTGTAATTTTGCAGATAGGATCAGGAATGCATAGAAGCCACTGATGCCCAGCAGGGGAGGTGAGATGAGCCTGATGACTGGCCTGTGGGGGTTACTGCCAAGGTGTTTTTTGGCTCCTGAGTTCTGCACAACTCCTGGATATTATCTCAATTTGAAGAATTCCACAAGGACATGCTTCTTATAATATTTAATAACACACACACTACTACCCCACCAACTGCTACTACTTTTGGTTAATCTTCATTTCTGTGTGCGCATACTCAGACATCAGTCATACTGAAGAGAGTGGGCTAAACACAGTGAAAATTGGGATGCAAGGAAAAGGGGGACCTTAGCTGTGTGGCAAAACACCTGCCCTGCATGCAGAAAGCCTCAGGTTCAATATGAGGAAGGGGAGGCAGAAAGAGAGGGGACGTATATGCAATTCTTTCTGTTGCACGCACTTAAGTCTCAGTTACAGCAGGGCACAGAGACCAGGAGGCTGTGCCTATAGCTTTGCAGGGAAGGTGGGTTTTAAGAATGAGGTAATTAACACCATGGGATGCACTTCCTCAGATCCAGAGAAGATATTTCCCAGAACAGGAAGAGCTGAAAACTTCAGCAGCCCACCACCCCATCACTTCTCTGCAGCACTCCCCAGGGCCTGCAGCTAACACTACCAGAACAGGAGCATGTGATCCTATTACTGCCTGAGATTCCCACCCGCCCCCCTCCTACACACTCCCCAGAAGCAGAAGCAGCTACATTCAAAAATCACCTCCTTCCCAGCATATAATAAGAAGGGCCGGGCGTCTTGTTTTGTGTTAACATGATTGTCTTGGGCCAGAGCACCCATCAGAAGCCTGAACAAAGGCCCAAATTACAGCCTTCCTGCTCTCCATTATGGGGCATCCACCCTCTCTCCCCAAGAAATAAGCACTCGAGGAGAGAGAGTGTGCCTTAACTGCTAAGTGCTCTCGCTCTTCCCCTTGGCAAGCAATCCTCCCATAAATGAGGATTGCACCCAGCCAGCTACAAAGCACTTAACAGCTGGCACCTACGCAAACAAAAGAAATCCTGATAACCTCAAACAGGAACTTTCCGCTTTCAGAAGCGCAGAGAGAGAGAGAGAGAGAGAGAGAGAGAGAGAGAGAGAGTCCCTTTTCTTTACTACATTTCTCAAGTGTTATACCACATTGCTTTAAAATGGCGGGAGATTAAAAAATGGGACACAGTCTTGCTCCCCTATTTGAGTCACCTAAGCAGGTAAGGAGGGAAGCAAGGCGGTCAAACTAGAATTACATAGCACTGAAAGCAAACTCCTTCAACTCTCTTTGAAGCTTTACCAGAGATTACAAGAGTTATTGCTGCTCTTGCTTTTCGGTTTTTCCTTTTGTAAAATAAAAGAACACTAGCCCTACATGTTAACTAGCACCCCAATGCCAAGATGTTTGTGCTACGCCAATGTTCTGCCTTGTCAACCGGTCACTTTCACCATTTTGGTTCCAGGTAACAGTCACTGCCATTCTTTTCATATTAGTTTCTCTCCAACCTCATTCTTTTTCACAACACCCAAATGTGTATATATGCCTGTCAATTTGGAATTACACATCCATGCATCTGATGAAGCTTGTGCCATAATAAATTTGTTAGTCTTTAAGGTGCTATAAAACCCTTTGTTGTTTCTGCTGCAGCGAACTAAAATACTACTCTTCTGGAAATCAACATTTTTGTTCGCCATTAACATTAGTGGAATGATATCTAAATTCAAGCCTATATTGCTTGTCATACAATATTGCAATAAAAAGCAGGACGCTACTCAAAATATAATTAAAAACAAAACTCATAGCATAGCACAATTCTATCAAGAAGAGGCTGGGTCCAGCAGTGGCCTTGAATCGACAGACTAGTTCATGGGTAGGCAACCAAAGGCCTGGGGGCCAATCCGGCTCAATCACCTTATAAATCTGGCCCGCAGATGGTCGGGGAATCAGCATGTTTTTATACGAGTAGAATGTGTCCTTTTATTTAAAATGCATCTCTGGGTTATTTGTGGAGCCTGCCTGTTGTTTTTACATGAGTAGAATGTGTGCTTTTATTTAAAATGCATCTCTGGGTTATTTGTGGGGCATAGGAATTCATTCATCCCCCCCCCAAAAAAATAGTCTGCCCTCCCCCACAAGGTCTGAGGGACAGTGGACCGGCCCCCTGCTGAAAAAGTTTGCTGACCCCTGGCCTAGTTCCTATAATGCATTGATTACACAGGTTTCCCTAGATCAAAATTACCCACACAAGTATCTGCATTTCCTTGTCAATCATCACCTTCCAGTGGTCCCCAGTGCAGTCAATCATGGGTCCACAAGAGATGTGGGATTAAAAAAAAAACATTTCCCCACCCCCTAAGCAGTACACACCAATGCCATATCAAAATCTAAGGTGGGGTGGGAGGGAGGGAGGCTTCCAAAATAAGTGGTTTGTCCTGAGCTGTGATGGAATACAGTGGTAGTTTGTCTGTCTGTCTGTCTGTCTTTCTTTTTCCTTCTTTTTTAATAAAAAACCAAATCAACAAAACAAACCACAAACTCACATGAGCAGGTAGAAAGATTCATGGGTGTAGTAGCCAGGATTTATTGGGGGACAGGCTTTATGTCAGGGGGAGCAGAACCCAGAACAGAGTTTTTTGTGACACAATTGGTCAGTTAGATATTTTTATTTATTTACTGGATGTGTGGGGGGGGGGAGCAGCTGCCCTCCCAGCATCCCCAAGGAGTGTTGTTGTTTTTGACCTCGGTCCCATAACAGAGTACCATCCCTCCATACAACGATGAAGCTGAATTACCTGTCCTCCCAGGAGACAGCACACAGCTTCTCTGCCTGGGTTACTACTCTGAGTTTGTCTTCCTCCAATCACACCCAGCAGTGAGATTCATGCAGAAACAGTGCGGGATGGTGGGACACTGCCAACTGATAAGGTGTCCTGCCCCCCTAACCACCTCTGGAAGAGAATCTTTGCAGATGCATGAGTGAAACAGGCCTCAAATTTCAACTGGGGGCAGGTGACAGGGAGGACAATCCCTTCCGCTATCTGACATTTGAGAATCATCACCTTAGGACAACATACTAACCCAGGAAGGTACTATTTAAAAAAGAAATCCTTGCCAGAAAGGTGATCTTCCCACCTTCTGTTTAGCCAAAGCTAAATATAAAAAATCCCCTACTCACTTTTACCAGGGTTTGTTCCCATTGCCCTGTTTGCTGTTTATATAGTTGCTGATGCCATTGTTGGAATGGATCCTCACAAATCCTTTTAATCCTTGTAGATCCTTTTAAATGGTTCTGGATAGCCAAAGCAAAAATGACAGTGTCCTCATATCCATCTGCTAAAGATGAGAGGCAAGCAGCCTACAAGAATGCAATAGCTCTCCCTGCCCCTCCTCCCTACCCCACCCCTCTGTTCAGCTAATCTCTCCTGCCCCTACCATTTTCACCTCAGGCCTTCTGATTGCCATCCAAAAACTGGCAGGGTCTTGCTTTTCAAAGCAGCAATATGCAATCCAGGGGAAATGCTTTTTAGCTGCTTTTGCCCAAGAGGGATATGTGTGGGAGAACAACGGAGGACCACAGAACAAGCATGCTAACGTTTCGAAGAGGCGTCTGCAAATGCCACCAAGATCCCCATGACCGCCTATTGCAGGAATGCTATGGCTGGATTGCCAGCAATTCTACCCTCCATCAAGAATCCCAATCTCGTTGCATTAGACAGGTGCAGGTGCCAAGAGCCAGGGAGGGTGTTTTGCTTTTAATATATCAGCACTTAATTATCTGACTGCCAGCAGGGAGAGAAAGGAAGATGCAATGGCTTTCCCACACCTCTTCTGCCAGCCAGGTGACTGGGACCAATATTGGCCTCCCCCAAAACAAAGAAAGCTCCATATGACAAAAATATGTGGTTTCCCTAAGTTCTTCCCTAAATGTCACAGTGTGGTGATTTTTTGGGATGGGGTGGGGAGGCGATTTCACTACACAGTATAAAGGAAGAAAAACTCAACAAGGGGCTACCCTTCTTCAATGGCAACTCCGTATTTTGCAACGGTGAAAGGGAGCCTGGCCATTTGAGAAAGAATGGGTGGGACAGTAGTTAAGAGGCAGAACACATGCTTTGCCTGCAGGAACTCAAATCCTTGGCATCTCTAGCTAAACAGGGTCAGAAGGAAATGGTAAAGGCCACTTGCCACCTGAGCCCATGGAAAAGGGGCTGAGAGCCAGAAGAAACAATCCTGGCCTAGAGAAACAAAGAGTTTGATGTAGCATAAGGCAGTTTTCTCTCCTCTCAAAGCCATCATCCTCATTTTTAAATAATAAAAACCACTCAGTGCCACTTGAGGGCTGCAGAAAGTACCCACTTGCCTCCCTGACAGAACCAATCAAAAATGTACTGTTCATAGATACTGGACTAAAGAGACTTAGGGCCTGATCCAGCAGCCAGGCCCCTCTTTTTATGTTAACACTGGTGAAAATCTGCAAAATAAACGGGTCTAGTGGCCGTGATGGAGTTGAAGCAACAACTGTAACCCCAAATAATCTGACTAACACCAAAGGGAAGGGCAGTCATTTTAGCAGCCTTGTACATTAGAACTCACAAAGCCCTCCACCGGTTTTTTCATGCTGAAAGAACGGGCTGTAAGCAAATTGGGATGCATGTGGTGTGCAGTAAATCAATTTTGCTATTGTGACAAGTTGTTTTGACAAAAGGCAGGAAAAGGTTTGAAATGCAAAAAAAAGTGGGGCGGGGGGGCAGGGAAGACAATAGAAGCCAACTGGGATAAAGGGAGGGGATAAGCATGATGGGCTGCCCCTTAAACATGACAGGATAAAGACAACTAGGAAGCAGATGAGGCCACATCTGCACCATACATTTAAAGCACCACAATATCACTTTAAACAGTCATGGCTTCCCCCAAAGAATTCTGGGAGCTGTAGGGTTAAAGGGTATCAAGAGTTGTTAGGAGACCCCTATTCCCCTCCCAGGCCTACAATTCCCAAAGGCACTTAACAATCAAGTCCTCTTCTCAGGGAACCTTGGGAATTGTAGCTCTCTGGAGGGAGCAGCAGTCTCTTAACAACTCTCAGCTTATGAAAGCAAGTTCCATGCTTGCACTGCACAGAAGCGTACCCGTTTTGGAAATTTGGGGTACAGTAAAACACAATGCTAAATTGTCCAAAGCTGCAAGTCGGCACAGCCTGATGCTTACCTCCAATCACCAACTTCCCATGTCCAGCCATGCTGCCTCTTGGCATCTGCCTCTTCACTGTCTAATACCAAAGAACTAGCTTCTCATATAACTTGGAAGCTACTTGGGACGTCGTCGTCCCCCCGTTAGTTTGTAATGTTACATTCATATAGGTGGTGTTGTATACTATGCCAAAGTTTACTTTGCATTATTTAACTACCTCTCTAGCCCTTCGAAAAAAAGGGGGGGAATCAAGGAAGCATCTTCTGCTGATGGGGTCCTAGGCCTTCAGTCCTTTTCAGCAGATGTCAATCCAACACTAATGCAGCTCATATGTATCACTTTGACCTTCCTAAAGGCATAGGGCTAGAACCACAAGCCTTTCCAAGGCACGGAAATCTTTGTTTCTCTCCACAAATCAGCACCAAGCCCCAAAGCATGGGTAGGCAAACTAAGGCCCGGGGGCCAGATCAGGCCGAATCGCCTTCTAAATCTGGCCTGCGGATGGTCCGGAAATCAGCGTGTTTTTACATGAGTAGACTGTGCCCTTTTATTTAAAATGCATCTCTGGGTTATTTGTAGGGCATAGGAATTTGTTCATTATTATTTTTCTCAAAATATACCGTATTTTTCGCTCTATAAGACGCACCAGACCATAAGACGCACCTAGTTTTTGGAGGAGGAAAACAAGAAAAAAAATATTCTGAATCCCAGAAGCCAGAACAGCAAGAGAGATCGCTGCGCAGTGAAAGCAGCAATCCCTCTTGATGTTCTGGCTTCTGGGATAGCTGCGCAGCCTGCATTCGCTCCATAAGACGCACACACATTTCCCCTTACTTTTTAGGAGGGAAAAAGTGAGTCTTATAGAGCAAAAAATACGGTAGTCCAGCCCCCCACAAGGTCTGAGGGACAGTGGACCGGTCCCTTGCTGAAAAAGTTTGCTGGCCTCTGTCCTAAAGCAAAGCTTTTTACCATTGCATGAGTAAGACAACCCCACTTCCACATGATAAATCAAAAGTGCCCTCACTAAAGCCTTGCTTACTTTTAGAGGTCAGCTCCTCTAACATATTAGAGCAGGGGTAGTCAATCTTTTTATACCTACTGCCCACTAATGCATCTTTCTTGATGGTAAAATTTCCTTACCACCCGCCAGTGCTCGATGGAAGGGGGACTCAGCTTGTGCCATAGAACCCCCCACCGCCCACCTAGAATCCTGAAACGCCCACTTGTGGGCAGTAGGGACTAGATTGTCAACCCCTGGATTAGAGAGATAAGCACACCTGGGGCAGGCTTTGCCCATGTTTCCCACTAGCCCATCCAAAGAACTCTGGATGCTGAATCTGGTGCTGAATCTGATGAACCAAGCATGGAAGTGACTACCAGAGCGGGATGGACTCCTCCTCTTGAATCAGCATACAAGCCTTCCAGGAGTAGGAGGAGAAAAGGAGGGGATGGTGCAATGCACTATTAAACAGAGGCCACCTTCCATCCTGGATGGAATTACAAGTGACAGGTGTCTAATGGCCTGTGGCAACACTACACTCCCAATTACGGGGGTTTCTTTCCACCTGAGGCAGTGATCCAAGTGACCTGAACAACGTAGTGTATTGTTAATGCTTTACAAAGGAGGAATATGGCGCAGAGGCAGTGTTTGTTTCCCGCAGATTTTTGCAAATAATGATCCTGAGCATTTAAAGAGTGCTTCAGTGGTGTCGTGTTCACAGGCACTGTAATTTGTGGTGCCCGATTCAAAACACCATATACCTTGAAATCACCCAATGTGGAGGGAAATCCAAGGCAGGTTTGGTTTCTCTTGTCGAATCCCTTCCCAGCCCTGCTGTTAACTGATCAGGGCTCCAGAGATATTATACAGCAAGCAGGAGAGAGGGGTGGGAGACAGAGTTAAACCTCAGCACCTCCATGAAAGCAAATCTGTACCAGAGATGGGAAGACCTTTTTGGCAAACAAGGGTGCTAATTGTTCCTGATTTTAGAAAGCAAGCTATGCTTGCGAGCAAATAATCTCAATTTCAAGTCAGGTTCTTCAACTGCAGTAACACACACACACACACACACACACACACACCACGGCATGGTCACCACCCACTGCTGTGAGCCTGAACAGCTGCTCTTAATGCGCTCCAAGGGCTCTTGATCCTCTGACCCCAAAAAAGTTCGGCTGCCCCAGCCCTGACCCCTGCCTCACACAAACAAATGACCGAATGGCTCTCAGCAATGGCTTGGGAGTGTAAAAGAGTGGAGGCAAATTAACTGTAGGGAATGTATGGCCCTCCAGATGTTGCCAGGACTCTAACTCCCATCAGCCCCAGCCAACATGGTCTATGGTCAGGGATGGTGAGAGTTGCACTCCAACTTCTGGAGGTACACAGGCTCCTCCATCCCTGGCTTACTGAAAAAGCCAAGTTCTATCTACCCAAACACCTAGAAGAATATGCTGTTGAGGGTCTGGCAAACCTCTCTAGGGAGAGAGCCCCACAAAGCTGGTGCCATTACTGAGAAGGCCCTGTTTCTAAGGGATGCATGCTGAGCCATCAATGCACCACAAAGGACTAATTAGGGGGGAGGAAAAGCTGTATGTCAGAAAGGAACTAATATACATTACACAAGTTAATATCTGCACTGTAGAGTTAACTGTAGCTGGCAGAAGAATTTGCCCCGGTAGGGGAGCAGTCTTCCTGACCCCATTACATCTACCCTGGCCCCAAGGCTATCAAGCTTTACCCCTATCAACCCCACAGGACTAGGGCAATGCTGTTTCCAGGTAGAATTCAGTATGCACAACTTAAAAGCTACAAGATTTGCCTGTGACTCCACACAAGCCCAGAGCGTTAAGCATTCTATCAACACAACACATTAGAAAAATTGTTTCTGGTGATTTATTTCCATCGGTGTTTTCCCCCTCTTATTTTGAAAAGCACATCAGTCTTTCCTTCCCACAGCGCTCTTCCAGCATGCCAATGATTTTTTTTTACAGCAGAGCAGATGACAAATATAGTAGCGCTTGTAAGCTTGCTCTTTTGATAAGAGAATCAGGAATAAATACACACATCCTGGTGGAAACAAGAGCACTGCAAGTAGTCATGGAACTGGAGCATCCGCTACCCTGAGGAGCGGTGAACGCCCGCCTTAAAGGCAGCAGGTTTGGGGCAATAGTAAAAAGACAGATAAGTGGTCAGCTTAATGGTTTGTTTGTTTGTAACATGCCCTTACCTTTAATTCTACAAAAATGCAATCATTTTCTTTGTATAAATATATATATATAAATAAATCATTGGATGTTTGTGGAACCTGGACAAGTTTCTTCTCCTTGCCTGCAAAACCCTCCATAGACTTCCTCCCCCTCCCCTGCATCTCTCTGCCCTTATAGCCCAGCACACCTGCGACCTTCACACACCCAACTCCATCACCCTTAGACATCTGAAAGTCTCCTGCTCTGTGTAACACATGCATAGGTAAACTCGGCCCTCCATATGTTTTGGGACTACAACTCCCATGAGCCCTAGCTAATAGGACCAGTGGTCAGGGATGATGTGAATTGTAGTCCCAAAACATCTGGAGGGCAGAGTTTGCCTATGCCTGGTGTAACAGCTCCACTCTCCCTCTCATACTAGCCCTTATGGCTGGAACAATCTCCAGAATGTCCCCATGTGATCACCTTTCTTGCTTACTTCAAATCCCTCCTCAAAAAACATTTTAGTGAAGCCTCTGCCATAGCCCTCAGTCCCAATACCCTACTGTGAGCAAGCCAATGTTCATTTAATTTGAATCATTGCATATTATTTCCTGGTTTACCCCTCCTCTGTTCACCTTGCATTTATTTTTAAATAGCAAGTCCCAAGAGATAGAGATCAGTTGTCTCATTCTTCCTTAAAGCACCACATTTGTACAAGGTGCTACATACACAACAACAAAAGTCAGTTCCCGGTGCAACAGAGCATGCACTGGTCAAAATTATCCATTCAGCTATGGCAGCAATTTACATCCCTCCCTCCCGTCTGAACTTCAGCCAAGAAAACTAGGCTGGACAACACAAACACACCATGTGGTTCAGATTCCAAAGAGTAGGATCTCACTCTTACCTCCAGGTCTGTAGACCACATCATCCTCTGTGATGAAAGAGGTGATTTCTCCGTTGTCCGTTCTCTCATAGCGAGATTTCTTCTTGGGGGGTTTCTTCTTGTTCTTCTTTGTGGACTCCTCTGTGGTGGCGCTGTTGTTGTCATTGTCCTCGTCCTCACTGTGGTCGCTCTCCGCGTAATTCTTGGCTCCGCCTTCCAGGGTGCAGCTCCGACGGGGCCGCGAGTTCTCACTCTCCCGTGCCTTCTCCCGCTTGTCCCGCTCTCGGTCTCTGTCCCGGTCCCGGTCCTTGTCTTTCTCTTTGTCCTTCTCTTTGTCCGCTGTCATGATTCGCCAGGTGCCTTCTTCTGTCCTCTCACGGCTGGGCCTCCGTGAAAGGTAGACAGTGAGCCTGGGCTTCAGTCTTCTGAATTTCTCACTCAATTCCAGGAAAAATTCGACCACTCCAACAACCCCAGCGTTTTAAAAAGGCTCTTTGAAAAGGAGGGGGAAAAGAAAATGTTAGCCATCGGAACTCTTCAACAACTATCTCAACTTCTTTCTAGGGAAAGATTAGACATTTAGGGGAAGGAAATATCAGTGTTAAAGTTCTTTCAGGCCACACAGCAGGACATTCAAACAACAGCCCCTATTATGCTCTAATGCCGTGCTTTCTTCTCTACACACAAAGCATGGCTCCTCTCAAGACTTCCCAGCGCTCTCACACACTTATGTACAGCCAGTTCCATCAAACATGACTAAAGTGTCCCAGAACATTCATGGCAACATTGGCAGATGAAGATGACAGACTTTTTGGAGCTGGCCAACCTGACCGGAAGAGGAGGAGTACCAAGAAGAATGGAGGAAATTTAAGGATTATTTAGTTAAATATTCTAAGATAATATAAGTAGTAGTATTTGCGAGTACCAAATTGGCTTAGGAGTTAAATGTTTCAAATTGCATAACACTATGGATAGAAGTGAATATGATAAGAAAGAAAGATGTTAATTGATTAAGTTAATTTTATTGAAATTAGTATTGGAAAACTGCTACAATGAGTCATATGGAAACTCAGCTAAAGGGATCTGAGGAAGTCATTTAACAATGGTAACAAAAGTGGGATTATAATAGTTAGAATAAATGTTGTATTTTTTTGTTTTTTATATTGTAAAGTTTTTTCTTTTTTGTTGTTTATGTTTGTTATAAACATGAAAATCAATAAAAAAAATTGAGGGGGGGAAAAGAACATTCATGGCAACATTATGCCAGTGAAAGAGCGGGGCTACACAGATAGCAGCATGTTTGATTGTTGTGGCAGAAGCTGCTACTGAGATCTATGGGACAAGCAAACGTGATGAAGAATGCGTTGTCTTGTCCCCACAGCTCCCAATCTCCTGCAATCATGAGGTCCTTCACCCACGCACATCCAGACTGTCGTGACAACAGTTCCTTCACAAATATAAAAATGTCATTTTGAGAAAGAAGGATTTGTTTATTTATTGCACTTATTAATTCCCCCACAAAGAAAGTGACTCAAGGCAAGTTATAAAATATTATAAAAAGTAAACCCAGTATAAATCCAAAACAAAAACCTAAAAACACATCCAGACGTATGCAAAAGGTAAGCTGAACACATCCCACCCACTGGAAATATCTGATGTGCTCTAAATTTAGGGTTGAAAGCTTGGGTAAGAAACAACACTTGTACCTGGCACCTAAAAATAGTGATGGTGCCAGATGTGCCTCCCTGGGTATAGCATTCCGCAAGTGGGGAAGCCACCAATGAAAAGCTTGTTCTCATGCCACCACCTTCTGCACCTCCCTTAGAGGAAACACATGGAGAAGGGCTTCAGATGACAAACACAGGGTCCTGGCTGATGCATTTAGGAAGTGGTGGCCCTTGAGCTACTGGGGTTCTGAGCCACATAAGGCTTTTTAGGTCAAAATCAGCACTTTGAATTGAGCACCATATATTAATGTACTCTGAGATTCGAGTGTGGTGGGTCATTGGACCAAACAAGCATTGCAGTGCACCCTAATAACAAAATTTACTTTAAAGAGAAAAAAGAGGGGTACATAATTAACAGAGAAAATATTTTGAGCTCAGGTGGAGGAAATTGCAGAATACATATTGACACAGCCGTGGAATCTACAGACAACAATGATATCCAGGCTCACACCTCTCCAATAAGCCACACTTTTCTTTCCTGCACACAAGACTGCCATCGTCTATGAATGATAGCTGAGTGACGAGGAAGAAGACTTTGCAACTCAGCCTTCCCAGAGAGAAAAACAGCCTCTGTTCATAACCTGCTACATAAAATTGCCCGTCTTCAAGTCAAGGGAAGGGCTGTAATAAGGGAGCACTGCCACATATTGTTAAAGCCTCTTGTTCTCACGGTTTGAAGCTAAGCCTTTTACCTGACGACTGCTTCCCTGTCAATCTCCGGGCCGCCAATCTGGACTGACAGGTTGTGTATGACACGGGGGGGGGGTGCTTTTCTGAGTAACAGCCAACAGAAAAGCTGAAGCTGGGCTAAAACTGCCAGCAGCTGCTGCCCTAGAAAGCCTTATGACTGAACAGAATTTTGCACCAGTTAAGGAATCCATCAGCACACTTCTTGAGCGAAGGCTGGAGAGTTACAGTCTCTTAACGTTATGTGCCAGTGCACATAGTAAAGATACACTGGCTTTTAAAATGAGAGTCTTCACAGACAATGGCTTTTTCCAGCAGCCATCTAGCCCTAATAAACTACTACCACTCCTGCTTAATGGTTCTGTGAGTGGCATGCTAGATTCTAGCAGAAGACAGCATTTTACAAAATGTAACTTATGTGGTGGCTAAGGGACTATGTCCCCAACACCCCTTTCACATATCCCCTCCCTCACGAGCTAGGTGGTCAGACGGCTCTCCCAGGATCTACAACAGGAGGGTGCTCATATTAGCCTGCTGTATTGAGCACTGCAAGCACCCTGAATGCGCTAAAGCAGTATATAAATGCAAAGTGTCCGTATTCCTGCCCAGCCCTGGAACTTGAAATCTCCTCAGCGGAGGGAGGGAGGACTGGACCCTCCAGCAGATATCTAAACCTCAGAAATTCTGAAGAACTGCTGGGTCCAAACAGCCTCGCACCAGGACTGAAGGTCACTATACCAGCTGCTTGGGGTTTTGGCTGGCACTCAGACTTCCCACTCCCCATCTCCTTCAGAGCCACAGGAATAAGATGGTGAGTCAAGCAGAAGCTTCAGGGCCACCAAAGTGCCCAGCTAGCTGCACACAGGGCGGAAAGGGAAGTGAATGGAAGCACACAGCCCAGATCAGGGTCTGGTTGAAAACCAGGAAGGGATGGAGCCTCAATTTCCTCTACAAGTTCCTGGTCTGAGCTACTTCACTGCTGAAGCAAAATCCCAAACTCCAGCCTTCCTGAATTGGAGGAAATAGGCAGCTTCATAGGCCATTTTTTTAAAAAAAAAAAAATTGCCCAGCATTGTGTACTCTGACTGGCAGCAGCCTTCCAGAGTATCAGAGACGGGGGGGGGGGCTTTTCCCTTCACCTGATCCTATTAATGAGAAGATTGAACGTGGGACTTTCTCTATATAATACATGCTCTACTGCTGAGCTATGGTCCTTGCCCTAAAAATAAAGCAAGATTTCAATCTTCATGGTTCTCAATACAGAGCGGATTTACAGCTGAAGCTGCCTTAGACCATCAGTCCAGCAAGCTTCAACCTACGCCAAATGGCAGCCGCACTCTCTCCAAGATGTCAGATGAGTCTTTCCCAGGCCTAAATGGAGACTGAAGCTGGGAAGCTTCTGCATGCAAAGTTTGAGCTCTGTTGCTGAGCGATGAGCCTCCCTCTAAGTGTGTGCGCAGCTATACAGTCACGTGGAAAAAGGCTAGTGGGAACTGGCATGTTCACTCCTGGGGAGCCGGCGGCAATTGGTGTCTGCTGGAGGAAAAAGGAAGAGCAGCTGACATCACAGAAATAGTTGCCTGCTTCTCTCATGTACCATCCATGTAGCAGACGTAGTTATGTAATCAACATACAGGACTGCAGGGGTTGTTGTGAAAAGCCTCATGCCGCCCCCAGTTCCTTTGAGAAAAGGGCCACGTACAAAAATATTAAGAGAAGAAAGTTGGGGGTGTGTCAAAAAGCACCAATAGTAAGTGAGCTTGTGTGGAGCAGGGAGTGGAAAGAGGATAAATTGGGGGGCAGGGAGGCAGCAAGCCTTGTTCCTGAAATATTAAGACTCTGAAGTTGGGGAGTGGGGATGGCACTGGCAGTTGCTTTGTATTTTTCCAGCCAAAAGTTTACGTCCCACACCAGGAACAGGTGACAGGCAGATTAGGTGATGTATCCCACGACCTTGTGCCATTAGTGCAATGATTTACCCTTGAACAATGAAACTCCCCCCACATCTCCTCCCCAATTCTTCTCCAGAAAGGGGGGGGGGAATGCAGAACAGATTTAAAAGGTGTAAGGGGGAGGAAAGTTCCATTGTGTAAGGGAAAGTTCCATGGAAGGAAAGGCTTAGTGCTGCTTTGGGTACAAGCCTAGAGTTCTGACCCAGAATTTAACCCGCATTTTACAGCCTGCCAGCTCAGAGGTGCCAGGGTTGTGCACAGATGTGCAAAACCACAAAGTTTTACCACTGTGAAGCTTTGTAAAGCTTTGCCCATTTTATAAATTCTCTCCACTATAGCCCCCCACTGTCTATTATCATGTGCTGACTAAGCATAGCTTATCAGATGAGATTGGCTAGGTCCATGGGCCCCAGTAAGATTTCCCACCTTGGAGAATATTACTTATCACCATTTGTTCATGTTTGTACACTTTGCATAAAACCATATCCACATCTAATGCTTAAATGCTTGAACCTTTTAAAAAATGCAGAATTTTTCAAAAGGCTAGGTCATAGAATCGTACGGTTGTCAGGGACCCAAGGGTCATCTAGTCTAACCCCCTGCAATGATAAAGTTTGTTTAGAATGCTTACACACCTATCAAGAAATGAAGGAAGGAATGTTCCAGCTCTGTGCACCTGAAATCTTTCCTCTTAGACCCTAACATTTTAAAAGAGAAAGACACCAAGCAATTCTTACGTCTCCCCACTGATGCCTTCTCCAGACCATGACAACGTCCAAAGAGACAAACTGACTTTGCTGTTGTAACTTGAGGGTTGAGGCTTCAGTTTCTCTCTTTTTCCTGAATGAGGGAAACATTCCAGGAAGACACGAGGTTCTCAGCTCTTTTCCCGCTCCTCAAGCAGCTGCAATCATTTCCTTTGACAATTTACAAAGGGGACTCTCATGCATATGGCAATAAAGATATTATGTGATCAGGAAAACCTTTGGTACCAATCACATTTGGAACCAAATTTCAGGGACATAGTGATGAAAAATTTGTACACACATTACTTATCTACCAGCTGCGGCTTAGTGACTGCCTAGTTTGCATAATTTACCAGAGTGATATACCAATATATTCAAATGTGGACGTAACACTTTAATTCACACAGCATTTTTCAGGGTGGCTCTCCATACTTAACTTGCGCCTGTGCTGGTTGAGAGGCTGGAGACCATCGCAAGAACGCTCTCTAGGCATTAAGGCTCTCGTTCAAATAACCTCTCAAGATTGATTAAACCCATCTGTCCATGGTTATTCTTATCCACAAGCTCAAATTCCCAAGGGCAAGTATAGGCAAAAAAAGAAGCAGTGAAGATTTGGATGCAAATATTTTGCTTTCAGCTTATGCACATTCTCATTCTGCTACGTTTTTACGGGTGTGGTGTGAGTAAAACATCACAGTTTCCCCAGCACTTTACCATAGACCCTAGATTGGTTGTGCCTGTGCACTGAGCACCAAGTCAAACAGCTAGATCAGGCATAGGCAACCTTCGGCCCTCCAGATGTTTTCGCCTACAACTCCCATGATCCCTAGCTAACAGGACCAGTGGTCAGGGATGATGGGAATTATAGTCCAAAACATCTGGAGGGCCGAAGGTTGCCTATGCCTGAGCTAGATGGTTAGGTGCTCTAGTGGTAAGTAAAGGAAAGAGTACCCAAGAGAAGGAGAGATGGAAACTAAAATGTCAAGCACTAAAATGACATTGCTCCTTTGCCATATACAGTTTGCATTTCCCCCCATAGAGATGGCCGGGGGGGGGGGGGAGGGAGAGGGAGAGAGAGACCAAAAGCCACCGAGCTCCTTGTTGATGAAGCAAGAGTGCTTCTCTGCCAAAAAGTAATACAGTACGAGCACCAAGTTTGTGCACAACTTAGAGGGAGAAGAATGACAGGGTGTAAATTTTACATTGTAAAAAGGGGAAATTGGTCTTTAGCTGCTGATACAGACCTCCACACAAACACACACAGAGTGCTCATTTTAGCTTTCTAAGGAGACACAGATCTCTCTCTTCTCATGGGAGGAGTATGAATACTGATTCCTGTTATTCTGAGGCCCAGGGACAAATCTGTTCTCCAAAGGAGCAATAACTGGCCTCTCCATTACAAGCTCAGAGGCAAGAAGGGCCAGCAATCATGGCAGGGGGAGTGGAGGATGTTACAATGGAACATGTTGGCAGTCCTTTTAAGGGGATGACTCTGGCTTAGCACCTGCCATACTTTCTTCAAAGTGTCATCCCCACAAAACTGTGTGCTGACCAAATGACAGAAGACAATAGCCAGAACACCAAAAATGACCGGGAAAGCGGCAAGATGCCTTGCACTAGAGGGAAGGAGCTAGGAACACAGGGCACGGTCAATGTTAAGAATTCAGGGACCAGCATCACGAGAGACAGAGAGGAAGCACACAAGGATCTTGTGATGAGACAAGTTACAGAAGCACTAGAGCAGTGGCTACAAGGCACCAGTTCATGGAGCTCTCGAGGGAGCAGCTCCTTTCTGCTGGTTTAATCCTCATCAAAGAACTCTAACAAGGCATGCAAACAGCAGTGACTAATTGGGGATGTGGCTAGATTGGATGCCTTTCTGAATCCGCTTCTTAACAGACAGCCCCTTTCCCTCACCCAGCAGCAAGAGTGCCTGTATTTGAGGATATGCCCCTCCAAGGAGGTGCTGCTTCTGAGCCACTGTGTTCATTTCCTCCACCCCACCTCTTCTCCCTCCTCTAACCCATCCCCACTGAGCAGATGGCACTGCTCAACAGTATAATCAGGATTAGTCCCAACCTTTATTAATTAAACCAGCAAAATGCCTGAAAAGAACACCAGGGCACGGCAGGAGCTCCTGCTCCCGGTGACCCCCATGTCTGGAGCAAGAAGCTGGTTTGGCACCCTCTCCATTGTGTCCTTTGCTGCATCTCATTCTGACCCAAGCATGGTACTCATGATACATGATTCCTGAAGTTGAGCAGGTCAGTGCCTGGACAGGAGACCGCCTGGGAACCCCTTGTACACCACCCCTAGTCTTCATTGTGTCAGAAAGGTAGAACAGAAATAAAATATTTTTCTCCATGGAATTCAGTAAGAATTGAGCTAGCCCTCATCTGAATAGCAATACCCTGAGTCCTCTCTCTTGGTCCTGCTAGAGCAAGAGTGGGGGGGCCTTTCAGCCTGGTAGGCCAGATCTGTATCTTCCCCCATCCCAGTGGGCCAATTCTGGCAGATGTGCAGGACCACCTACCTATCAATCATCTGATGGGGTGGGCAAAGATACTGCCCAAACAAGACTGAATTCCCCATGCAGCATCAACCCTGCATTCTGCAGCCATGTCTCTGTAGAAAAGATGATTGTAGCTTCAGAAAAATGGCATCATGGGCCAAATGAGGAGGCCTGGTAGGCAATCTTTGGTCCATGAGCCAAATATTTCCCACTCCTGTGCTAGAATCTGATTTAGGCTCTTGCACCCTTGCTCTCCAACCATGCATTGTCAGAGACGGGGTGATCAAGCTCCCTTAACCCCAAAGCTGCACCAAAGCAACAAGAAAGCCTTCCTTTCCAAGGGTGGTATCAAGGAAGCGTCGAACACACCTAGCCACCTCTGTACCTGCAACGGAGACCAAGCAACTCTGCAAGGGATGGAGACAACCTTGTCTCTTGTCTCTCCACAGCACAGAGAAGGACAGCTCAAATTATCAGATGTGCCCAACATGCAACTTTTTGTCAAGAGCGGGAGGCAACATTTAGAACTCACTGAACGTAAGTGGAATAGACAGCTCATGGCTAAGTGCAACCAACATGTAATTAGCCTCTGTCAAACTGCTGTGTGTGTGTGTGTGTCTGTTCCATTTCCTGAAGCACCTTGTCACCTACAACTAAGCTAAGGCAAGACAACGTCCAAAACCAGCTACAACAACAGGATGCTTCCACTGCAATAGTGACTTAGTGACAGACCCCCATTTTTCCATATTAAATTGTGAAAGGGCCACCTACAGCTCTAAGCAATTTTTCCAAGCATTAGGACGTCAAACAAAGGACCAAGGAGTCTTATTCTCCAGAACGTTAAGAACCTCACCCAGGAAACTCTGGCTGGAGCTTTTTTTATTGTTGTTATTTAAAATATATTTGTAAAACCCATGTCTATAGGCCTAAACAACTCCTGAGATCCAAACTGCAAGCAGACAACAACTACTGATTGTAAGTCACCTCCCGCAAAGGAGCAAGTTTGGCTGGTTTGGCTTGCCTGTATTTTTCCTCTCTTTAATCATCTATTCCCATAACAACTCCTTTAAGATTACACTGCTTACAATAGAGATAAGGAACTGTGCTTACTTTTAGGGTCTCTAAGCAGGATGGGGGTAAGCACTGGCAAGAGAGGAAGAAAAGTGCATGCAGGCCACTTGCAATCTCAAAAGTCACCCTCAAAACACACACAATGATGCACTATTGAGTCATTTAAAAAAACACACACAACGGAAATGCCGCTCCCTTCTAAGCAGTCAGGTTTACCGCCCCTCCCATCACCCCACACATGCCCTAACCCTTTGATACGTTCAGTGATGGCTTATGTAATTCATGAGCTGACATCCAGTCCTTCCATGAGCAGGCGTGGAGGGATATGGGAAAGCTTCACACCCACAATGCACTGCAGCTCCACACTGGCTATGTGGGCGGGGCTTGCCATCATGCATGTAAAGTCAGCATGTAAAAGAAATGAATTATGGGTGTGTAGGGAGGGGTGTGTGCCTCTAGCACAGCAACTAGGTTATGCTGAATAGTTCTGAAAGCTGACACAGATACAGAACTGGGGCAGAGTAAAAAGATTAGCCGGAGCTAGAGCATGCTGAAAGGTACAGGTGCTCCCTAGCCCCTCAAGCCCAAGGTTTCTGCAGGCGAAGCCACAGAATAGAACTATACAGTGGTACCTCGAGTTACATATGCTTCAGGTTACATACACTTCAGGGTACAGACTCCGCTAACCCAGAAATAGTGCTTCAGGTTAAGAACTTTGCTTCAGGATAAGTACAGAAATCGTGCAGCAGCAGCGCGGCGGCAGCAGGAGGCCCCATTAGCTAAAATGATGCTTCAGGTTAAGAACAGTTTCAGGTTAAGAACAGACCTCCAGAATGAATTAAGTACTTCACCTGAGGTACCACTGTATTAGGGAAGGGGCCTGCTTAGTATTAAAAAGGTTCCCAGTTCAATCCTTGGCATGTCTGAATAAATGGTACTTCTTATATACCAAAAGATTATAACCTTATGGCAAAATTAGTGACTTTTAATATGTGACGGGCCCCAAAAGAGAAAAAGTACTGTATTTTTTTCCCACCCACCCCCAAATCATTTTATTCCAGGAAAAAACAACAATTCCACCACCTGCCCCTGCAATGACTTCACCCTCTCCCCCACCCCCCATGACTTCACAGTTTCTGGAATTTTTACATCTTCCTGTCCCCACAAGGGAGGGGGGGTGTCCACATTTCCCAGGCTTATCACAGAGGTGGATTAAAAAAAAAATCAGAGCCAGGAGGATGACAATGATAGCATCAAGAAACAATGCAGCTATTTTTAATTCTCCACAAAATGGAGCAGCGTAGAGAAAAGGGACAAGGCCTCAGTTGCGCAACAAGGCTAAGGAAGGTCATCCAAGCAATCACCACCTTAATAATAAACGAGCAAAGAGCAAAAACAAACAAATAAAAATCAATCATCTTTCAAGTTCCTCAGTAGATCTAGAATGTCAGTACACACTGTTCTCAGTTCTTAGTTTTCCTTACACACACCCACACCACTCTAATTTGTACAAGTTCTCAACAAAATGACAAGGAGCAAAAGAGTGTTGTGTGCATATGTATGTGTTCTAATGCAAATGAACACTCAAGTATGCCAGCCTTATATGCCAGCCTACAAAGTTTAGTACGCTCACCTGCACAAGATACTTATGCAAATATTTTATTACAGGTTTTTTTTTTTTAAAAAAAACCAACAGTAAAAAGAACCATCCATTTTTGGAAAGCTGCTGTGCCTGGATGAAATTCTCACAGATCAGGGGAATGACTGCTACAATACCATACCAAAAATTGTCCAGCTGAAGAACAACATATTTTAGATATCGTGTTGATCCCAGAGCACTTGGGACAGCAAGCAGATGAAGGGCCTAATGAAGAATGCTATGAAGCTCAGAAACTTGCACACTGTGAACACAATGCAGCTAGACTGGGACAAGCCAAAGCTCAGTGGTGGAGCTTCTGTTTTGCATAAAGGAGATTCCCTGGTTTAATTCCCAACATCTCCAAGTAAGTCTGGGAATGCATTCTACCTGAAACACTGGAGAGCTGCTGCCAGTCAGAGTTGACAATATAGAGCTAGGAGAACCAATGGCCCAACGCAATATAAGGCAGCCTCCTACATGTCTACTAAATTCAGTCACTTGAGATAGCACTTCACTGACTTTACATCTCCAGCAAAGGAACTGTGGAGATCTGACAGTATGCTATCGCGCAGAAGTACTTCCAGACAACATAATAATGAGTTTATATTGTGCAAGCTTCTGTGCATTCGGAAGCCCTGATGGGGCCAGGCATGCTGTTCACTGAAACTTATCACGCACCCAGCACTAATCTGCTAGTTTAACATTATTCCTCTTTCACAGATGTTGCAATGGGTTAAGCACGACTTTCTGTTTTATACATAATTGCACCTGAATGATATGGAACCCATAAAACTAAACATTGATATGTGTGGGTGGGTGTATTGGGTTGGGTGGGGGGAGTCCTCTAAAGTAAACTGTGCTAATACATCACGTATACTGCCAAACACACAGATGTTTACACAGATGTTTAAAGCTCAGATTAGGACAGGAGAAGTAAATACACTGGGGGGTTGGGGAAATCTTTGTGGGGTTTGGCAAGCTCAATAGCTTCGGTTTTGCAGCAATTTCTCTCTCACTGGCAGGCTCCCTTTCACACTGCACAAAACAACCGTCAGCACAGCTGCTTCCGCCATCACCTGACAAAGGATGGGAAAATGCACTGATCACAGCACTGCAGGTTGAGCAGGATTAAATTGCCTCTGCTATCAAGTCACCGTCTCACCCACAGAGCGTTTCCTGGAGAGAGTCTAACCTCTCACAAAAGAGAGAAAACAGCACGGACAAGGGAACATTTCCCCCATGCCGGCGAAGGAAATAAAACTTATACGGAATGAGAGAGAATGGGAGAAAGAGCACAAAATAGATCAGGAACCCTTGAGGAAGGGAGGGAGCAGATGAGGTCAATTTGACAGACCAGTGGTGGGCCACATAGCTGTGGTGGGTGAGGCCACAGACAAAAGTAGGGGGGGATATGGATGAGACTCTTACCTTTGTATACTAACTAGGTATCTTCCTGCCACACGCCAGAGCACCAGACATACAGGTTTGGAGAGCCACATGTCACTCACACCCAGGCCACATTCCCCACTCCTGCTATAGAGGGACATCTGAGGAAGTGGGCTCTAGTCCACAAGAGTTTGTGCCATAATCAAATTGTTCACCTCTAAGGTGCCGCCAAGAGTCTTTGTTGCAATTTCTGGTAGCCGTAGGTGTTGAACGCAGGCCCATGACTACGGCTCTTTGAGTGATTTTTGAATTTGTGTTCCAGGAAGGGAGACTGAACGGAAAAGTAAAATAAAATTGAAGGATGACTTATCAAGGGAAACAAGGAATTCTGGAAGCGATTATGTCAACAAGATTGCAAGGGGGAGGAAGGGAGAGGTCTGGCACCAGCCTAACCAAGGCAGGGAACATCCTGAATCATAGAAGCAGATGCCACCAAAGTTTGGGGAATTATTACACAGCTCTGCCACTTACTGAGATGTTCCAAGCACATTTAATAGCTTTTAAAGCTTTGGCATCGTCCAACGCATACACAAAAAGCACCATCACCTGCAAAGTTACAGGGGCTCCCTGTACCATTACAGTCATGCCAGCTCCAGCCAAGTGTTGGAAACTGCTTGCCCCCTCAGAGCCCAAACTGCAATTGTTTTTACACTGCTAGCTAGGAAGGCACACACTGAAACTGGCCTTTCCCCTCTGCTTCTCTTCCAACACTCTCCATCTCTCCAACTTCATCAATTTATAATACCCTTACCACCAGTTACCATGCCATTACTTACGTTTCTGGCTAATGTCTGTTCTCCCGCATGCATGCACACCCCAATGGATTATTGCAAGTGAGAAAAGCACAATACATCAGCTCTTGGACAGAATCCTCCAACCACATTTTCCCACCTAAAACCATTTTTCAAGCAGCTTTCCTCCAAAGTAGAGAATGATTACTTTGGGTTTGAGACACCCAACAGATAAGCAGACACATAAACAGTGGGCAAAGTAACACACGATTCTTCCAAGCCAATTCTTATTTAACTAAACTTATATCCCATTTTCCCAGTAGTGATGTATGGAAGTGAAAGCTGGACCACAAAGAAGGCTGATCGCCAAAGAATTGATGCTTTTGAATTATGGTGCTGGAGGAGACTCTTGAGAGTCCCATGGACTGCAAGAAGATCAAACCTATCCATTCTGAAGGAAATCAGCCCTGAGCGCTCACTGGAAGGACAGATCCTGAAGTTGAGACTCCAATATTTTGGCCACCTCATGAGAAGAGAAGACTCCCTGGAAAAGACCCTTATGTTGGGAAAGATGGAGGGCACCAGGAGAAGGGGACGACAGAGGACGAGATGGTTGGATAGTGTACTCGAAGCTACCAGCATGAGTTTGACCAAACTGCGGGAGGCAGTGGAAGACAGGAGTGCCTGGCATGCTCTGGTCCATGGGGTCACAAAGAGTCAGACACGACTAAATGACTAAACAACAACATCATATCCCATTTTTCTATCGGTTCTAATCCTTCAGGCAGTGCATGGTATGGATGGATTATAACACCACCAGCTACAAAATTAAAACACAAGAAATGGAGTGTCAGCCCAAAGACCCAGTCCACATCTCCAAAACCCTAGCTGAGATACAAACAAGCAAACAAAACATCTCCAAAACAAATGCCTTTGCTGAAATACTCTCTAAGAGCAAAGCAAGGCAACCAACCAACCAACCCATAGGGTCTAGGTGAGCAGCAAGCAGGGAGCCTGACAGAAGAACAGAGTGGGCAGAGCCTGCTTTGCTTCACCAGTTCCAAAGGAAACAAGAAGAAGATGAGTTTGGATTTGATATCCCGCTTTATCACTACCCTAAGGCGTCTCAAAGTGGCTAACAATCTCCTTTCACTTCCTCCCCCACAACAAACACTCTGTGAGGGGAGTGGGGCTGAGAGACTTCAGAGAAGTATGACTAGCCCAAGGTCACCCAGCAGCTGCATGTGGAGGAGCGGGGAAGTAAACCCGGTTCACCAGACGAGTCCAGTGCTCTTAACCACTATACCACACTGGCTCTCGAACTGATGGCCGATGGACCCCAGCAACCATTCCTCTTCAACGAACCATGGCAGCAGTGGCATCATACTGGACCGTGTCCCTTTCAGACCACTGAGTTCTAAAGGACCCTTGACCTATGGAAGCTACAGAACCCTGAGAGCGAGGGACAGGGAAAGAACGGCTGACTGTGTTCCCAAACAATGACACCCAGAGTCACCAAGATTCTGGTCACAGCTAAGCACTAAAACACAGCTTTGACTCGGAGCAAACAAATGGTGTTTGCAATGTTTGCAAATTGGTACAAAGTGCCAGGCACCAATGGGGGTGGGGGGTGGGGTGGAGAAACAGCACTGTGGTTGCGCTTGCAAGATCAGAGAGAAAAGGCCCCACTTACTGCTTCTCACATTAATACCCTCTAAGAGGTTTACATGCTTAGAGAGTCAGGTTTTAAAGATAATGTGAAATCAAGTCCAACAGAAATACTATGAGCTCATAATATCAAGGCAACTAAGCACACAGGGTAACTAAAAATATGGAGGTGGCCGCTCCCTCCAACCAGCCCCTGCCACCTTTGCTCAAGCAAGCCAGACAGATAAATCTTTTAACAAGATTTGCATGGGTCATGTGTTACTAGTCTTAATAAACACAACAGGCCTATTCTACTGCGAACTGTTAGTCTCATATTGCATGATAAAAAGGCACTGTGTTCAGCAAATGCCTGATTAAAAAGGAGGTTATGAGCCGCCACTGCTGGAACAAAGGAAGACTCCCTTTTGAGAGAATGAATATGAATACCCACCATACATTTAGAGCACATGGCTTCCCTCCACGAATCCTGGGAACTGAAGTTTACCCCTTGTGGAGCTATAACTGCCAGCCCCTTCAACAAACTACAGTTCCCAGGGTTTTCTTTTTAAGCCATGTGGTTTAAACGTATAGTGTGTACATAGCCAGAGAAGAGAGGGGTGCATTTAGTTTTTCCCAGGGGGAGATTTTAAAGAAATCTGTCACCTTCACTCACAGGGTGGGTGGATGTAAAAGAATGTGTTCAAAATGGTCAAGAAGAAGAAGAAGAAGAAGTGTTTGGATTTGATATCCCGCCTTTCACTCCCCTTCAGGAGTCTCAAAGCGGCTAACATTCTCCTTTCCCTTCCTCCCCCACAACAAACACTCTGTGAGGTGAGTGGGGCTGAGAGACTTCACAGAAGTGTGACTGGCCCAAGGTCACCCAGCAGCTGCATGTGGAGAAGCAGGGAATCGAACCCGGTTCCCCAGATTACAAGTCCACCGCTCTTAACCACTACACCACCCTGGCTCTCAACAGTCACATTTTTAAGGAGCACTTAAAAGTCTGTGGAGGGAGCTGCTGAGTAAGTTTGTAAAGTCTCTATGCAGTAGAGTTGGGAAAGAATGACACACGCTGTTAAAGCCAAATGGAGACTAGAGCAACAGGCAAGGCAGCATTTGCACTGTGCGTTTCTAACCGGCGTCCCCTTGCCAATCACCAATTTTGAAAATGTAAAAGATTGTAAAAAAAGAAGAAAAAGAACAGCTTAGGCCTTAAAGCATCCCACCCTTGGTTTTTAAGAAGATAAACTGTATGTGCTCAATTCCCCCTGGAGGCAGGCATGGAGCTGGTATTTGAGGCAGTGCAGCATAGTGGCCAGAGTAGGGGCAGCCGACATGTAGTCCAATAGTATTGGGAGGGCACCAATTCCTATTACCTGCAACCATTGGTCATGTTGCCTCGGGTTATTCTGGAACTGGGACACGGTGATTTCATTCCACTTCTTAATGTTGATGGCAAAATTTGATTGGGAACTTATTGATTCAGAGATTCAGATGTTTGGGGGAGGTTAGGTGGCAGCAGCCAAGAGAGGACATTCTCTGTGGTTGCCCCTAAGCTGTGAAATTCCTTCTCACTGGAGGTGCACCTGCCACCTTCAATCTATAGCTTTAGTCATATTCTGAAGAGGCACCTCTTTAGCCTAGCTTTTAGACACCTGATCAATATGACCCACCCTATTCTTCTGATTATACATCACTTTAATTGATATTAATCTTCTGTTTTTGTAGCCTACCCTGGGACCTTAGGGGAAGAAGAAATAAGAAGTAGGCAGCTGGCATCCATCTGTCTCAAGAGACAATGGAAGAGCGTGCCATTGGGGTTAAAGTCTAACAGTGCCTGCTGTAGCTGTGGAGAGTAGGAAGTAGGAAGTATACTACTACTACTAATAATACCACCACCACCAATAATTAAGTTGCATCATACATACCACAGTACAGGGTTTATATTCTATATTATATTTTACCATCCAATGCGTTCTAGCTTGAATAGGTTTAGTACATCAGGCTTCCATCTTATGCACACTTGCCTAGGAGTATACACCTTTAAACAAAGGGGAACTTGCTTCTGGGTAAACAGGCAAAGGATGGTGCTGTCTGCTATGTTAGCTCTCTCTCACACACACATACACCCCAACCCAAACCACAACATACAAATATTTGGCACAGATCCTGTTTATGGCTCATTATTTTGTTGGGAACGACTTTAGAATGCATCAATGTTGTTTTCTTCCCCCTCCTGCTCAGTAATAAAGTGGGGAAACGCAATCTGGAACTGGTTGCAAGAGCCGTTAACGAAGCCCAGGTTATGAATGCAAAATGAAGAGAGTGCCATGTCAATTCGGGTCATGTTCCGATGTTTAAAAAAAAAAAGTAGAAGGGGGAGAGAAACAGATAATATGTCCAACTCACAGAGCCACAAAACTAGCAGATAATTGCACTTGGCTGACAGAGACTGTAAAAGAGGAAGAAAATAAAATTACTGTGGCACAACAGCTCTTATGCTTGCTGAGCTCACAATGAGAAAAGCTCTCTGGGAGAAAGATAACCCGGAGAGGTGGAGAGTGGTGGTGGACGACAATTTGACTTCAAAAGTTTTGCAGAAGACTACAAATTTATAAGAATAGATAAGCAACATTTCCCCCCCCCCGCCGCCTTTTAAGCATTCTGCCACTTGGAAAAGGACATTGACACTGGGTGCAAGGCTCACTAGTTACCCAGACAGTCACACAGGCATCTTTGGCCTTTGAAACAGTTCCCGAAGAGGTGACTTGCCAAGCTTTGCCCACACAGCTGCACCAGCTCACAGTGCTTGCTGAGCAAACAAGGGCAATTCTACAGTGAGCCCACACCAAGGCGATCCTTACTATTATTCATTGGTATTATCAGATTTAAGACCTGCCCTTCACCATGAGGTCCTAGGGTGGGTCACAACAATGTAGAACGCAACCTTTAAAATACGTTAAAACAAATCCTGTGACATCATCTCATTGGGAAGGAGAGGCTGAGGGGGGGCGTATTTTTAAAAAAGAAAGACCTTTTTCTTTTTAAAAACATTTCTGGCTTGCCTTTCTATTTACTAGAACACAAGTGAGACAATTTACAAACTGCCAGAACTCAGCAACCAAGAAAATAATAGGTTAATTATTAAAAAAAGAAAGAAAGCAACAGAATAACCGTGGAATCCTAGCCATGTCAACTCAGAAGTAAGCCCTATTGAATTCTATGAAGCTTCCTCACAGGGTTAGGCCTGTAATCTATGACAGCAGCAGTGCAAGCCAGAACGGCCATCATCTGTTTCAGAAGACTTGCGAAACAAAAATACATTTTATCTGCCAGGATGGAAGGCGGCTCCCTATACCTAGCTCACATGTTTGGGCAAGAGAGAGGAGACACCAACTAAGTGAGCAAATTAAGCATGAATGATTTGCTCTTAGCTGGGCTGCAGGCCTGGTGCAGTTCCACACAAGCACTGAACATCACTTCCTGAGAAGTTCAACATCCACCTGAGGGAAAGCTTCTAGGCCTCACTCGCTGCAACCATTTGCATCAAAGTATGTGGCTAGTGTCTGCTGGAACCACCAATGTCCGAAAAAAGCAACTGGAAAGATGTGCAGTGGTTAAAGGAGCATGCATAGCTCCTTGCCCCCTTCCCAATCGATAGCAAAACCAGAATATTATGCAAAAGAAACATTATGCCCAACTGTGCTCTGTTGGCATAATATATGCAAGTCAGAGAATTCAACTTCCTTACAATTACTGTGGGACAAGTTTTAAAGCTGTTTCAAATGGAAAACACTCAGCTCTGGCCAGGGGTGGTGCAAGGTATAGTTCAGCAAAAACTGGAGGGTCAAAGGTTCCCCACACCTGCAACAGTGAGTCTTGATCCAGCAGCTGAAGACCACAAGAAGCAGTGATGGCCACCAGCTTAGATGGCTTTAAAAGAGCCATCATTTAAATTCAAGGAGAATAAGCTACCAATAACTACTAAACCTGATGGACAGATTCTACCTCAACAGTTGGAGGTGCTATGTTTTTGCATATCAGTTGCTAGAAATTACAGGTAGGGAGAGTGATGTTGGACTCAGGTACTGCTTGCAGGCTTCCCATAGGCATCTGCTTGGCTGCTTTGAGAACAGGATGCTGGACTAGATGGAGCACTGGTTTGATCCAGCAGGTTCTTCTCATGCTCTTATGAAGAGTGGGGCCTTACAGTACATTATGCTTTCAAGCAGATACAAAGAACTCATAATCCAAGGAGAAGGGACCAAGCCCATTCATTTACCCTATAATCCTTGGCAAAAAGAAAAGTTGATTAACCTCAATTTCCATGTGAATCTATCTCACCAATGAATTTCTAATCTGCATGTGTTGCTGAACCAGCAAAAAACAAATTGCAGCAGCCATGTAGAAATCAAATCCTAACCAACAGGTTCAAACAGCATTTTAGAAATGCTAGGGAATCAGCCAAGATATACTCCCTCAACTCATCCAGTGGAGCCTCCCCAAGTGAGGAGGAGGGGGAACTAAGTCTAGGTTCACTGCTTTGAGGAGAGGGCGGGTGGAGGTCGTTTCTGCCCCCTTTGATCTGTCTGGTTCAGTCATGTTCTCATTAAGCCAGCCATAAATAAGACTGTCGCTGAGAAAGGAAGGAGAGTTGTTGGGCGTGAAATGCAGCTTCACACATCAGCACTTTGAAGACAGAAAGTGACATCCAAGTGCTAAGTATATTGTCCTTTTCCGCTGTCTCCACTTACCCAGCTGTATTTGGGGAGAAGCTAGTACAGGCTACAGGCTGGGAGTCAGAAATGGAAATCAGGTAGTTTATCATAGGAGTGCTAGTAAGGTACACATTTCATGTGTAAATTGGAAACCTGGGGTTGCACTCAGAAATTACCTCCAATACCTGCAAGGTGCTCCTGAAATGGTAAAAAAGCACTGGACTTTCAAGTGGCCTCTCTAAGCACATCTAGGTTCGATTGCTGCAGCTTGCATCAACACCCAATACAGACCCAGTATAAGTAACGTTCCAATAACTCATGGCTTCAGCCATGCATATTATATGCTGTAAGCTGCCCAGAGTGGCTGGAGAAATAACAACAACAACTATTATTATTATTATTATTATTATTATTATTATTCATTCATTCAGAAGGTGAGGGCATCAGTAACTGCATTTCATAGCTTCGATGCCTTCAAGTCATTCCTACTCTTCCTCCTAGGTTTCTTGAACTGGTAAAATGTTTCCTTTTCAGGAATAAGGCTTCTATAAGAATGACACGTCTTAGGGGAACGCTTGCAAAGTGTGCCTTAGACACTACTAGCATTGTTGAGAGGCTGTGAACACCCAACTCCAGATGGCCAAACTTCAACTAGGGTGGCAAATAAATGCTGCAGAGATTGAGTCTGCTGGGACAAATGAAACAAAGAGATATGGACGTGGTGGGAACAGTTGATAATTGATGGGGGATTTCTAGAGCGGGCAACAAACAAATTTTTTTTAGTAAGCTTAGAAGTGAAGTGCATTTTGTTAAGTTCTAGAAAAAAACATGGCTTCTAGTTAAAAGAAAAGGTACAGGTTGGAAAGACATGTCTGTCCAGTGTCTTAAGCTGGGGCTACCCCAGAGTCATTTGCAACTGGGCTTAACTGTCAGGGGTCCTTTACCTTTTTTGAGCATACTGTAAGGGGATCTAGCAGCCATCTAGCAGCACCCTGCCAACAGGATTGTTCAGCCCCACTTTGTGGCCATCCCCTTTGCCTACAATAAACAGGTCAAATGTGCTCTACAGAAGCCAAGAGTGCAGGGAAGGTCTAACTCAGCTTTCATCAACCTGAGTTGCCATGGCTATGCTGGCTGGGGCTGATGGGAGTTGTAGCTCAAAACAAATGAAAGGCACCAGGTTGGCAAAAGCTGTTCTAACTACAGCCTTCTCAAAATGAATAACATTCACTTTAGGAAACTTGTGGGGGTAAGTCTGAAACAATACAATCAATAATTTGCCATGGTTGCAATCCTAAACCACAGCTCAGTCAGGGACTTGACTTTGAGCCCCATGTTGGGTAAGAGATTCCTGCATTGCAGGGGGTTGAACTAGATGACCCTCGTGGTCCCTTCCAGCTTTACAATTCTGTGATTCTAGACAGAGTTACTAGAGGAGTAAGTCCCACTGATTTCAAACAGGACTTCCTCCTGAATAAACATGAATGGATTGCGTCGCAATAACCTTGGGCCATGAAGAAATTTGAGGAGAGCTGATGCAAATCTATCTAGGCATCCAGCTCTGCAGTCCCCCAGGTGTTCAAGGGCCAGAGCCAAAGGGCAAGTTCAAAGAAAACATTCTACTTACAGAGCAATAGAAAATGCCCCATCTAAGGAATTATCAAGGCCCAACACTGAACAGGTGCTTTGCATGAACAGCGGGGGGGGGGGGGGCAGTCACAGTATTCAGAGCCAAACAGGAACAAGAAAATGTCTTCATTTCTGGGCAATAATGTGCTTTTTTTTACTATCTAATGCCTTCAAAGCATTTTGTAATGGCGCTGGATCACAGGAGTCAGGTCAAGTAATGTATGAGTAGCAGGGGTTCAGCACTGATGTCATCAGCACTTAATTTTTTTTCCCCTCCCAGTACTAAAAGCGAAGTGGAGACAGCAGCTCAGCTCCTGTGTCAGAGTTCTTCCCACTGGCCATCTTGACAAATGGCTCCTGGCATTCCCTCAGAACACCCGATGTTTTCAAAGCAAAAGAAAAGCAGGCAGCAGCTATGGAACAAGCAGTTGGTGTTTGCCTGCATGCGTCTGCAATATGTAGCGGGTTCCAGCAAATCATTATCAAGCAGCAGACTCTCCAGTGCACCTGGCTTGCATCGCTGAACATGTCCTGAATCTTCCAGGTGCTTCTAGATCTGTAAAGACGGTGGGTTTTTAATTATTATTAAAGGCACAACTGTGAATTTCTAAGCCACTTTTTAGCCACAATTAAGACCATCTTCTTCAGGGGAAGGGCTGTAGCTTAGTGGTAGAGCATCTGCTTTATTTGCAGAAGGTCCCAGGTTCAATCCTCAGCATCTCCAGGCAGAGCTGGGAAAAAACCCTGGTCCAAAATCCTTGAGAGCCCCTGCTAGTCAGTGTGGGCAACACTGAGCTAGATGGACAAATGGTCTGACTTCCAATGTTCCTAAGGAAAGCATGAATTCTACCTTCAACCTTGCACACAAAACGCTACACTACGCTAACTAGCCTACCCACACATACTTCCATTAGTCATTTGTCACCTGAATTGGTGAGGGAGCCAACTTTTGCAATGCTTCTCTATTTAATTGCTCAGAGGGAAAGGTTACTTGCCACAGGGGAATGTCATTCCATTTATAGTCCATTTCACACAGTTTCGTACTGCAGCAACCAGCCTCAGTGTTCTGAATAGCGTTCAAAATGAAAAAAATAATAATACTACTACTCTTACCATAAACCATAGTCTACCACAAAGTCAGAAATAGAAACCTAGTTCAATTTTGGAATTCACTTGTGGTTTGCAGTAACGGTAGTTTGCACAATTCAGATGTCATGGCAAACTATAGTTATCTTAAATCAAGGAGAAATTGTAAGCATACAAGGGTTAAGTGTATAGGGGAGCACACAAACCCAAGGTTTCTTCCCAATAGTCAAACCATGGTTTGCCCATGTTGCCAAGGCTGGCTCATTCTATCCCATTCATCCTGTAACATTGCAGCTGGCCCCCAGGACAAGAGAACGCTTGTTCTCCATTGCCTTTCTATATTAAAGAAACTTAATATGATGCTGATGGGGGGCACATACATGTATTTAAACTTACTAATGACCCATATCCAGCTTCAGAACATTTCAAGTCCAATTTGGATAATTGTTAAGCAGCAAATTAGTAATCAGCCACTAACAGTTAACAACTGTGCACAAGCATAGCATTTTAAAATGTGTGGCAATAAACAAAGGAAATGGGGGTAGCTAAAGAGAGGAATCCTCAAAACGTTTTTTCAAAAAAGGAAATCCACCCTATCAGGGTGGCAAAACCTATATCCTGACCAACTAGCCAGTTTCTCCGTCACAGGAACACTGCAAATGGCAGCATAGCAAGTCAAACTACCAGAGGTAGCCACAGTGGTGCTGAACTCCAGCTCCCATCAACCCCAGCTAGCTAAGCCAATGGTCAGTGATGATGCAAACTATAGTCCAACAACACTGGCTACCATAAGTACTAGCAGAGTACGGTGGTACCTTGGTTTACAAACTGAATCTGTTCCTGAAGTCCGTTTCCCCCCCTTTTTAAAAAAAACATTTTTATTAAATCATTTTAACAAAACAAATTATCAATCAAAATAACCAATTACATTTCCCCCCCTCTCCCACCCCCTAAGGACTTCCCTCAGCTCCCCTCTCTGGTTTGTTTGCACATATTATTCTCTGCATGTTAAAAAGTGTACGTATCATTGCTTGAAGTCCGTTCTTAAACCGAGGCGTGCTTTCCCTAATGAGGCCTCCTGCCGCCGGTGCCCTTCCACCGTTCGGTTTCAGTTTGTAGACTAAGGTAAAGTTCACAACCTGGAACACTACTTCCAGTTTTGCAGAGATCGTAAACCAAATTGTACGTAAACAGGATTGTTCTTAAACCAAGGTACCACTGTATTACCAACACAGACTAGAAATGGCTTCTCCAAGCTTTCAGGAAAGGGTCCTTCTCCACCCTGCTTGGAGATCCCATGGACTGAACTAGAACTTTTTGAAGCAGGTGTTCTAACACCACATCCACTGAGCTACCGTCACTCCACAAACTACAAAGTTGGTGGGCTTTGCAGGTGCCTACGATGTCTTGATACCCAACTCAGAAGTCAAGACAATCTCTCTTGCTCACACGCACACACTTTGCCATTCCATACAGCATGTGTCCTCCTTCCAAAGCATTGCAAACAATCCTTACAGCCTACATATCATGCTCTCTGCTTTTGTCACAGTCCTGTCAGAAAAGCTCAGGTTGAATGCAGTGAGCCTTCCAACTATGATCAAAATTGTACCAGCATGTGGGTTCTGTAAAATCTTAAACCTTCATTCTGCTGCCTTCTACCCCAAAAGACTATCGCTCAGTTGTGTAACAAAATCGTCAAAAACTCACCCAAACCCCACCCTCTCACTGCATCTTCTGGGTTCTCCTGTTGCAGACTCTTGCTTATTTTAGCACATTCTTCTAAGACCCCCACACCCTATAGGGGTTGCCACAGGCAGGCAATTTAATTGGGGGAGTGGTGAAAACCGCTCTGGCAAGTCTTTGCAGCAGACTCAAATGGGTAAAGACAAATTCAGCAGGGATTCAAGTCTGTGGGGGAGTTTCGTCCCCCTGTTTCCTTATGACAGCTCAGCCCTTCCTATATAATCTGTGGTCTCCCTTGCTTCCCTCACTGGTATTTTGAAGATTATAAACATTCTCATGCCACCAGAGGGCTTTGCCCATAAACAGGAGTTAGGGTTACATATTTACAGACTGTGGCTCTGGTGAGTTTTCCAAGAGCACACCATTAAAAGCATGTTTGTTCACTTCCAGCCTGTCCCTCCTAATCGCCCCTTTAAATAGCTTCTAGTTTGGTGGGAGAAGAAGACAGGCAGGCAATGTCCTTTGCTTCCATCAGCAAACTCTCTTACCCAGATAACTGATGATCCTGCCTTTGGAGGAGAGGAGTTTCTCAAGAAAAGCAAATGCCCTGTTTTTATTATTTCTTTCCCCAATTTGACAAGAGAACAGATAGATCTCAATTTTCTGAAGCAAGTTGCTTGCTGCTATTTTTTATTTAGAAAAAAATGTAAGAAACTGATACTCCTGCTTTTGAAGAAGCTGTTAGCTAGCTAGCTAGTTATTTTAGTCATGGTCACCATTACACACACACCCAAGCAACATTCTCCTCTGGCAAGATCCACCTTCACACTGATCTGCTCTGACTCAGGGGATATTATGTCATCACTCAGAGATCTGAGCTGAGGGGGTCTGTTAGACAGATGGGCTATGTGAAATGACAGTTTGGGTAAGATCATCAGTCTGCTCCTTCCTGAAAACACAACGTTTGCATCAGAATAGAGGGATGGGCAGGAAGGTAAAGCAATCTTAAAAAAATTATTTTCACAAGTAAAAACAAAAATGTTGCAATTGAAATTTCCACAGGAACACTGTCCGAACAAGTGTGAAAGAGAAGAAAACAAGAAATGTGCCAATTTTCAGAAAGTTTTCCAGGTGGAAAAGGCCCAGATTTCTCCACTTGCAATAATTTCTACAAATCCAACTCTCACTAGCATTCTATCTATCTATCTATCTATCTATCTATCTATCTATCTATCTATGATACCAGCTTCATATGTTTGGCACCAGGGCAACGAGATGCCTAAGGTTCCTTCCCCTCCCCAGCCCTGTGTTTTACTATTCCAATTAGTACAAAGAATGTGCCTTGGTTACTTCTGACACCATCATACGCAGGAACAGGAGGAAACAATTGCAAAATAAAGGGAGAATACTGCTTTTCCTCCTCCCCCTCCTTCCCTATTTAAGTACATAAACAAACGAAACCACAAAATATTAATCAGAACAAGGCTATAGACAATGCACAGCTTTGACTCCTTAAAAAAGAAAAACCACAACCTTGTTTGGAAGAATGAGTGATCTATAAAGGGCTGGTGTTGCTACAAGGGTAATTACCAAGGGAATTGAATGCAGTCTGAAGGAAAAGAAAGTGCATCACTATTTCAAGATGTCAGACAGCTTTGTAAAAAGAGGAGAGTTAAAAGGGCTTCACCAGGGACATGCAGAGGATCCCCCCCCCTTCAGTGGATGAGGAGCAACCAGCAGTAGAGCCTAACCTCTGTCTTAGAAAACACTAAGTTAACAGCATTACTAACTAACTAAACTAGAAGTGCTGAATTTTTCAAGTGCTTAGGATCAAAACTGGCTTATGCAACTAGATGCCTCCAATGCTACTCCTAGTCAAAGTAGGCTCACTGAAATTAAGACACGGCTAACTTATGTCCATTAATTTAACTGGGTCTACTCCAAGACAAAGTAGTTTGATAAATCCCCTGTGTTTCTCAGCATCTCAGCACCCAAGGTTCAGCATAGCCACATGATTATCTTTAGTTTTGAAGACTAGCATCTGCAAGGAGCTATTCACAGAAAACCCTGGTTTTCGGCCCTTCCTTTTCACAGTTCAGAGCAAATTCCACTCCTTTCAGAGCAAATTCCACTCCTTCTCCTTGACTATGGCTTACTGTTATCTGCCCCAACCCTAACCATGGCTGGTTCTCACCACAGCTCCTGTTAGGATTAACTGGGATTGGAAATCAGGGCATCTGGTGGGCTGCCTAGCATTGGTGCAGTTGGCCACGTTAAACCATGGTTAAAGCTCAACAAAGAAAAGGGGTAGCACCAGGAGTTGCACATTCCTGAGTAGGGCCCTCTATTTTACCGGCCATGGTTTGCAGGGCATTTATATCAAAACAGCACTTTCTGCTGCATAATTCAGTGACTCTAAAGGACTTTTTACAAAATGGAACTAGCACGGGGGGGGGTCTTGTCTCTGTCCCCGCCCTTCAGCAGGACTAGGACTGCTCAGTATCCTAAGAAACCCCAAACCTAAGTGACAGTCTGCAGAGCCCATAGATTTTCAAGGTTTCCATGATGTAAGTAATCTAGCCCCCCCCCCCAAACGGAGCATGTTGACCTTTTACAATAAAACACATACACAAAGTTTGAAGCTTTTCCAATCATAGTTATAAGCAGCTGCCCAACTAATCCAGAGCAGAGTACATAAGGGGAAAAAAGCTGCAGGCAAAAAGGAAGTCAAAGTGCTCAATATAATGGCAGGAAGTTATTTATACATGCTTGTACTACCAAACCTCTTGATGAATTTTGCATGCTACCAGCAAAGGCATCAGGATACCACAAATCAATGTTTGTCCACCCAAGTTATTTATAGGAATCAGGCTTTCTCCTTCATATTCACATTAGCAATGATATGCTGGATCCTTTCAGAGAACACTAAAGGGTCTATCTTAAGAGGTAACCACAGCTAGAATTCCAGCCACTACCTCCTTTAAGGGCAGACAACTGAAGCGTTGGAGCATTTGGCTAAGATTTAATTTTGATGGCAAATATTTGACTTTGGCACGTCTAGTGCTGTGCCAAAACTTCAAATATTTGCACAGCTTAATAATTCCCAATATATTTAGGTGGTTTTTTTAAAAAAAACAAACGGAAAACATCTCATCTCAAAAGGGGGGGGGGGGCAGGGGCTAAAAAGCCTAAACCAAGGCTTTGTAACAGCTTTCCTCAGCTAGAAAATATGCCTTGTGTCTATCTAAACTGTCTCAATTTAAACTAGATAAAGTTATTTTGGGATGACCCACAAAAAGCGGGGGGGGGGGGGGGCTTCAAGACACTTGAAATAGAGGCCTTGTTCCACAATTAGCTTGGCCTCTTTAAAACTTTCTGATACTTAATGAAAGACTTTGCTTCTTATGCCTACCAGGAATAAAACATCTATGCCCCATGGTTATCAATTCAGAGGAGATGATGGAAGATTGCAGGGTATGTAAAAACTTAATTCACACCACACAAATAGGTATAATTGTAAAAATACAAAAATGTATGTTAAAACCCAAGAACAGCCAAAGAGCAAACTACCACATACAGAAATAACATAGAATCTAAAATACTAAAATAAAATGCCAAGTAGGAAGGTCACAAGAATCCCAACTCTCCATCGCAAGCCCCCTAAGCAAAGCCTAATTAAAAAACAAAATGTACACTTTCTACATAAAGAAAAGCCAACTCCCTTGAACAAACCAGATTCAAACATGGGGGGGGGGTGTTATGCAGATCAAGCATAATAATATTTGCATAAAATAGCTACTGCAGAATTTGAATTTAGCGGAAAGACATTTTCTCCAACCCAAAATCC